>NC_138883.1:177425279-177658298 GCF_965194825.1 Balaenoptera physalus | reverse complement strand
CTTTCCTCCAGGGAACATTTATTGAACATTTACTATGTCTTAGGCACTGTTGTGGGCACTGGAAATTAACAACCGTCTACAAAACAGACAAAAATCTCTGTCCTCTTGGAATTCACGTTCTCAGGGCGCTGGGGTGGGAATGTAAGCGGGATAAAGCCGAGCCAAGGACTTAGGAGAACCTGGAAGGACTCCTAAAAAAGTGTCGTCCTTTGAGGATGTATTTGCGGATATATTTCCTCTCTTCGCTCTGATGCAGGGCACGCTCTCCATCCCGCTGATGAGGTTACCAGATGTTTGCAGTAGAGCCTCTGAAGGGAATTCCCCATACATGCTAATAAGGAGTCCACGCTGCATAACAAGTCCAGCAGATAACTTCAGGGCCTTTGAAGGCGTCATCCGCTCTAGACTGAGTCTCTGTTTGGGGGAGCTGAGGGGTGATCCTGTGTTTTTATTTCCTGCCCTGCTGTCTCATTAGTACTTCTCACTCCGGAAGGCCCGGCGTTCACACACTTTCTCTCTCCTTGGACCCCTTTCCATCATCCGTATTGCACCCTTCTTTTCTTTCTCTTAATTTTCTCCATTTTTCTTTGGTGACTGTGACACAGTGCTTGGCCTCAGAATCACAGAATCTCAGGTTTTTAGAACCAAATGGGACCATGGGAGTCAACCTAGAGCAGCAGTTTTTTGGTCTCTGGACTGAGACCAAGTTTTCACCTGGAGCCGTGAAATGAGAATTATCAGAAAATGAAGTCAGTGTTTCAGAACCTAATCAACGGATTCCCCATATCTTTCCTTTCTTTTCTTGTCTTGAAACTTTTCAGCTTTTAGCATCATCTGTCTGCCCCAGCGGTTCCTCCCCCTCCTGAGCTCAGCCCTCCACCCCCGTGCTGCCTGCACCGTGGACGCCCCCTTCTCACCCCGTTCTCCCACGCTTACCTGTCCAGACGGTGCCCTCCTTCTCAGCTTTGTAGCCCCGACCCCCAAAACAAGAGTCTCTGCCTCAGCCTCAGGGGAGGAAGTCACCCCGTGTGCTGCCAGGGAGCTGGCGTTCAGGATCCGCAGTGGGGGCCGCAGACACATTTGAAGCTACAGCGCGTAGTGGTTCGGTTTTAGAGAATTATTGGTACTGTGGTCCCACTTTATCACAGGATTATTAGGCTCTTGTGGGTTGGCCCAAGTGTGCAGCCATCACTTAGAATTGTGGTTCTGGCGGAAAAGAGGAGGGAACGAGCGTGATAACGGAAGCCCATCGATGGGGAGGTTGCACGCACTGTGCTCCCACCCAAGGCCGCGCGGGGACGGTGGCTGCAGAGAAAGCACCCCCGTCCTTCCCGTCCCCAGCGTACGTCTGAGGTCTGGAGTTTGCTCCTGGCTCTCCTTCTTCGTGCATCTCGGCGCACAGAGAGGCACCTTTACACAGCGCCCCAGGAGGACCGCAGGAGCTTTGTGTTTTCACGCAGGAGTCAGGGCTCTCGGTCCCCTCTTGGTGTTTGGGGTCAGCCAAGGGAACCACTTTTGGTGCTAAGCTTTGTGATGTCAACCCCTCGTGGAAAGGATCAAGCGTCTGGGTCTGCTCCCGTGTCCGAGTGCCTCCCTCCACCGGCCGGAGCCCTCCAAGCCCGTGTTCCCACTTGAGAAGCCACCTCTGCGTTTCTGCCATGCGATGAATTCACAGCAATCCCATACTTTTAGGTCCAGAGCAGCCTAAATGGAGCATGTCACACTTTGTACCTCTCCCGTTACTCTCAAGACTCAGCGTGGTGTCCAGGAATGCAATGCTGGCCCAGCCCTGTGAGAGGCTGTATCCCCTCCCTGCAGCCAGGACTCGTAGCACGGGCCAAGCTCCCTCCCTGGCAAACCCACGCTTCATCTGGACCACGAGGCCAGCAGTTCTGTTCGTGCTGAGTGTTCTTCTCCACCCATCGCTCTTGCAGCAGCAGCCTGGGAGAGAAGAGTTGGCTTGCACATCTGGTGTTCAAGCCAGTGACCTACACGTGACCTTGGAGCTCGAAATACTGTCATCCAAACCACTGAAGTTCCCCCTAAGCTTTGAGAGGGAGAGACAGACAGAGAGACAGAGAGACATTGATTGATTGATTGATTTAGGCTGTCTCGGGGAGGGTGATTTATTGGTTGAAAAATATTGTTAACCAACGATAATATCCCCCCTTTTGCTTTCTTTAAGTCTACCCAGCGGTAACATGTATTCGTCCATGGTGCAGGCAGCCCAAGCTCAGACTCACAGGGGTGTATTAGTGTAGGTGTTAGGAGACGATCAGGTATGTTCTGGTCTTCACTCGCAGATGTCAAAATCCCAAGTTTATGGAGAAAAAGAAAAAGAAAATGATTCCGAGTCCGGTTCCCAAGTTTATGGAGAAAAAGAAAAGGATTCCAAGTCTGGTGCCATCCTAGCAGAAATGAGGACAGAATTCAGATCCCGGTGCTTAGTGTTTTCATGCCCTGGAGATGAGCGGCTTAAACCAATAGGTCTCTTGATTGCTCAAGGTCATTGCCTTGCAGAAAGCACAACCTTGCAGGAGGCGGGAGCGCTTTGCAGTTCGGCAGAGAGCTCTGTTGTCTTGCTCTCCCTGCACTGACCGTTCTGGGCGATGCACTGACATCCTCCTTCCTTCGGAAGTAGGGGCTTCACAGAGGGAAAGCTGGAAAGTGAGGCTTCTGCCCAAAAGCATGTGAGTGGCTCCACCTACTTCACTTTCTGCTTATAAACTGAGGAGCCCCTTTGTCACTCTTGTCACTTTCTAACCTCAGAGGGAAATTAAGAGTTGATTAGTCACACCTGGAAGAAAGAGGCGCATGTAACAGTCGCTGAATTAAAATGGGAAAAAGAGATCTGAGGGCGTGTCCCAGACATTTATTGCGTGTGTGGAGTGGCGGACCCTGCTGGGTTCTGTGGCTTCAGAGACAGATGGAGCCCCTGCTCTGTGGACACGAACAGTCTAGAGGTTGGAAATCACAGACCATGTCAGGAAGGGCTCATCGGGAAAGGATGATGAGGGGTTTTCCAAGTGACAAGGGAGGGAAGGCGTTCTGAGACCAGCCTGGACCCAGCAGCCCTGGTCAGTGTGGTTTCTCATGGTCACCTACTGGGGGAGGGACGGTGGGCCATGTGGCTGAAGAGGTGGGAAGGGGCCAGGTCACAGAGGTAGTAGGGACTTTGGACTTTACCCACCAGGCCGGCCGCTCTCACCCTCTGTTTGTCACCAGCACACGGATGCCACCTGATGCCCACACGTGTCCCAGCCTCCTGGGTGTATCCAAATGTGAGGTTAGCAATAAAGCAAGACGTGAAAACCCTTTCTAATCGTCACACCACTCTCAGCCATACGTCCATAGAAGTCCGTCACCACAGATCTCGGTCCGTGTGAGATCATCGCTGGGGCAAATGCAGTTGCCCAAGTATTTATTGGTAACCTGGTCCCTTTTCCCCTCTCCTGATGAGTGTCTACACACGAGAGGGTGAAAGTGGCTCTTTTACAGGAACGTGCTTACATTTGCTGCTCAAGAACAGCACTTGCAAAGCTTGTCACGTGAGCCTCCGTCAGTGAGAAGGGACGGGGGGGGGGGGGGGGGGGCGGGGCGCTGAGACCCGCGGGCACGGCTGCTGGGGGCTTCCCCCGGGAGCGCTGCAGCCGAGCCCGGGCGGATGAGACGCGCCTGGCAGGCGGGGGCAGGATGGAGGTGGGGAGGTGTCGGTGGAGGAGGGAAGAGCCGTGTTGGCCCTGCAGCAGTCCTGGCCAGAGGCCCTTGAGAGCAGGGATGCGGAGGGCAGGCGGGGAGGACCCCGGGCAGCGAGATGTGGTCACGGCTGCGAGGTGAGGGCCCAGCGCAGCCAGGGGAACAGGAGCGAGCGTCACCACGAGCCAGCAGGATCGCGGCAGAACTCGCTCTGGGAGGGGTGGAGACCTCGTGCCGGTGCAAACGGCCAGGGAGTGTCGGACGCCAACGGCCAGAGGCCAAGTCCACCGGCGGGGTCCGTGGTGGGGGAGCAGGTCCTGGGATGCGGAGGGAGCTGGAATCCAATTGTAAACCTGATGCGGGAGCGCGTGGGTTCTGGGGCAGCGGGGGGACAGCGGTCATGGATGATGAGTGAGGGGGAGAGAGAAAGAAGGTGGGCACGGGCTTGGAGGCAGAGGGGGGCTGGAGGAACTTGGGGGCGGAGGTGAGAGGGGCGGGAGCGTGGATATTCCTGGGCTTGGGCTCCCCGCCTTCAGTGAACCGAAGAGAAGCTTCATCTCGTGTCTGCCGTGGCCTTCCCCAGATCTGATCCTTTCTAACACGAAAGGCCAGCGTGAGTCAGTTGGACCCCCAGGAGGGCCAGTTCAGGATGTTCGGATCTAAGTTTCATGTTATAGCATCTGAGAGGACAGAGGATACTGAAGCACCCTCAGACGACCTGCCCCAGCACTTGGAAGGCCCAACTTTGATCTTGTCCTTTTATTTTCAAGAATGACACCTCCAACACTGTAGAACTCTAGAGTTGAAAAACCTGTTTGCTGTATTTGTAGTAGGATGAAATCTTGAGATGACCCGGTCTCCTCCCTTTCTGTAGAGTTGTTTTCTTACTGTTTCTCAAGTGTCCATCATGTTTGGCGGTGGATTGAACTGCGGAAAATGAAGGGGAGGGATGCTGTTCTTTGATTGGCTCTGGCGTCAGAGATGCTCTTTTCAGTACCCAGACAACCTGCCAAATAAACATGTTTAATTGGAAAGCAGTGCTTTCTGTTTCTTACTCTGTATCAAATATTTTACTTCGGGGCCATGACTTCCCTTCTTGTAGGGGAAAAGAAACATTTCCAATTCGGATTTCGTAAGATGGCGTTGATGACAGGCAAATCTACATAGATTTACTCAAAGGACAATTATGGTAAGTAACCCAGTTACAGATGGGTTGCATTTGGAAGTTTCACTTGAGGTAGATTTTTTTTTAGTGTTTAGACTTTTAATTTTGAGATAATTATAGATTCAAATGCGGTTGTAAGACTTGCTACAGAGGGAACCTGTGTACCTTTTACCCATTTTCCCCCAATGGTAACATCTGGCAGAACTATAAAACGACATCATCACCAGGATATTGGCTTTTTTTTTTTTTTATTTTATTTATTTTTATTTTTGGCTGTGTTGGGTCTTCGTTTCTGTGCGAGGGCTTTCTCTAGTTGCGGCAAGTGGGGGCCACTCTTCATCGCGGTGCGCGGGCCTCTCACTATCGCGGCCTCTCTTGTTGCGGAGCGCAGGCTCCAGACGCGCAGGCTCAGTAGTTGTGGCGCACGGGCCTAGTTGCTCCGCGGCATGTGGGATCCTCCCAGACCAGGGCTCGAACCCGTGTCCCCTGCATTGGCAGGCAGATTCTCAACCACTGCGCCACCAGGAAAGCCCCTTGAACATCTTTTCATGTGCTTATTTGCCACCTATCCTTCATCTTCTTTGAGGAAATGTCTCTTCATATCTTTTGCCTATTTTCTAATTGGACTGTTTGGGGTTTTTTTGCTGTTGAATTTTGGGAGCTCTTCCTATGTTCTGTGTAGTTGTCCTTTTTCAGATATGTAACTTGCAAATATTCTCTCCCACTCCCTAGCATATCTTTTCATTCTCTTAACATGGTCTTTTGCAAAGCAGAAGTTCTGCATTTTGATGAGTCTACTTTGTCATTTTTTATGGGTTGTGCTTTTGGGGTCAAGTCCCAGAACTTTGTCTAGGTCCTGAAGATTTTCTCCTATTTTTTTCCCTAAAAGTATCATAGTTCTATATTTTACACTTAATTTTGTGATTCACTTTGGTTAATTTTTGTATAAGTTGTCAGGATTAGATCTAAGGGTTTTTGGGTTTTTTGTTTTGTTTTGTTTGGGTTGTTTTTTGTTTTTTGTTTTGTCTATGTCTGTGCATCTGCTCCAGCACCGTTTGTTGAAATGGCTCCTTATGTCAAAAATCTGTTGGGTATATTTGTGTGGTATATTTCAGGGTTCTCTATTCTATTCCATTATTATAGCTTTATAGTAAGCCTTAACGTGGGATACGTTGATTACTCTCACTTTATTCTTCTTTTTCAAGATTGTTCTAGCTATTCTAAGCCCTGCGCCTCTTCCTATAAATTTTAGAATAAGCTTGTCTTTATCTACCAGAAATCCTTCTGGGCATGTTGATAGAAACTGCATTAAATCTATAGATCATTTTGGGGAGAATTGACATCTTTACTATGTTGACTGTTCCAACCCATGAACACAGTGTATGTGTATTTGTTTATTTAGGTCTCCTTGAATGTCTTTTATCAGCCTTTTATAATTTTCAGCATACAGATCCTGTATATGTTTAGTTAAGTTTATGTCTAACGGTTTTTTTGTCATGATTGTAAAAAACATTGTGTTTTAATTTTGGTTTCCACATGTTCATTGTCATTATTATAAAACAGGTACCATAGAATGTAGTTTCTCTTGAGATCAATATCATAAGTAGTCATGGTTTCTAGATTAGCCCACAAAAGCCAGATTAAAAGTCATACTGAAGCTGATACAATGAAGTCACTAGAAAGAATGGTAGACTACCATATGGTTATTATACTACTAGTATTAAATAATAGCAAATGAGAAATAGTTACTCATCAAATATCTTGGAGAGGTCTAAGTCTAGTTCTTAATTTATAAAATGTGATGTTCCATTTTCTTCATGGGTATATCATTAAATCTACTCTCATGCATATCAGTTCTGATTACTGTCAAATTTTTGGGAAGAAGTGTGTATGACAAGAGTTTCCTGATTTCAGGATATAACAAAAAGAAAAAAAGAAAAATGGAGGAAAGTATTTAAACAGATTGCACAGGTAGAATTAACTGGACTTTGAACAAAGACAAGAAGCAAGTATGAAAGAAGCAGCCTAGGAGAATTATTCTACTAGACTCCAGTGCATTAAGCTGGGCCAATTTGATGCTGCAGGGACCAGTAACCTCAGAGGCGTCCAAAAGTTAGATGTTTCTTTTGTGGGACTGAATCTTTTTTAGGAAAAAAACAAAAAACCCTGCATTGTTGCAGTAACAGTGTTATCTTTTCTTAAAAGAAAGACCCAGATAGTCAACTGTTTCACCTAAGTTTTTATTTTTTTTTACCCTGCTTGCTCCAGGAAGAATTTAAAGCAGCTTATATAAATATATAAAACAAGATCAAATAAAATCAAAAAGGAGTAGAAAGCAAAATTGGTCAAAGGGAAAATAAGGTGAGGGCCAGGACAGAGATTAGGAAGTGACTGTGAAGTTTTGCTTGTCTGCTTGAGGTGAGTAGAAAATGTGGCTTGGACAAATTGTCTTTTTTTTTTTTAATTTTATTTAATTTTTTTTTTGAATTTTATTTTATTTATTTTTTATACAGCAGGTTCTTAGTAGTCATCCATTTTATACACATCAGTGTGTACACGTCAATCCCAATCTCCCAATTCATCACACCGCCATCCCCCCTGCTACTTTCCCCCCTTGGTCTCCATACGTTTGTTCTCTACATCTGTGTCTCAATTTCTGCCCTGCAGACCGGTTCATCTGTAACCATTTTTCTAGGTTCCACATATATGCGTTAATATGTGATATTTGTTTTTCTCTGTCTGACTTCCTTCACTCTGTATGACAGTCTCTAGATTCATCCACGTCTCTACAAATGACCCAATTTCGTTCCTTTATATGGCTGAGTGATATTCCATTGTATATATGTGCCACATCTTCTTTATCCATGCGTCTGTCGACGGGCATTTAGGTTGCTTCCAGGACCTGGCTATTGTAAATAGTGCTGCAGTGACCATTCACCTCACACCAGTTAGAATGGGCATCATCAGAAAATCTACAAACAGCAAATGCTGGAGAGGGCGTGGAGAAAAGGGAACCCTCCTACTCTGTTGGTGGGAATGTAAGTTGGTGCAGCCACTATGGAGAACAGTGTGGAGATTCCTTAAAAAACTAAAAATAGAGCTACCATATGACCCAGCAATCCCACTACTGGGCATGTACCCTGAGAAAACCATAATTCAAAAAGACACGTGCACCCCAGTGTTCATTGCAGCACCATTTACACTAGACAAATTGTCTTTAACCCTTGAACAAAACAATCACGAAGCCGGTGTTTAATCATTAAGGCTGCCCGGGGTATGTGCCGTCTTTCACCTGGCCACAGGACCGTCTTTGTAGAAAGAGGCGTTGTCCTGCAGGGTTAATTAATGATGGGAATTCAGATCCTGCTCGGGAGGCCTCTGCTGACCGAAGCAGCTGGTGTTCTGAGAACTAACGGCCAGGGACCTGCCCCTGGGGGCAGTGCAGAGCTTTGGCCCTGCCCGGAGTTCTGAGCTTTGTGCTTTATGTTGAAGACAGTATGATCAAGACGTTCTGTTATTCCTCCCAACGACAAGGACACCCTCGGGTATAAGGAGTCTTGTAAGCAGGGTTGCAGTATTAGTTTGAATATCTAAAAAACATAAATAGCCTTTTAACAAGTGGTTGTGCTTGATAGTCCCTTTTCCCCCCCTGCCCATTAGTTAAGTTTCTTCTGGTCTTTGAGTGAATTGAGCAGCCTGAGATCCATCTGAAGACAGACCCATCCATTCAGAGCACGGTCTTTGGTTTTAAGGCAAAACCTTTGTGTTGTTTTAGAGAAATTACTTCCAGCGCAGTTCTGTCTTCCGATGACTCATTTTCTATTGGAAATTCTCTTATTGGAAGTGGGAAGAAACCCACAGATGTCTACACAACTTGTAAAGAGACATGTGCCTTTATAGCAAACTGTTTATACGTGTATAGGTATGTTACTTCTTTTCTGAGATTCCGTATCTGAGCTTTATCACTGGTTATGTGTTCTTTTATACCCCAAAGACTAGAATTAGAAAAACGTTTGCCCATTCAGTTCCGTATTGTTGTAGCCTGTTCGGGAGATTGCTGTTGCATTTTTAGTTTCTCTATAAAACGAGCTGAAAGACAATGTGACAGTTCTCATTGCATTTGAAATTGCTGCTGGCCAGGCCTGTTGCAACAGCTGGTGGGCGCCTCTGAGTTTCAGGAGCTATTTCTGGTAGATGATCTGGGATCAAGGCTCTCCAGTTCAGGCCATAAAAGGCCCGTCCCATGTGGAGCTGCTCCACTGCTTCTGACGGCGTCCTCAGAGGCTGAAGTGTCCTCAGGTTTTACTTGGATTTACCCAGGAATGGATGGCCACACCAAGGCCAGATTGCGGAAGTTCACTGTCAGGGACACCAGGGGACCGACAGCTTCAAAAAGAAGACACTTGTTGATAATATTTTGGCGATCTTTTTTCAGAGAAACTTTTGGGATGTAGCCTTCACCTGTTTACTGCATTTGCCACCCAAACGCCATTTGGAAAGCACCGTTCTATATTTATCCTCTTCTGAATCATCACTTCTGATAGATGCAGTTGCCTTGTTTGCTTTGTGATATTTGGTTTTGTACAGTGTTCCTTGGGCTAACTTTTGATATTTTGCTTTTTGTTTAGAATTTGAAAGTAGTATTCATTGAAAGGAGACGCAGAGAAAATACTTGAGGACAGCCAAAGCCGAATTAGAGGATATAACGTGTTTTCTTTTGTTTATTTTTTAATTAGAAAAATAAGGAATTACAGTGTGATTTTTTTTTTCCCCTTTAACTTAGAGGAACAAGGATTATACAGAAATTTGAAGTAAGTGAAAAACCTTCCTATAAATCTAAATGCAGTTGTTTTTTCTTAAGTGTCATCTGTCTGAGCATGCTTCCTAAGGATTTGTTGATTTCAAACACTGGAATGTTCCTGCCAGTATGTGCTAGTTATTGCATACTCCTCTAAGTACCCTTCGGCATGTTTTTCGGTTTTGGAATGATTGGGGTTTTTTTCTTAAAAACAAAAGAACTTACTTTATGGTACAGAGAAGTTGATACTAACAATTTCATCAATAGACTCTAGAAGGTACTCCTGTCTAAATGTTAGCACTTGAAGCCTTGGAATTAAAAGCATTATTCACAATACAAAGTACTTCAATCATTGTATCACAGGTATGGGGTTGAAGTTCAGAAGGGCAAGTTTTATTTCGCTCCTGTTATTAATCCACGGGGAAACATAAATCACCAGTGGTCCTTTTGTATGATCTTTGTTTTAGGGTTCTTTACCTTGGTACTCGGATTCTTTAAGCTTGATTTATAGAACTTCTGATGTTCCAGAATTTAGGTTTTTTTTAATCTCACTTTAGTTTCTAGATTTGGGGCTCTATTTCAGTTTTTAATTCTCCAAGAAAATAATGTCATATCATTCTTGTAAAGCCCTAGAGATAGCTCTTTATAATTTAGCTTGGTGATTTGCTTGTGCTGAAAAAAACATGGTTTCTTTTATTTTTTTCTTGTGTTTGTTTGTTTTTGTTTTCTTTTTATTTCTTTATTTTAAAGATGGTTTCTTCATACTGTATCAGATGGATCAGTAGGGGCAGTAATTATTTTTATCAGGTAGAAAAACAGAATATTTATAGAGATGAGCCTCATCGGTGAATACTGCCATGGTTCTCAACCAGCTAGAGTGCCACAACCCTAGGGGCATTTGGAAATGCTTGGGGTGATTCTGTTTTTCATAGTAACTACAGCTGGCGTTTGGGGGGATGTGGCTAAAATTATTAATGCCTTGTAATGTGGGACAGTCCCCTGTGGTAAGGCATGGCCCTGGCCAAAATGCTGGTGGTATCCCCGGCTGAGGAAAACTGCAGGGTATCAATGATTCCCTCGATCCCAGGGAGAAGCAGCAATAAACTAGGCGTATAGGGTTGCCTCTTCTCACCAGCCCAGGAGAACTCTTGGGAAGCCAAGCGGTGGGGTGTCCTGCCAGGAGAGATCATCCTTGTCTCTCCCTGAGAAGGTGACACAGATGGGCAGAGAGAGGCCGTTTGCTCCTCTTGTTTCCTCCTGTCGGGCCCGGGACAGTGCTTGTCATCTCCCAGGGAAATGCTAGCTCTAGTGCCCCGAGCACACAGTTCCAGGCAAAATTCGGTCAAAGCACCCAGCTTACATTGCTTGCACTCAACACATACACAGAGACCCTTGCTTGTACTGGGGGACGTCCTGTTTCTTGGTAACCACACCACTGCAAGATTTTGAACTTCAATTCAGCATGAACATCTTTGGCAACACCTGAGGTCATTTAAAATTTTACAATTCAGAAACTGCATCCAAAGAAGAGGGCTTTTGCAAGGATGTCCGGAGAGCTGTAGCGTTCAGGGTCAGAGGCTGCACAGAGCTTTGGGGAGGGACCACCAGAGGCGTCTCTTCATTGCTGGTGTACAAAGGAAGTCATCTTCTCACTCCAGGGCGGCCTGGGCTTTTAGGATACTCGCTGTTTTGTATTAACACACTGATCTCAGGGCCTCACTGTGACCAGGAGAATTCCCCGATCTGGAGCTTTCCTGCAGTTCCAAGCTTCATTGTTTTATAGCTCTGAACCAGAAGCCCCTTTGTCCCCCTCCCTACAGGTCGCCAAGGGGGCTAAGTCTGTCTCTGAAAGGACGCTTTTGCCCCCCACCTCCTCCTGAGCCTCCTGTTTTGTGTTTCATGTGTACAATATATTTCAACTTCCGTATACTCTATAGCATGGTCACCACCAAAAATTTAGTTTCCATCCATCACCATTAGTTTCCATCCATCACCACTTACCTGGATGATTGCATCGCCCTTAATGGATCCTTTTGCCCCAGTTCTCCGCCGCGTGGTCCATCCTCAGAATGACCTTGCTAAACCAAGATCGGAGCAAAAGCCAAACCGTGCATAGTTTCCCACTGATTAAAGGCTAAAGCCCAGCTTCTCAGCCTCCCCCTCAGGGTCTTTCATGCCACTATTTTTGCTGCCCCCCCGCCTCCCTGAAATGTTCTGCCTTCCCTTGCTTGCCAGGGAAGTGATCTTAAATGAGATTTTCCGGGACGCCTCCTCTGACCTTCTGCCTCTGGGTTCCAGGACCTTGACTTTAGCCTGTGCTTTAGCCCACAGGGCCCTGGCACCGTGTCCTGGGGCTCCCTTCCTCGGTAGGGGTGCCCAACAAGGCACCTGGGTCCCAGCCCCCGTGCCGCCCCAGGATCTAGCCCGTGCCCACTGCCCAATGGCTGTTCCACAGATGTGAGTTGCGAGAGTTGAATGCATTGAAAGGACCTGTGGATTCTTCATGTCGAGAAACTTAACTGAGCTCCATAAAATACTTTTGCTGTTGTTGTATATTATTCACGACAGAAGTGGGTGTTCTGTGTTATAAGTTCTGTGTTTTTTTCCCATATCTAATAATGCAAGCAGAAAGACTTGTCCTCCTATTACAAGCCTGCTGGGGTTTCTGTATATGTGCTTTTGCCAACACAGAAAATTAAGGCGCGTGCGATGAAATCAGCCCCTTCATTATTGGAGCTTTGCCGAAAATGAAGAAACTCATCTCGTGCTGTGAGTTGATTTAGGTACTTTTCCAAGCATTAAGCTTCAACCCTATGGTGAAACGTCTCGGGGTTATTTGCACTGCCGACCTTGGAAGGGGGTGCATGCAGCACCTGGGTGTGGGTTCAAAGAGATCTCCGTCTCACTTTGTCATGGCCACGCCCTGATGCAGGAGGTTTTCAAAGTGTATTCACCTCGTAACTTGCTTATTCTCTTCTGAAAGTTTATCCTTTAATCCCAAGCAAGTTCATAACCTATTTCTAACTGGCTTTTGTATACATAGAGTCGAAGAAAGTGCTTTCCTGTTTGCTGTGGGATCATTGACTTGCCCGTGTCCCAGCCCCATGTCAGCACGTAGCGTGTTGAGTGTTTCACCTCAATATCACACACCTGCGTGCAGATCTCCCGGTCCGATGCATGTTTCCTGTCCTTGGGGAGCTCATTCCCTACCGGGGTTCAGACGTGGACATAACAGAGCTGTTATCCAAGTAGGCTGGAAGGGATGAATAAAAACAACGTCATGACTGTGTGCCAGGCTCAAAGCCACGCTCTTTCCCTACATGATCTCAAGTTTTACAAAGACCCCTGAGAAAGAACACTACTGTTATCTCCGTTCTACAGAGGAGAACACCTGAGGCTTGGGGAGGCTCGTCCTAGGGCACGTTCCACGGCGTCAAGGTAGAGCTGGATTGGAACTCAGATCTGTCTCATTTCAGTGCCTGTGTTCACAACCACTGCTTTAACCAGCTCAGCCCAGACTTTAGTGGCATCACCTGCCATCTTGTTAACGTGCAAGAGCTCGTAATGTGTGATTGGCTAGGTCTGGGGTAGGGTAGAGAGTCAGCAAGCCAGAGCCCACGTGATCCTGATGCCTCTGGTCTGTAGACCGACTTTGAGTAGCGTGGTTGTAAACTACTCTCAAGATGGAAGCAACCAGGTCGGATGGGGGTTTGAAGGAGGCTTCTTCCCGGGAAAGAGGTGATTCTGTTCCTCCGTGCTTTCTGTGCCATCCCTCCCCACGCTTTGCCTGCACACTTGCCACTGTTTCTCTCATTTCCACGTCTGCCTTTCTCCTGGCTCCTTCTCCTCGTGTTGAAGACATACTCAGGTTTCCTGCATCCTAAATAAAACTTGTCCTGACCTCAAGCTGTCCCCTCTTTCTTTCACCGCCCATTCGCTCCTCCACAGCCCCAGGTGCACGGAGCTCTTTCTCCCTCCGAGACCTGCTTCATCTCCCCGCTGCTTTGACCCCGCTAAGCATTCCCTCTGCGCTTCTCTCTCTGAGGATCCCATCTCGGACGTAGTAAAGTTTCAAGACTCCGGCCTCAGCACTAAGCATCACCAGACTGCTGTGTACTTGGACCATCCTCTTGCCTTTACTTTCTAAATCACTTTCTGTCTCTTTATTTGTGCAGCTCACCTTCTTAGGGTCCACATTAAGATAAAAATTCTTGTGCTATTCGTTATATGTTGAGTTAATTGTATGACCTGTCCATTTCAGGTGGAATATATTTATTTGGATTTCAGACCTTATTTTCTTGCTATGTTAGGGTCTATATCCCATATCAACAGTATTGCTAGAATTATGCATAAAGAAGAACAATTAGTGTCTGACTCAATTTGTGAACTGGTTTTTTAAAATTTATTTCTTATTGAGGTAACATTGGTTTATAATGTTCTGTGTTTCATGTGTACAATATATTTCAACTTCCGTATACTCTATAGCATGGTCACCCCCAAAAATTTAGTTTCCACCCATCACCATACCCATTTCACCCTCTGCCCCTCCTCCCCTTCTGGTAACCACTACTCTGCTCTTGTATCTATGTGTTTGTTTTTGTTTGGTTTGATCTGTTTATTTATTTTGTTAGTTTTTTATATTCCACATATGAGTGAAATCATATTGTATTTTTCTCCATCTGACTTATTTCACTAAGTGTAATACCCTCAGGTCCACCTGAGTTTTCACATGTGGCAAGATTTCATGCTTTTTTATGGCTGAGTAGTATTCCATTATATGTTTGTGTGTGTGTGTATCACATTTTCTTTTTCCATTCATCCATTTATGGACACCTAGGTTGTTTCTATATCTTGGCTATTGTGAATAATGCCACAATGAACAGAGGGGTGCATATATCTTTTCGAATTAGTGTTTTCACATTCTTTAGATAAATACCCAGAAGTGTGATAGCTGGATTACAGGGTAAATCTGTTCTTAATTTTTGAGGAATCTCCATACTATTTTGCATAGTAGCCGCACCAGTTTACACTCCCACCCAGTATGTGAGGGGTGAACTGTGTTTTGGTTAATGAGAGTCTTCTTGTTTCCTTCTGACTTTTCAGTTAGGTTCTGAGTATGGAAAGTAGGCAGAAATCTTAGGCTCAGATATATACAGTCACTGAACAGAAAGATCATATTGATATCTTTATATTTTTAAGATTTCAAATACTTTAAGTATTCTACGCCCTGGTCTTTTCGTACATTCTGAAAATACTGTATCCAATTTTATCTCATTTAACCAAAAATTTAAAATAGACACATGTTGTACTTGGACACATGTTATACACTCAACAACAACAAACAAGACACTCCAGCCAAAACCCTAGTAGGAAAGCAATTGGTTTTCAGTAGTAGCTTAAAATACATTGAATTAAGAAATCAGTTATGAAAGGGAAAATAACTTCTGAAAGTTTTAGACCTGTTTTTGCATACGGATTTTCTTAGAGAAAGAGTTTTTTTAAAATTGAAGCTGATATTTCAGCTTACCACGTGCTAGGATGGTCACCAAATTCAGCGATATTCATTTAATTCTGCAATTCGTTTATTCCTTTAACAGTTGCCATGACGAAACCCAAAGACAAATGACATTTGAATGTCTGTTATTTGTTGCCAAGTATTGTGTCGGATACCTAACGCAGCTCATGACGCTGTACGTTTGAACCAGGTTAGAAGAAAAAAATGGGGCAAAAGCCACCAAAAGGTAGATGGCTCTCCAAATTATGCTGATCGTCTTAATTTCCACCAGAAGTTCATTTCAGGCACACACACATACTCCTTTGGCTTTACGATTTCATACATTTTTGATCAAAAGCGTTGAATATTTTACAGTTCCGTGACTGGATAACCATTGCTGTGATGCAGTAGACCAGGATGAGCGTGGTGCAGTAGACCAGGATGAGCGTGATGCAGTAGACCAGGATGAGCGTGATGCAGTAGACCAGGATGAGCGTGATGCAGTAGACCAGGATGAGCGTGATGCAGTAGACCAGGATGAGCGTGATGCAGTAGACCAGGATGAGCGTGATGCAGTAGACCAGGATGAGCGTGATGCAGTAGACCAGGATGAGCGTGATGCAGTAGACCAGGATGAGCGTGATGCAGTAGACCAGGATGAGTGAGCCTCCTGCAATGCCTTGTACCCCAGCACAGGAGCCACCCATGGAGATGGAATTCATTTATTTGGATGTGTATCCGTTCTTCTCTCCGGAGGCTTCAGAGAGCTTGCAGGCAGCTCACAGTTCTTAAGTATTTAAATATTCAAAAGTGAGCTGCAGGAAGAAAGTGGACCAGGGAACACTTGGGGGGAAAATATTGTGAAAGCAACAATAGCAAACCAGCTACGTGCTCTCCCCACCCTCAGCCCACCTCCCAGAGCTCCCAGGGGAAACTTTCCCTGCTCTGAGTGGACAAAGAAAATCTCATTTAGACGTTGAAGGTGTGTGACCCTGAGGAGCGCTTGGGGCAATGGCAGAGGAAGTGGGGGCAACCCTTGTCTTAATTAATAACCAGCTGTGTGACCTCGGGGACGTTCTTAACCTCTCTGGGCCTCATTCATTCAAATGAGCGCCAGACTGGATGATTTCTAAACCCCCTTCTACTTACATGGATGCTATAATCTAAAGATTTCAGAGCTTGAAAATATTCCAGCCTTCCCTGGAAAGGAAACCCTGCGTCTGGAAGGTGGTGGTCCAAGATGGGAGAGGCAAGAACAAGTTAGAAATGTCTTGAGCGAGAACGCATATATATTTACAATGTCTTCTCCTTGTACTTGCTGCTCCTGAAATGTGCAGCCAATTTCTTCCTTCTCCGTTGGCCTGATCACCATTCTTTGTCTTCAGTCCTTTCTGGAAGTTTCTACCATCATTTTAGATTAAGCTCCGGTCATTTCTCTTGGTTTCATTTAAATACTTAAATTTTCTTTTCTCTAACTTGACGTAGTCTTATCTTCTTTAGGGCTTTTGCTTTTTTGCCTGATGTGAGACCCCAGTGTGGTCACGGCCAAGTCCAGGAGGGATGCCCAAGACCCAGTTTTTCTGGTCATGACAGGAGTAGGCTGGGCGCTTTCTCTGTCAGCAGTTATTTTCTGAGCACTTACTATGTGCCAGGGACTGGTACAGGTTTTGGGGAAAGAACAGTGAAAAAACAAAATCCCTGTCCTCGTGGAGCTTAAATTCTAATGGAATTGTACTCAAGTCCCCTGAGACTCTTCATCTTCAACCCTAAATGTGTCCTTAAAGTGTGTAAATGATGGAATTTGAAATACTTTGTTTCTAGCCCAAAGGAGGTACTTTTTAGGTTTATTATCTGCCTACTGTTTGCATTTTCTGTCTTCTACAATTCTCTCTTCCCCTATAATTTATACTGATAAAGTTCATAAGCTTCTTAAAAACTTTGTTTAATTTAGGCAAGTACAGGTCAGATACCTCTTTCTCTCCCTCCTTTTTTTTTTTTTTTTTTTTTTTTAAACCTGTGTTCCCTCCACTGTCATAAAGGGCTATCTATAGAATGTTGATACATTGCCGAGGTAAAGGTGGACATTGATATCATTCAACCAGGATGTTCCAGAAATAAGTCATTGAATCAGCTTGACTTCTTACTTTCAGACTTTGTGTCTCTTGAATCTTTTTAGTAAATTTAGAAAAACATTTTAAAAAGAAAGGTCATTTTACCTGAAGACTTTGAAATGAGCTTAAATAGAGCTTGGGCATCACAGAGGAACTATTGTGTAAGAATTGTACTGTGAGGGGAGCTGTCTGACAACAGAACCTTTGCAACCCGTACTTTAACATTCTGTGCATTTTTCTTCCTAAGATTATCCATCTGGTCACCTCTACCACCAGGTGAAACTGACTGTGTTACAAACTAGTACATAAGCTGCTTTCCTGCTCACATTGTATGTTAGCACTATTTTTACATTTAATTTTGCACAAGTTGGAAAGAGCGTTCTTGGTTCGTAGGACCATAAGCATTTCAACATTTGACCTCCACAAGATAATTATTTCATTAAAAGTGAATTACAACGTATCCAGATAAAAGTGGTCATCAGATGGTAAACGGATGCTCTGAGATTCAAGGGGGACAAATTACCTTGGTATTTGAATGGAGAGAGTTTTCAGAGGTAATTTTTATGAAGAGTATCTCTCTGGCTAATATGAGAGCTGATGATGACTTCTATAATTAATGAGCTCAAATTTAAAAAAAAAAGACTGACAGGTAGATAACTTAGGACAGGGTGAAGCCAAAATTGTTATTGCAGGCAAGTTGTGTTTCTGATGATGGTCACTGTAAGAGATGATTTTGTTGAGCAGTTGTGTTTGAACAGGTGCATCAACAGGCTTTAGGAGGTTAGACTATCTCACAAAAACTATATGAAATATGTTCCTTTTTTTGAAAGCTCATTTAATAGAGGAGAAGAGTCATCATTTTCAGCATTTTTCTTAAAGGGACTAATGACTCCCAAAACCTGAAGAACAAACACAGTCTTAAGAGAGACTCAAGTCTCCTTCTGATTATTTGTATAAACGTGAGGCTCTCAGAAATTCCAGGTCACCCCAATTGGAGCTCTGCAGCGGCCCATCCAGCCCCTGAAACAAGGTCAGGGCAGCCGGAGGGTCTGGGTCATTATTGTCCAATAGAACTTCCTGTGCTGATGGAAATGTTCTCTGCTGGATGCTGTTCTGTAGGGTAGCCGCTAATCACAGGTGGCTTTGAGCACTTGAAAAATGTGGTGTGTGCAACTGAGGGATTGAACTTCCAACCTGAATTATTTTAACTAGTTCAGACGGCAGCAGCCCTGTGTGTTGGACGGCGCAGGTCTGGGGAAGTGGATTTGCGCTTTGTGCATCTGCTGATACAGGTCGGGGAACCTCAGTGCATGCGGCCGCTGTGGGTGAATACATGTGTTTAATTGGATCGGGTGACTATATATCAGAAACAGTTCCGCCAAGCTGTTGTGCTGAATGGGTGTCTTTAAAATAACCAACCCGGTGCTCGACCCGAGTCACCGCCTGACCTTCTTTGGTTTGCTCGCGGAGTTGGTGAATATCTAGGGGCGATAAAAGGAGACTTAACCTCCTCCTCATCATCCGCTTTCCTGTTCCCCACTTCTCTCCTTCCTCCCTTCCTTCTCTCCTTCCTCCCTTCCTTCTCTCCTTCCTTCCTCCCTTCTCTCTTTCCTTCCTTCCTTCTCTCTTTCCTTCCTTCCTTCATTCTCTTTCCTTCCTTCTCTCCCTACTTCCTTCCTTCTCTCCCTCCTTCCTTCCTTCTCTCTTTCCTTCCTTCCTTCTCTCTTTCCTTCCTTCCTTCTCTTTCCTTCCTTCCTTCCTTCTTTCTTTCCTTCCTTCCTTCTTCTTCCTCTTCTTTCCTTTCCTCTTCCCTTTTCATCTTCTTTCTTCCTATTTTACTTCTACTTTCTCATATTTCCTTTTCTCTTCCCACCTCCTCTTCATCTTCAGCTTAACAATCAAGACATAGCAACGCAGCCATGGATATCTGTAAGTTTTCCTGATTTGAATGAGTGCCATGATCATTTTAAAAACATATATATGACATCTATTTATATAGACATAAACTCTCCCTTTTCACAGCTCCGATAGCTTTGGTAATGCTGCTAATACGAGAAATGGTCTTTCAAAAATCATTATGTTCTGAAACATGGAATCTAATTTTTAGGCATCATGATATTCTGTGGACAGAGATTCTCATTTCTTGTTAGAGTGAACTGATGATCTTTCCTTTCCTGTTATCTGTGTGTATAGATGCATTGCACGTGTCTGTGTGGCTGTGTATGAATAACAGCCAAACAGTATCTACTTACATTTTTTAGAATGTAGTTTGCCGCTGGTAAGAAGGAGACGGGGAGTACGTGACATTCTAGTTTAATTTTAGTAGAGCGAAAATTAAAATCGAACCTCAGCTCCTGCTTCGGTGTTTGTTAACTCAAATTTAAATTTAGAAATGTTGTAATTCTTTGGCTGTTCTGACTTTCACAAGGGAAACCATATCGTATTGTATGTGTGCGTGTGCTGGCCTTTAAAAATAGATGTCGCCATGAAAAGATGGACCTCACCGTCTACACTGCCGGCCGGTGCCTGTGAGTTGCTGGGCTTTGGAAGCGGTGGCTGTGAGTTGGTGACTCTTCCAAGGAGCGTTAAATACCAGCTTTGGATGCATTCACTTCATCTTTAGTCAAACCTCTTTTCTAAATGCTAACCGCCGGAGAAGAGTAAACACTTGACCCTGATCGTAAACATTTGTCATACGTCCGGGTAGTCTTAGCTTTCACAGACCAAAATCATTTTGTCAGAAGAGTCATTAAAGTTTGACAGCCCAGCAAATTACCCCAGATCCCTCATCTTCCTCACACAGACTGTGACCCACCATCCACGTGAAGACATTTCTTCTCTGGTGTTGAAAAATCCCCTTCAATTTATATTCTTAAGCCAATGAAGTATATAAAAGAACTTAAACATGGGTGACTGAAAAAAAACCCCAACATATATATATATATATATATATATGGTTTTGTGTGTAGGGCTTTCTGTCAGCCCTCTGAGGAAGGAATTCAAAGAATTATTAATTTTAGTTTCAGTTTATTATTTTTTAACTTAATTTTTATTGGAGTATAGTTGATATACAATGTTGTGTTAGTTTCTGCTGTACAGCAAAGCGAGTCAGTTATACATCTACATATATCCACTCGTTTTTGGATTCTTTTCCCATATAGGCCATTTCAGAGTATTGAGTAGAGTTCCTGGGCTATCCAGTAGGTCCTTACTAGTTATCTATTTTATATATAGTAGTGTGTCTATGTCCATCCCAATCTCCCAGTTTATCCCTCCCCCCCGATCTTCCCCCTGGTAACCATAAGTTTGTTTTGTACATCTGTCACTCTAGGGTTTCCGTTTAGGTTCTAGAGGCTGTTTCATCTTCTTTCCACTGGGGGATGTGATGGTTGCCATCCTGGGCTGCTCAGGCCTGGATCTTGGGTTGCCGCTTTTAGCACAAATCCCGCCCCTCCCGCTACAGGCTTCTGGGGCCTTCAAGCACGGGGGGCCCCAGATGCTCTGCATTAGGGCGTCTGCTGAAAGCCCACGCCTGTGACCCGGAAGAGAAGGGCAGCAGAGGGTCCTGTGCTCCCTGGACCGGTGCGCCTGGATGGTCGCACGTGAGTCACAGAGGCCCCGGGTTCTGCGCGTGGGTTCAGTTTACAGGGTCCGGGCTGCGCCGGGCATCGTGGGTCTGTGTGAGCGGCAGGGCCGTGCGGGGCTGGGGTCTCACTGAGCCTTGACTCTGCTTCCTGCAGACGCTAATCCAGAAGAAGTCTGCCCGAGGCCCCTGCGGCCTCCTCCCCGCAGCGCGGCCTGGCTTTGTCAGGGAGCTGCCAACAGCGCACTGTCCTCAGAAGAGACAGTGTTTTCCTTTCTGTGGCTTTATGGACGTAAAGCGGAACTTGAATGTGACAGACTCTACCATCAAGTCTCCCCACCCTCAGAATTATGTACTGAGGTCTTGAATCTTCATCTGAGCCGGGTGCAGCTGTTGGGTTTGGGGCTTATTCTAGAGCTTTCTGTACCATCAGATTTATTCAAGTCTTGCATCCTGAAGAGGGCTGCCTTAGCCAGCCCCCCAGGAGAACGGCCCACTCCCCTCGTGCTCACATGAGCCCCTTGGTAGCCGTCTTAGGGCTCCACGTGGGCTGCCCCAGTCATTGTACTGTGTGTTTGGAGGTTACTGAGCCAACTTTACATGGCCTGTGACATTGACTGTGTTCTAGGACTTGAAAACCTCTTCTGTCTCGGCCAGACTGTGCAATATTCAAGCAGACATCAGTCTTCTAAATCAGATATTCCCCATCTGCTACCAAATTTGGCCTGTCCAGGCCATTTTTCCCCCTCCGTTCCATGGAGAGCCACACTGACACTGATTTGAGATAAGTCTCATCCCTGTTGGAATCTGGAGCCCACCGGCAGCAGGTATACTGTGTACCTCGGAGGACACAGGAACCCCACGTCATGGTCACGTCGGAGGAACCCTCCAAGAAACCTCCAGAAAGGGTTCACTTTCACACACTTCTTGGAGGTGTTTTTAGTTGATCCTACAGAACTTCTTCTCTCTTTTTTGTTTTTAGTTGAAGTCTAGTTGATTTACAATGTTGTGTCCATCTCTGCTGCACAGCAAAGTGATCCAGTTATACATAGGTACCCATTCTTTTCTAATGTTCTTTTCCATTATGGTTTATCACAGGATATTGAATATAGTTCCCTAATTGGTCAGGATTTCTTAATGTGAACTTGCTTATTCTCCAGTTGACTTAGATTTAAATAGACAGCAGCATGGAGAACAGCATGCATATATATGCGTGCACGTACACACACACACACACACACACACACACATACACACACACACATATAAACACACACACACACAAACACACACACATATAAACACATACACACACACATATAAACACATACACACACATATAAACACATACACACACATATAAACACACACACACACATAAACACACACACATATAAACACACACACACATATAAACACATACACACACATATAAACACACACACACATATAAACACACACACACATATAAACACATACACACACACATATAAACACATATACACACATATAAACACACACACATATAAACACATACACACACATATAAACACACACATATAAACACACACACATATAAACACACACACACATATAAACACACACACACAAACACATACACACACACACTACACACACACGCACACGCACACACACACATATAAACACATACACACACACATATAAACACACACACACAAACACATACACACACACACACACTACACACACACACACACACACACACACACACACACACACACACACACACGAATGAGGAATGAGCTTGCTGTCCTCACCTGCCGAGCTCCCGCGCGAAAATTTTCTTTATAACACTTCTGACTCATTCAAGCCTTCTCCAGAAGGAAGGTAATTATGGGGTTTTGTTTTAACCAGTTCCATTTTTATACCGCCTGTGACAGGTGAGGAATAATCAGTTTTAGCTTTTAAACGAAATGAGTAATTAAGCCCAGAAGATACTGCTGATAAAACTGGAATCCAGTCTGTCATTTAATCCAGTGCCGTGCTGAATTTGCTTTGTGTGTTGCTGGGGGAAAATATGCTAGACAACACACTCTTGAACTTTTTTTTTAAATAACTGAATTAGGATAATTTTAAAAGGCTGAAAACAAGGTGGCCGATGTCTGGAAAATGGTTTATTTAAATCTAAAGCCAGCGCGCTAAGATCATTGTGATGCGATAGTCTTTAATAATAGCAATGTAGAAATTGGTGTGTTCCTTAAATACTGCAGATGCTGCCGTTTACCTTCAAAAGTTTGCTAATGTGATTCATTTATTTGAAAGTTCAAACCTGATGTGTGACTGCAGCATCTCTGTGTGGCGCCTGCGGCCGGACTGCAGCGGTTCAAATCCCAACACTTAGTTACTGACGTCCCCCCTCGGTATCCACAGGGCATTGGTTCCAGGACCTGCCACGGATACCAAAATCCGTGGATACTCAAGTCCCATAGGTGACCCTCAGTATCCGAGTTTCAGCATCCACGAAACCAACCAATCGCAGATCAGATAGTGTTGTATTTATTGAAAATAAATCTGCATCCAAGTGGACCCGCACAGTTTAAACCCGTGTTGTCCAAGCGTCACCCATACCTGTAATAGCATGGGAAGGTAACTCAACCTCTGTCTCAGTGTCCTCATCTGTAAAATGGGACGATAATGTACCTGGCACATAGGGTTGTTAAGAGACACTTAAAGCAGCGCTTGCAGCATGGCCGTGCTCGTTGAGAGATTATGATTATTAACCTTCATTAGAGCAAAGATAACTCTGAGGTTTAATGTTAGCCTTAAGCTGTAAGGATTTTTTTTTTCTTTTTTTAAAATTTATTTTATTGAAGTCTAGTTGATTTACAGTGTTGTGTTAATTTCTGCTGTTTAGCAAAGTGACTCAGTTATACATATATATACATTGTTTTTCATATTCTTTTCCATGATGGTTTATCACAGGATATTGAATACGGTTCCCTGTGCTCTACAGTAGGACCTTGTTGTTTATCTATCCTATAGATACTAGTTTGCATCTGCTAATCCCAAACTCCCAGTCCATTCCTTCCCCACCCCCCTTCCCCTTGGCAACCACAAGTCTGTTCTCTGTGTCTGTGAGTCTGTTTCTGTTTTGTAGATAAGTTCATTTATGTCATATTTTAAATTCCACATATAAGTGATATCGTATGATATTTGTCTTTCTCTGTCTTACTTACTTCACTTAGTATAATAATCTCTAGGTCCATCCATGTCGCTGCAAATGGCATTATTTCATTCTTGTTTATGGCTGAGTAGTATTCCATTGTATGTATATATGTACCACATCTTCTTTATCCATTCGTCTGTCAGTGGACATTTAGGTTGTTTCCATTTCTTGGCTATTGTGAATAGTGCTGCCATAACCATAGGGGAGCATGGATCTTTTTGAATTATTAGTTTTCTCTGGATATATGCCCAGGAGTGGGATTGCTGGATCATATGGTAGTTCTACTTTTATTTTATTGAGGAACCTCCATACTGTTTTCCATAGTGGCTGCGCCAATTTACATTGTAAGGATTTTTTTTCAACTAAAAAGTTATTGCAATGATTTTTGTAACCTTGGTGTTAAAAGTAGGTGGTTTGAGCTTGTGTTTCCCTTGAAATCTAAGGAAATTATTTAATACTCTTTAATTTAAAAAAATTGTTTAAAAATGTGTTATCTTAGTAACAATAATAGAAAATGACTACTTCTGATGCCTGAGTGATCATTCCAAACTCAGTTTCCTCAGGAGGTGGTGCTCAGTATGTCAGATTTAACCAGCATTCTGTAGCTGGTTCACACCCAGAAAGCCTTGGTCATAACTCGTATACATACCACCAAGGCAAAGGAAAACTTTCCTGCTTATGTGGAGTTGGGTGGGTTTTTGGAACTGATATTGTAAGATGATTATCTGGATTTTGTTACCCTTTAGTGAGTTCCTTTTAAAAATAACCCATAAAATAAGAGAATTTTGTTTTGGTTCAGATGTGAAATTGTAGTGAATAGTTGCATAATTCATCAGAGGAGATTTGGGATTAATTGAAATAAAATATTTCAGCTAGTGTCATATCAGCATCAGTTTGAATAGGTCATAGTTAATTTATCGAGGGCATTGGTTTCAAAAATTGAATGATCATTAGAATCGCTTGATGCGGCTCTTGACAGATACGGTTTACTGAGCCCCACCCCAGCCTGTTTACTCATAACTGAGGGGCGGGGCTGTTACCCTCCCCCAGGTGCTGTGAGGCACAGCATGGTGGGTGGTCCCGCCTTTGGCCTTCTGTCCCTCCCTCTACAGCATCTTGGCCCAGTGCCACCCACTGCCACCAGCGTGGGAATGGACACACCTGCTGTGGGCCTTTGTCAACATTGTTCTATTCAGCTGTACGTGTTCTACTCAGCTGTACGGTCAGGAAAAGTACACTTACCAAAGGATCAAAAGCTATTTTGAAAATTGAATTTTCCTTTGCTAAGTTTTTGTGGGTTTTTTTTTTTTTAAGTGTGTAACATCTCTTAGAAAAAAATCATTTAAAATCCAAATGAACGCAGAATATCCTCTTCTTATTTTTTACTAGATCCAGAGTTCCAGGGCAGTTCCTTTGAAATGCAAATTATCTGTTGAACTGCAGAGTATGTGGGCAGAGCTCACAGGGGGGGAGTACAGCATGGCCCCCAGACCCTGAGTCCTCAAGTAGGGAATCATGTTTCAGTCTGCAAGTAATTCAACTATAATTCAGCTCACGGAGGAGCTCGCTTCCAACTCCATCACCGCTTTCATGTATGGTGTAAAGAACTCTCAGTCATTCTGTTACCTGATGTCACTATCAGCACATGAGAAGCTAGGGGTAAAAGAACTGCAGGATGCTCTAAAAACTTCCCCTGAGAACAACTAGAACAAGGGGATGTATTTCTATCAGCCACTAAGGACCTGTAGCCGGAGTTGTGCTGTCCCTGTGTCTCCAGATTCCCTGGGAACTTGGCTCCAGTGACCCCACTGCCCCCTGGCACACACATGCCGCCCGAGGTCCAAGCAGATTCTCTCTTTGCTTGTCATGGGAAGAAGCGCTGAGAATTGATATTTTCGTAGATAGCAGAGGAGGTGAATCCTGCCAACGCCTGAACCTTCCCCTAAGACAGGTAGAATATTTCCGGAGAAAAACGAACCAACGTTTTGCTGGCAGATGTCACGCCCTTCCACAGCCCCTTCCCTCCCACTAATTCCTGGAGCTCAGTGTCCGTGGAGTGATAGATGTTCTCCTTTGTTGCTGGCATGGCCCCTTTTGCTTATAATATCCATAAGTGACCTTGAACCTCTAGGCTGCCCCCAAGTGCAGGGGTCCCAGGGAGCCAGCCATCTCCAGCCACCTTGAAGGATTCACTCTGAGTTCTGACTGGTGGTGACCAGCCGTTTTCCAAGGAGTTGCCCAGCTTCTGAGATAATTCCTGTTCGTCTCCTGTAAGATGCTACAGGGCTGGGACCTGCCTCCTTGTAGCCTCATCTGATGTTCACCAACCCTAACTTCCAGGTGGCCCTTGAACTCAAGGACTTCTGTATCTTTGGCCTTGGCTTGCTTCCGGTTCCTCTATGGAGTGTCCCAGGATGTCATAAAATGTCAAGTAATTGTTTAATCTCCACCAAGGGGGTGGCATTTGAACCGTCATATGTGAGAGGGACATGCCTGCCAGAGCTAAAAAGAGACTTGGCACATCCTGCGTGGCATGAGGGCAGCTGGGGATGAGTAACCACTCGACATTGACTGGCGGTTCCTCCCCACCGCGGTTCCTAGCAGCCGTGCCTGCCCCAGGGTCCAGCCCTTACATTTGAAACAACCTTTAAGAAGAGGGGCTCCTGAGTGCTTTGAGACGTTAACAGAAATAGGAAGGAGCAGTGTACGGAAGGTAGTAAACGGGCTTCCTTCTAACCAAACAAAAGTACACCAAGCCTTACGGTCAGAGGGATCCAGGCGAGGCAGGAGGAGACAGCTGGATGGTGGATTGTCACCGGTGCAAACACGTGACTGAGGATGGAGATGCGCCGTGCCCTCGTGCCCTCGGGCACCGAGTGGGTGTTCTGTAAGTGTGACTTGGGATTATCCCCAAAGGCAGAAAGTGAGATATTCCGTATTGGAAGAGCAGAAAGTAGAGATCAGACACGTAGGCGAGTATGAACTGGCTGATCGCTTTGTGCACAAATGCAACTTGGAAGTTTTTTACGAGCAAGCAGTGCTTCGGGTGCTGCAGAGCTTTCCCAGGCAGCTCGGGGGCCGTAGGTGGGCACACAGAGGGTCACGATTTGATGGGTATGTGCTGGGGTAGAGCAGCAAGAGGCTGGGGAGACTTCCTAGACGCAAAGGATGGAGAGGATTTTGATAAGTGGAGCGATGGGGGTTGGTGGGCGGGAGGGAAGGTGGAAGGAACGGACGTTGACTGGGCCGTGGAGAGCCTTGAATGACGAGGTAAACGGGGCGTGTTTACTGCCCACAGGAAACCTTGGGCATCTTGACAGGGCAGATCCTGGTGGCCGCAGGAAGGATGAGGTCGTTAGGAGGCGGCTGGGATTGGGCGGGTCCCAAACTACGATGACAGCAGCAGGGAGAAAAAGGGAGGGGCCAGAGCGGGTGCAGGAGGAAGGGCCCCGCTGGAGGGATGATTGGGGACGGAGGTCTGCAGGAAAGGAGGAGGCATGTGGGACCACCCCCTCCAGTCCCGGGGAGCCACAGCACATGCATGAGAAAAGGGCGAGGGCTGCCCCGACTTTCTCCATCCCCACCACTGCCTCCTGATGGAGGTCCGCCAGGTCCACAGGAAAGCACACGGAGCCCCGTGTCCTGAGCGAGAAGGATTTGGCTGCGGAGGTGGCTGCCAGCCCCGAGAGGTGGGGGAAACGGTGACTGCCATGTCCAGAGCTGTGCGGTGACCGCCAGGGGCCTTTCATAACCTTCCCTGGCAACCTGGAAGAGTGATCCGGCAGGTGCCTGTCTTGCAGCACAGTTAATCACAGAGCAAATTTTTAGTTGCCGATTAGAGAAAGTTTAGCTTCTGTACAAGCTTGGCAGGAGATAAGGCATCTCACAGGCCCCAGAGTTGGCCGTTTCGCATCTTCTGCTTTCCCCAGAGCCCCAGCTCCTTGGGCCCTGCCCACGAATGGGATGGGAGTGGGGACGGGAAGGCTTTGGCCTGAGTTGAACTGCTTCCTGCTTTGCTTCGGGGATGTGGCCTGGTTGTCACAGCACAGGCGAGCCTGGGCATCTGAGCATCTTCTGAGGCAGCGAGCCAGACCTTGACACTTAGAAGCTGTACCTCCAAACAAGGACCCACGCAAGGACTTCGGAGGAAGAGACGTGCACATTTACTAAAGCAACACAGCCTTGGATTAAGTACCAAGGAATACCTTGGCATGGAATATGTAAACTCTACATGTAGAAAATTGTACAATACACCTAAAGAATACAAAAAGAATTTGAAAAAAAAAGAAGTGGAAAGGCATGCATCGTGTTCTAGAATAGGAGAATTCAAGATCATGAATATCGCAAACGTTCCTAAGTTAATTTTATTAAATTTAACATATTTCCAATAAAATACCAACTCTTAGAAAAAGAAAAAACGGTAGGCAAGAGGATTCTAAAGTTCACATAGGTAAATAAACGAGCCACCACTTATTAAATACATTGTGAAGCCTCAGTAATTAAAAGGTGATACTGGCATGTGAGTAAACAGACAGTGGAACAGACTAGAAAACCAGAAAGAGTCCCTAGAATACATGGGAATAAATAAAAGAAATGGAAAAAAAGTATCATTTAAAATCAATGGGGAAAAAAAGGACTATTAAATAAATGTTAAGACAACTGGGTGACCACGTGAGAGAATAATTAATAAATAATGAATAAATTTATTTCTTTAAATAAATTGTACCATACATCAGGATAAATTTCTAATAGATCTAATATTCACAGAGTTAAATGTTTAAAAAAATTAAACCATAGATACATCTTGATTTGAACAAACCAACTGTGTAAACACATTTTTGAGGCAGTTGGAGAGTAGATCAAGTATTAAATGACACCAAGTAATTTGTTAATTTTGTTACATATGGTAACATCTTGATGGTTATGCAAGAAAATGTCCATAATGTTTTTAAATGCCTATTGAAGTATATATAGGGGTAAAATGACTTGATGTCTTGGGTTTGCTTTAAAATAATGTTGTGGAGAGAGAAGAGATAGAAGAAGCAAGCATGACAAAACTTTGGTAATTGTTGAATCTAATGGTGCGTATAAGGAGTTCATTGTAGCTTTGTCTCTACTTTGTGTAGGTTTACATTTTTTCAAAATCAAAAAAATTAAGTACGAGAGTAAAACATAGAATTCTTTTTAAATTTATTTTATTTAAGTACAGTTGATTTACAATGTTGTGTTAGTTTCCAGTGTACAGCAAAGTGATTCAGTTATACATACATATATAATTATTTATATTCTTTTTCATATTCTTTTCTATTATGATTTATTACAGGATATCGAATATAGTTCCCTGTGCTATACAGTAGGACCTTGTTGTTTATCCATTCTATATATACAAGTTTGCATCTGCTAATCCCTAACTCCCAATCCATCCCTCCCCCACCCACCCCCCCTTAGCAACCACAAGTCTGTTCCCTATATCTGTGAGTCTGTTTCTGTTTTGTAAATAAGTTCATTTGTGTCATATTTTAGATTCCACATATAAGTGATATCATATGGTATTTGTCTTTCTCTGTCTGACTTACTTCACTTTGTATGATAATCTCTAGTTCCATCCATGTTGCTGCAAATGGCATTATTTCATTCTTGTTTATGGCTGAGTAATATTCCATTGTGTGTATGTGTGTGTGTGTGTGTGTGTGTGTGTATATATATATATATATATATATATATATATGCCCCATCTTTATCCATTCATCTGTTGATGGACATTAAGGTTACTTCCATGTCTTGGCTATTGTAAATAGTGCTGCAGTGAACACTGGGGTGCATGTTATCTTTTCAAATTATAGTTTTGTCCAAATATATGCCCAGGAATGGGATTGTAGGATCATATGGTAACTCTATTTTTTAGTGTTTTTGAGGAAACTCCACACTATTTTCCCTAGTGGCTGCACCAATATACATTCCCACTAACAGTGTAGTAGGGTTCCCTTTTCTCCACACCCTCTCCAGCATTTGTTATTTGTAGACTTTGTAATGATGGCCATTCTGACCAGTGTGAGGTGGTACCTCATTGTAGTTTTGATTTGCATTTCTCTAATAATTAGCATGATGAGCATCTTTTCAAAAACAGAATCTTTTAATAGCCATGGATTTGGCAACTCTTTCCAACTGCTTACAATCCAGAAGCCATGAAATAAAAGATTGATAAAAACCAACTAGATTCTAAAAACAATAACAACACTTTTGCACTGTGAAACAAAAACACTAAAGAGAGAGAAAAAACTAGGAAAACTATTCTCAACTCTTATCACAGATATATGGCTAATAATATGTAAACTTATAGAAATCCTAAAAAAAAAAAAAAAATCAACAACACTGTAGACAAATCGGCAACACTTCTAAATGGACAGCACACACAAAAAAAGAAAAAGGAAATTTAAATGATTCTAAAACATGTGAAAAGATGCTCAACCTCATTCACTCAGTAAGAAAAAATGTACTATGACTGTGAAACCTCAAAGCAGCAAAGATTTAGAATTTGATCCCATGCTGTGGGAATCAAAATGATACAATGTCTGGGAGGGGCAATTTGGCAGTTCACTTCAGATAAATTTGCATTCCTGGTTATACACTGTAGATTTGTGGGAAAGACCAAAAGATGAGGAACTATGGTGCCCATCAACAGGGGACTCATTAAGTAAGTTATGGGGTACTGTGTGGCAAATGAGGACGCTGTCCAGCGTGCCTTTATGGAAAGATCTCCAGGAGGCCATTGCTAAGGGTACTTTACATCTGGGTATAAAAGGGAAAATAAGCATTTATTTATATTTGCTTGCATACAGAAAGCCTGTAAGGACAAACAAGAAACTAATAACTGACTGTTTTTTCACTGTGAACCTTCTCCCACTTTTTAGCTTTATCCAAATCACATGAATGCAGAAATTAGAAACATAAACTGGATTTGGAAAGACTGTACTCTGGGCTCAGTCCAGAGTCACCTTTGCAGACCAAGTTCTGGCTTTCTATATGACATCTATTAGCAGTATAATTTTATGTGAATTGAGTAAAAATCCAAAAATAACAGTTAGGTCATTTGAAAACATATGCCTCAGGTGCCCACTAAATGTGCTGCTTTTCAATATATGTTTTGCTTAGAATGCGGTCAGACCAGCCCTGGATGGGGTACTTGGATTAAGTAAGATACTGTGACTGTTCTGAGGGGAATGCTGCTCTGTTTGCCCATTGCTTTGTCACTTCATCACCTGCCCCCGGCCCAGCCAGCTGCTCTGTTAAATATGAATGCCACGTATGTCTCAAAACTACAGGTGAAGAAATTCAATGAACTGTCTGGCTGTAAATTATGTCATGATTCTGGGAGTTTTTTTTTTCCCCTGCCTGGAGCCAGAGCTCTTTTACTTGGGTTGAGACCTCAAGAATTTACTTGCTGAACACCCTTTCATTTTTGTTTTAAAAGCTGCCAATTAGCACCTACTTTATTGACTTCACTTTGCCCCGACAGAGCTCCTTCTTTGAAAGACAAAGATGACTGTTTCTTAGTCTTTCTGGAAATAAAATTACTAACTTCTCTCCTCCTCTCCATTTACTTTTTTCTTTGTAAGGAGGAGAGGGTTAGAAATGTTATTCATGCTTTCATTCTCTGCATGGGGTAAGAGACTGAGCGAGAAGGGCAGGGTGGGTGGCGATGCTTCAGTTATTCCTTCACCTGGGACTAAAGGCCATTCGTGTCAGCAACTCTGTCCTGCTCAGCACTTGGTTTTATTTAAGTCCAAAGAAAGGCACATCCAAGGAAGGGCAAGAGGGTACCCTGAGCAGAGCCCAGGAGTCTGGCCTTTAAGACACCCTCCCTTGTCATCTTACTAGGAATGAAAATATTTTAAATAATTAAAAAAAAATTTTTTTTATCTCTCCTCCCCCCTCTTGAAAGTTAGATTTAGTCAACTTTCAGACTTCACAGTTTGCATCTTTCAACATTACATTGCAAAGCTAGGAAAACTGCAGTTTACAATTTCACACGATTTACAGGTTTTTCCTTAGAAGGCGTGACCCCACAAGCATTTATATTATATTCACGAGTGGAAACATTTGCATTTTTTTCTTCCAAAAATCATTCCGGTGGTGACCGTTTAACCTGCCCCAGCCCTTTTATGGCTGCTCGCAGCCCCTCTGGGCAGGTGGAGCCAGGAGGCAAGGACAAGGCAGGCAAGGCAGTGGTGTTGGAAGACGTACCAGTCTGGGCCACTTCAGGAAACACCCCAACGTGTTCTCCTTGCTTGTAGGTTATCGCAAAATAATCCAAACTGTGTTGGCGTGGACAGCATGTCTTTTCGTCGGTGTTTAGGATTGCTAATAGCTCCATAAACTGTTAAAAGCAAGAAGGTTGGAATAGAAGCTAATAATCGGGGCCCCATGTTTTGAAAGCACACAACCAAATCCATCACCTAGATCCCCGCCAGTGTCACTGATTTGGGCTAAGTGGAGTTTATAGTGAGCCTGACAAGCAGGGGAACTGGTGAAAAGAGAAACAATTAGAAGAGTGTGAAGCAAACTGGAGAATCGCGATCCGAGCGGGTATTACACGCGCAGGTGGTGAAGTAGACAGGAGTCTGTGTGCGCATGCGCGCACTCCGGGAACGAGCTGGGGGAGAGAAGCAGATGGAGAGGGGTGGGAGGAGGGGAGTGTGCGGGGGGCAGTGGGTGATGCCACCAGGTGGCGGTACCTCAGCAGCCTCCGCTGAGCCGATTGGTCTGTTCTGGACGTGAGCGTCCTCCATCCTTGGAACAACCTTCTGGCCTCCGTCGTCGAGGGGAAAATTGACCTACGAGTCCCGTAGCTGGGAAACAGCAGAGCTGGGGTTTGAACTCCTGTCCGTCTGAAGAGCCCAGACCCTTAACCTCCGGGCAGCTCTTTGCATTAAGTGGCCTCTATGGCATGTCATTGGTCACCTCTCCGGAGCTGAAAGCTGAGGGTTCAATCCTGAAATGGGCCAAGGGCAAGACCTTCATAATTCCCTTGCAGATCATACTTAAACACCCTCCGAAAATTGGGGCCAGAGGTGGCCACGTGCTGGGGTGAAAGTGTAGAGCATGGCGGGCCTGAATACGTGGCCTCTTTCGGAGAAATACATTACAGTGCAACTCTCCCTAATAATGGTTTTACAAGCATCCTTTTCACAGATCAAGAACAGAACATCTGGATCTTTATAATCACTTTTAGCTCCAACTCCGGGCTTCGGGAAGTCTGATATGTGCATTGGTTTTAGATTAAAACATGACATGTGGCGTTTTGGACAACAAAGTGAACAAATAAAACTCTAGGGGGGATTTTTTTGTAAAATGCCTTTTCTTGGGAACTTATTTATGCTGGTGTTGTTAGCGATTTTCCTTGGATGACAAACTTATATAATTGTAGTAACATGTTTCTGAGATACAGAGGATGAAAAGCACGACAAAATATAAACCTTTCAAGTCAGCACGTGAGTAACGTATATTAGTGACAGAAATGGAGCCAGGGAAAGGGATGTTAAAGAAAGAACATGGCGGATATCAGGGGTGTCCTGTGTCCAGTGGTTGTATTATATAGGATTTCTAGAAGTGATGCTTACCATCTGAGTGTTAGAAATAAACCAGAACAGGATCATAATATGCACCAGCGTAATTTGGGTCAAGCCGGTCCTTCTAATTAAAATCTCCTTCAAAGGCTCTCACAGCATGGAGCCCTAGGAGGCGGCTGTATGCCAATGCAACGGGGATTTTAGTTAGGATGACCTGGAATTGTCTCATCCCCTCCTTTCCCTGGTTCACTGGAAACTCATTGGTTGTGTTTTTTTCGTAATTCCACTCCGTAATGTTTGAGTGAGGTCCTTTATTCCCTGAAGTTCTGGGACTGATAAAATTCAAATCGCATGTTGTCTAATAATATTTGTTTAAATGCACCACCATGCAACAAACTTTAGTATGAAAATGGTGCCGGTGTTTAAAAAAAGAACCTGAGTTCTACAGCCTCGATTTTGCTGGTGCTGCCCTTGTAGCTAACCTGTGTGTTCCTCCATCAAATGAGCTTGTTCAGTTAGCCTCGGTTCTGACCCTGGGCTGCACCCTGAGTCACCCGGGGTGCTTCACAAGATCCCTGAGTCTGGGTTCCACCTAGAGATCCTGGGGCCATCAGTCTGGGTGTGGCAGGGGCGGTTTTGAGTCTCCCTGGGAGAATCTCACCCTTAGCTCCAGTGGAGAAACTAAACCAGAGGATTTCCAAAGCCAGGGCTAACCCTAAAGGTCACCCGACCTCAAGGTCCTAAATGAATGTGACTGCCCCTTTCTGATTTCTAGCCTGTGTCGGTATATAACTAATGTCCAAAGTTCAGTTGAATTTCTCAGTGATCCTTATCAGAACCTCCTCTAGCCCAAAGTACTAAGTAGTGAAGCATCTTTTCTGCCACTTGTAGTATCATTTTATCAGTTCATTCATGGGCTACATGTAAATGATATCCTAATCCTGCCTGCATTCAGAATAGCAAACCACACAGAAGAGGGCTCTTATGAACAGTACCCCAACGTAAGATCTATACTTGCTGAACAGCTTTTGCATTTGCTGTAAATTGCATTCGCCCTGTGGCCACAGATCTTTCATCTCTCCTGAGAAACCCCATTCTTGTCCATGTGACCTGCTGGGAATTGATTTTGTTATTTTGCTTCCCACCGGAGGACTGAAAAAAAATTTTTAAAACAAAGACTGAGCGAACACTGGAGGACAAAAAAAAAAACAAAACAAAACAGAGATTCTTGGGATTCAGAACTTGTTCTAAATTTTCCGGGGGAGACAAAAAAAACAGCTATTATTCTGTGAGTTTGCCTGAGGGTCAAAGTCAGGCTGAGGAGTGAAGCATCGACCTCAGTGTTGGGTTATCAGTCCCTCACCGTCAGCCCGAGACCCATCCCTGACTTGCTCAAACTAGTTACTGCAGAGAAGAAATTTTCCTGCTACAGAGCACTGTTTTTTCTTTGCCAAATCAGCGTGATCAAATATTTCTAAACAGAATGACTTGTTGGTTTGCAAGGATTATCCACACCCTCCCATCAATTTAAAAAAAAAAAAGGAAGAAAGAAAGAAAAGCTGCTGGGAGGAGTAGGGCGAGGCTGATTTTGTGCTCAGAAAGATGCCCTGAGGCAGCTGTAGATAGTATTGCTCTTGTTCAGCTTTGGCTGGGCTGGTGTGTTGCTTTATTAGCTCATGTTCCAAATCTGTCACCAGAAGAATGTAGTGAGAATCTTGTTTCAATCCTTTGTCTCTCACTTCTCCCTCTCCTTAGTCGGCGTCCAGCATCTACACAGCCATGATCGCCGCCGAGACTCGAAAGCAGCAGTTTTGAATAAAACCTAACAGGCTTTTCACATGATTCATAAGAAGAAGCGGTGGTGCTTATCCCACTCACCCCAGACACACGTTTGCAGGCCCTTTTTCCCACTCACCCCAAAGGTAGTTGCTGCTGAGTTTTAGAACATATGGGATCATCCTTTCTGTGGTATCTGCAAGTCTCCATTGAGGCTGGAGTGAGGGGGAAAGAGAGAGAAGGGAGGGAGGGAGAGAGAGAGAGAGAGAGAGAGAGGGAGACGGAGAGCTGGGGGCAGCCCTGATTGTGTACTTGACTTTGCAATTCAGGTTGGTCACCTCTGCCTTTAAAAGCTCAAGCTGGAATGCGGGGACCACACAGCCCTCCCTCCACCATGTACGGAACCCACTGGTTAACTATTTCCCTCATCTCTCAACCAATGCTGTGTTTTTAACATTTCTGGAGGGCAGTTTTGTCACCTGTGAAATGGGGATAGATACTCACCGTCGTGGCAGCAGGCTCGCCTGAAGGCAGGTGGGCTAAAGCACTTTGTAAATTAGAGAACGCTTTATGGTGATGTGCAGTTGGGGGCAGCGAAGATGAGATGGGCTACTGAAAGCACTGTGTCTGCAGTTAAAGACCGTATCAGCGGAAAACGATGGGGTCAGTCGTTTATGCTCAGCACTGGGTGGGAACGTGGTTTCCAGACGTGAGGAGATAGGGAAGAGGGCAGTGCGGGAGAGGATGGGGTGACCTCCTCTGGCTGGACAGCCAGTGGGCCGGACCCCGATACCTCTTTAGCTGTGGCATCACTTCCCAGACCCCTTGACCTCTCCATGGCCGATGGCTTGCTGAAATGCTCCCACCGTGAGCTCTGCATCCAGGGGGAAGGGAATTTCCTAGAGACAGAGGGCAGGTGGGTGCACCCAGCACAGCCGAGCCTTCACTGGAGGAGGGGCTCCCCCAAGAAGGGTCACACGGCACAGCCTGTGTCCTCAGACGTGAGACCCACTGCCTGAGCCATCGCTGTGAAGACAGGGCAGTTAACCCCGCGGAAGAGGGGGTTCTGGACCCTTCCCTGAGCACGGCCTGCCCAGGGATGAGTCCACGGGCTACGGGGCCACCGGGCGGGAAGGACTGCCACCGTCGCCTGAGTGGCCTCTGCCCCGGCGCGGGGTGAAGGGGCCCCGGGCGACGGCTGCGGGATGCAGCAGGAGGCAGCTCCGTGCGCAGCCCCAAGGCAGCGCGCCTGGGCCGGGGCCGTGGAGGGCGAAGCAGGGTCACGTGTGTGAAGCAGGCGCGTGAGGACGCGTGCGTCCCGGTGGGGCCGAGACCCAGCCACGCGGCAGAAACATTTCGGCAAAAACACCGAAATGCAGAACAAGGACCCGTTCTAGCCTCCCCCTTGCCATGTGTATTTTTGTCTTGAAAAACGAGTTTAAAAGGTCGGCCCGCCAAAACGTGTTTTGCTCTGTTTTTACATTACCGGTTGTTTTTCTTCCCCCCATCGAGAAACTGGTTAGAAGGAGGGGTGGGACTCGCTTGCTCTGCCCCTCAACTGTTCGGCTCTGGCCCGTGTGTGCCGACGTCACCGTCCTTTGTAAATATCGTAACATCCTCTGTCGGTGCCGCCCGGGCCCCGTGTCCTCAGCGTGAAGCGGCCGAGCCCAGGCGCCCTTCCTGGCTGTCCCTCCCCGCCCGCCCGGCTGAGCCCGGGGCGGCCAGCTCTCTGGGTGAACCTCACTGCTTCCCGGGCAGCTGTGCCAGCCTCAGTCTTCAGCCCGAGAAACATGGAGGGGGCTGCTTCTAGAGGCCCCGGCTGCAAGAATCCACGATGGGGAGGCCCATCTAGCTCCGACTCTCACATCCCGGGTTAGCAGATGTCAGGTGGCAAAGACAAACCTTAGGAGACGCCAAGGTGTCCTCTACCGCCCGACCAGCTTCTCCTCCCCTCTCCCTAGTGTGGGCTTAACTTTCCAGAAGCTTCTCAGCAGCTTCTCACCAGGGGCTGGGGCATCAGACAGCCAAGCTCTTTAGAATTGGGTGTGCATTAAGAATAAAAGGACTTCTTGAATCTCCAGGGATAGGACTTGGAGTCAATGCATTTAACAACATACTGTCTTTAAAAAAAAAAAAAAAAAACTATAGGATTTATATATTGACTGTAGCTTAATATGTGGATAGTATTAAATATTCTTAGTGCAATTTGACACATGGTCCAAGATATCATGTTGCTAATTTGGGAAGCTCCATAATGTATTGTTCTTTCCTTAGAGGGTTTGGGCTGCAGGTGAAAAGCGCTGTGAATTCCTGCAGGTGGTAAAGGAAGCAGGGCAGTCAGAGGAGCAGGCGTCTGGCTTACATGGGTTCGGATAACCAGCCTGGTCAGAGGTTAGTGAAGACAGCCTGGTTTCTGAGGACCTCAGTCTGATGGGCAGGTAACCGGGACCCCCTGGATGGCTCCCCTTGGCCTGGGGTCTTCCTGGAGGGCAGGAGGAGCGTGAGATGAAGCCCTCAGGTTGCCAATTGAAATATTTTGGGAATTTCAGGGACAGAAGCCTGTATTCTTCATGGAAAGGTTTCAGGACCAGCTTCAGGCACTTACCAGTTTACTTCCAGCTGCCATCGGCTCCCAGCAGAACCCACAGGGGACCAGGGGACAATGTGTGCCTGGTTTGTACTTTTAAAGTAGTGTGAAATTGTTATAAGACGTTGCCTCATAATACAGTTTTAGTTTAAAGTTACAGAACCCCTCCTTTTTCGCAAGTGCCTCGAACCATACAGATATTAGCACGGCTGTGATCGAAAACTGTAACCGTAACACAGAGATTAAATAATCTTCAGATATGTTTAAGCCTGGATCACCATACTTGATAACTTTCAATGTGACTTCAAATATCCAAAGTCCTGCTTTTATTTAAAATTTCAGTTTAACAAATCAATCGTTTAAAACCTTGGATATTTTTTGCTTTCAAGGTAGACACTGAGTTGAAATTCAACATATATCCAGCCACCCCTTTTATAGCCGTAAAAAATGAGGCAGAATCTAAAGTGAGTAGAATGAAGTTTAACCTAGGCCTTAGCCATAAAAGAAACATGTAAGTAAATTATTTGCAGTTTGTTTGGACTTCCAGTGTGATTGTCACACAGATTTTGCTTGAAAATCAACTTGGCTATTTTTTCCAAGACAACATTTTACCCAACAAAACTCACTTTATGTATTTTAACAGTGGTTGTCTGTGTGTGTGGTTAATTTGGATCACATGTTAGGTCTTGCAAACTACCACCTTCCTGCATAAGTGTCAGAGATGGAACTGTGGGCCCCTTGACGTTGAAATCTGCATCCTCACCCTTAACTGGAATCATCTTGGCAACGAGAAGCTGAACAGCTTAGGGTTAGGGTTAGGGTTAGTTTAGGTAGGATTTCGACAGAAGTGAGAATCCCCCTGTAGTCAGCTTTTGTGAGAGTTTATGCTCCTAAGGGACTCTCTTGTGCCTTGTGAAATATTCAAGTGGCTTTATTTTCTTATTTGAAGATATGTAGTAGGTTGAAAAATAGAGTATGTGTCTGTGACACTTAGGCACTTAGAAACATGAGCATTGTTTCCAAGAAGCCTCTTAACACGCCTGAGCATTAGCGTGATGCCTAGGACTGGTGTAAAGGAGCAGAGATGGGTGGTGTGCCAGGTACCCTGCCCGTCCCCCCTCTGGGCCCAGGGCTGATGTCATCAGCCACCCGGAGGGCACTGGGTTTCCCCACATGCGGCTGCGTAAGACCCCGTGTCAGCGTGGGCTTCACACAGCCAAGACCTGGGTTTCAGAGTGGCATCAGCGTGCGCTCTGCCGCCCTGGTGTGTCCTGTAACACCCAACGTTCCCACATTCTGTAAGAACTCACACATTTAGGACCATTCGTTCTGACACTGCCAGCTTAAAAAAAGAGGAGGGATGGAAGGAATAAAACAATAGCATCTGCAGCTTTGGAATTTATGATTATTGTTTCATCAGATGTGAGATTCTGAATACAATGTTCCCAGCATTGCAATGTTTATCTACCAAAGGATATATGATTGTGGTATATTATTGCATTAGACCTGTTACTTTTTTATGAGACTACCTCAGCTTTATAACTCTCAGTATTTTAGTTGGTAATAAGGACAACTGGAAACAGTGAAAGCCCTTTTATTTAGCTGATCATGAAGCCTTGTTAGTTTGGATCGCATGGGTACTTACAGGCCACAGTCATTTTGTTCAGCAGATACTTATTGAGGGCACAGGTGGAAAGTTCTGGGCCTGCCTGGGAAGAAGGGAGGTAAAAGCAGGTGGGAAGGACAGTCCAGGAGTTGGACCTGCAATACAAAACCAGTAGCGTTTCAGAGTATTTGATATTTAGGTCACATAACATACGTTTCATGTACATTAAAATAAAAGGCCACTGGGCATGTGGGACATTATGTCAGACCTTTGTTTTAGTTGTTTATTGCTAGAACGGAATCTTCTCACTGTATCCTCCAGAACAGGGCTTGGTCTATAGGGTGCTCAATGCATATTTGTTGAGTAATTGAATGAAATAATTTGCTAACATTTAAGCCTTCCATATCTTAGAGACAGTAAAGCTACTATAAACAAAATTTTCCTGACTTGAGGCTTTCCACGAAGAGTGGTGTTTGTAAAATTGACTTGGGAAAGTGCATCAACTCCTTTGCGCCACTAGGGGGCGACATAGTGCAGTTAAGGAATCCAGTGTCAGTGACTTCTTTAAAAAGAGAGGTGAGTACTTGAGCTAATACTTGTGAATGTGGGTCACTGTGACTATTAAATCAGTACTGCAGGAAGAGATTTAAAGCTATATCAGCGTATTTTAAGCTGAACACAGGGTAAGCATGTGCCCAGGTTAAAAACATATCCATAAAAAGAGCCTGATTATGTGCTTAAAAATAAAGTATCTTATGAAAAGGTAGCAAGTGAAGCTTTAGTGCTTAATCATTTTCAAATCATTTTCTGCCACCCAATCAAATTGCATATATGGTCTAATAGCAAAACAGCTGTAATGTACATGTTAAATAGAACATTCTTTCCTCTTCTGAACAGGAAAAGATCTGATAAAAATCCATCATCTGCTGGTTTCAGGGGGGAAATGCAGTGGTTCTAGTTCTGCTAAATGGCTGTTGACTGAATATATACCTTCAAAACTGAGTGTCAGTTGCTCGCCTAACGTAGTCAAGTCTGTGAATAGATCTCTTGTGCGGAAACCCGTTGGACAACCCTGCCTGAGACAGAAACGCCCATGGGAGGCGAGGTCAGGGAGTATCTCCACTGTTAAGGACGGGGTCACAGGGACTGGGAGGGAGGAATTTTCTCTTATTATGACCTTACATTTAATGAGCATAATCTTGAGATTGGCTCAGTAGTCATGGCTGATTATTTGAGAAATTTATTCTTTTTTTTTTTTTTTTTCTCCCCTCCTGTCTTCAGTTTGTCGTTCCGACCGTCCTGAGGTTTGGCCTCCTAATCTTTTGCAGGGTGGATCCAGGCCACCCCAGCCTCCTGCTGCAGCGTCCTCCACGCAAGGGGTCTCGGTGGACAGAGCTTGTGGCCGGTAGCTAAGGCCTCTCGCCTTTTTTCTTTTCATGGCCTCGTCCCTGGTGGAGGGCTGATTCGGAATCAAACAGCCACGGAGCTGGAAGGAGGAGGGGGGTGGGAGGAGCAGTGCTCCCCGACGGGCTCTCCCACTGGGCCTTAAATGATGGGAATTAAGCTTCACGGGAGTAAAGTGATCGCAAAAGCCAAGCGGTTCAGGGGTTGCCAGCTCGGGCTGCCTCCCCTTTCCAGGGGTGACGGGGGTCCAAGAGCAGCTCTCCGCCCCTCCAGGCTCTGGCCCCGCCTGGTCCTCCCCTACTTTGCCTAATTGCACGGCCATAAAGGAGAGAGCAAGCCAGTCCCTTCAGAGTCCAGGTTGTGAGGAGGGCAGAGGCAGGTTAGGGCCAGATGGGGGGGGGACGGTCCTTTCGTAAACTCTGCTTTCCAAGGCTGCTCCCAAGCTTTCGGTCTTCAGTATCACCCTTCTCACCCTCTTGCTCTTTGCCAGGAATATCTAGACAGGAATTTCCTAATATCTCTATTAGAGAATCCCCCCCGGGGACTGAATAGGGAAACGCGGGATTCATGGAAACCAGAACTTGATCTGATATTTACATGCCCAGCACTTTAGCATGGACGAGGCCTTAGCTCCTCCGTTTCTCGTGACTCTGGTTTCAGCCTCTCCAAACTCCATGCCTGTGAGAAGCAAAAGGATGGCTGCTCTGTGTTCACTGGGGCTCTGAGCCATTCAAAAGGAGCCCAGGTTCACAGGGAAAAAGTTCCCGTTGGACGTGAGCACAAGGGGGAGGGCGGAAGGATGTGGGTGTCGGGTTAGTGGTGTTCTTTGCCGTAATCCATCAGCATCCTGGCTGTATATGTGACTTCACATGTGAACGAGTGCTTGGGGGGGGCCCGTCCTCCAGGTTTGCTGTTTCCTGCTCCCTGACCCCTCTATCTCGCATCTGCAGTCCACTGGTGAAACTCGGAATTCTGGTAGCGTTGGAAACTCTGTGGGGACGTATCAGATTTGGGTGACCCAGCAGGTGGACCCACTTCTGAAGGACAGACCGATGGCTGAAAGCAAAAGGAAATTGGAGCCGCGGGTGAACGTGCTGTCATTAATCACACAGACACGGTCTCGTCCTTGTATGCGTAAGAGTCCAAGGCGCCCAGACCGGAGCAGAAATGGAAGTGAGGAGTGCCCATATTCAGGCGTGGTTTGGCTGACAGCGCAGCCTCTTGATTTGAAAATACAGAAGTTTATTTTCCGGAATGCTAAGCGTTGTTCCTACACCTGACCCACTGACCCCCTTTTAAGGACCCAGGACACGAACCTATTTGGCGACAGTCAGCAGCTGTTGTTGAAGTCGGGGCGTCTGGGGGAGTCAGGATGCACGCCACGTAGGCTGCTCCAAAGCCAGACGGTGCGCGCTCGCTGGTGGAGCCCGGAGGGGCCCGGGGAAGGCAGAGGCAAAGAGGTTTCCCTTGCACAGCCTCCCCGGCTCCAGGCCCCAGCTGAAGTTCCTTTAGCCCAGAAAGCCATCAGATCTGGAGTCTGGCAGACTTTGCAGCCGGCTCTATTATTATGTAAATGGACCAACTGGGCAGGCTTTTAAGAGCTTTGGCAAAGGGTAACCCTTTGTCTGCCCAAAGGTAGGCTCTGGCCTTGCTTGTGAGCCTCGAGTTTGTACGGTGAACAGTAGGTGACCTAAAAGCCAGCCAGCCCGTCAACTTGCACATGGCCTTATTAGGCAGACCGGCAGACCAAGAAGGCTGGCGCCTGGGGACAGGCCAGCACAGCGGGCGGCAGTGGGCTTGCGTCCTGTAAGGAGCCCAAACCCTGGAGACGTGGCCTAGTACTGCTCAATTAATTCTGGTGCAGTGATGCCAGAATAGGCATGCTCCTTGGCAGACACACTTTATGGTGCGGCTGGAAAAGAGGAGGTGACTTCCCAAAGGACAGAGGGGCATAGCTCGTTTTCCTAGCGCTCTACTTACTGTGTAGCTTGTACTGTCAAGTCCTGTGTCAGGACTTATTCGATGAAATATGGACTTAACCAGGAAATGTTTAACGGTTTCCTTTTAGGCCAGGATGTTCTGGCAAGTCAGAATCTTGGTGGCGTTTTATAGTAAGTCTTTCTAGGGGTGAGGTCACGTGTGGGGAGCTGTCACCGGGCAGCAAGGTGGCACCGTGCAAAGGACAGTCCTGGGAGCAGGGGACCTGAGTTCTAGGGCTGCCACAAATGGGCGTAGGACCTTGGACCGGGCGTGTCCATTGCTCCCTGTAAAATGCGGGTGTGACTGACAAGCTCTGAAATGACCTCTCCATGTAAATTTCTCTCCAAATGGCGTTCCTTACACCCTCTTTGTCCTGTTCAATAATAAGGTCTCGTGAGCCTCAGCGGATGGTAGCCACAGATTAGTGTCCAAGGGAAATATCTAACTTGATTGAACTTTTTAGGCTGAGTCCATCTTTTCTCTTGCATTTTTTTTTTTTTTCCCAAAACTGGATGCGGTAGCTAGAAACTAGGGAAGACGGCACTTTTCTATACTGAAACTTTTGTTCAGGTGTCGCACCTTCTTGAGTTAAAGTAGCTGGTGAACCAGAGCTGTGGCGAATGGGTGGAGGGACGGGAGTGGCCAGAGGAGAGTTCAAGTTCATGTCTCTGGTCTCAGCCGGTTCCTTCTCTCCTGTCTGCACCTGGTGCAGGCGCTGGACCACCCACCAAAAAGGAAGGCACCTACAGCAGGTGTTGCAGCTGCCCCATCCCCTGCTCAGGTGACTCCCTCCGGAAACCTTGTGGTATCAAAGCTCACCGGGGGACCCTCCTCCCCCTGTTAAAGAAATCCTTTTTTTTTTTTCTTTTCCTGTTTAAAGTGTCCGTTTCCATCTCTGTGGACTGCTTAGCTGATTGGTCCCCCAAGGCATGGGCTGTGGCTTTGAGATACTTTTCTTAATATATAAACCTCTGACCTCTTCAAAAAGGGACCTGTTAGCTTGGTGCTGAGCTCTGCCGGGACATTATAAGACCCTGGGACTCGATGCAAAGCTCATTGGCCAGGGGGAAAATGATTGCACTTCAATTTTTTTTTAACATCTTTTTTGAAGTATAATTGCTTCACAATGGTGTGTTAGTTTCTGCTTTATAACAAAGTGAATCAGCTACACGTATACATACATCCCCATATCCCCTCCCTCTTGCGTCTCCCTCCCACCCTAGGTTCCTACCCCACCCCTCTAGGTGGTCACAAAGCACAGAGCTGATCTCCCTGTGCTATGCGGCTGCTTCCCACTAGCTATCTGTTTTACATTTGGTAGTGTATATACGTCCATGCCACTCTCTCACTTCGTCCCAGCTTACCCTTCCCCCTCCCCGTGTCCTCAGGTCCATTCTCTACATCTGCGTCTTTATTCCTGTCCTGCCCCTAGGTTCTTCAGAACCATTTTTTTTTTAGATTCCATATATATGTGTTAGCATACGGTATTTGTTTTTCTCTTTCTGACTTACTTCACTCTGTAGGACAGACTCTAGGTCCATCCAACTCAGTACAGATAACTCAATTTCGTTTCTTTTTATGGCTAATACTCCATTTTATATATTGCACTTCAAATTTTAAAGAGAAAAAGGTGAACTGTGTCCAGGACAAGAAGGAGCAGAGGAGTCTCTCAGGTGGGGATGTTTCCTTTATGCCCCACAAGGAAGAGGCTTCCTGTAAGAATGTGCAATGTGAGGCTGTGTATTAGAAGCCGCAAAAGTCTACTGCGTCGTAAGTTCCAAGACTGTTGTTTGAAGCTTTGACATCCTAGTTACGTTGAATGTGGAAGTTAGAATTCTAGCGGGTGGGCAACTGAGTTTTCCCATTTGATTTTAAAATATATGGATATAGCTTTAATGATAAATGGGTGTTTGATTTTGAGGCATAGTCACTGTTTTTGGAAAGTGAAAGTGTTGCCTTTTTCAAAGAAGAGGAAAATGACTTAATCACTGACTCAAATCGATGATACTGCTTTAACCAACTGTGTGTGATTATTCCTTAATCACCTCAATAAGTGATTAGCTACGGTGGAGCCACGATAAATATTTCACTCCAAATCAGTATAAATGTAGAAAGTCATATGATAATTTATACTTGTCTAGGACTCTGCAGTTACATGCTTGTTGACATGCACCGTCACAGCTGAAATGCTTCAGCTCGTGTCACTGGGCGGTTGGAAGGCCAAGAGGAGGACGGCGGAGTCGGCGGTTCTCTGTTACGGGGACTGAGTCCCTTCAGGACCCCTGCACTGTTTTCCCTCCGTTCTGCTTGTACTCTCGGTTGGTCTAAAGCTCGTGGAACGTCCTCTCATTAGATCCAGGAAGAGTAGCATACCTGGGAAGACAAATACACGTACTTGATGGGAGTAATGGAAGAAGCAGGGAAGGTTGCAAAGAGTCAGAGATGCCAGGTGGAAAAGGACTGTGGTGCCAGGTACAAGCATCCGCCCTTGATGTGTTAGGTGATTTCCTCATCCAGACCGTGAACTGCTTCACGGTACCGACGCCCTGGTGCCTGACCTCTAGTAGTTGCTCAGCGAATTCTGTGTGAGAAGAGATGAGTCCAGAGGTCTAAAGACCTCTGTCTCACCGGCTTCAAGTGGCCGGGACGTGAAGGCCGGCTGGTCACGTCCAGCGGAGACCAAGCCCCAGGAGCGCTGTGGGCAGCCAGGTTGGGGAGGGGTCACAGTCCTGAGGTGCTTAATCCCCAAAATGTGGTTTGTAGAAGCTTCTGCATTTCACTGCCTGCAGTCCCAGTTAGAGGCTGAAATGCTAAGAGGCACACAGGCCACATGTTAGGAGATGTTGGCCCCTCTCTGTTCCTGAGAGAGGGTTTGTTCTCTCACCACCTGCAGACCATGCAGTGTGACATTTCAGCTTGGTGTCCGGGTGTGAAGGGGACCCGACATTTCTTTTTCTGCTTGGGCTTCAGTGGCAGCTGGCATGTTTCTTCACAGCACATGTATTCCCCCACCCCAATCCAGGAGGCTCTCCATTGCCACCCCTACCTCTGCATCGCCTGGTCGGGCCCGCTGTCAGCTCCTGGATGGGGCCCCATTGAAGCTCACACCTCCTTTAACCATTGTTCTCATCCCATTTCTCATGCTTTTGTCCCCTCCTCCTGCCGTGTCCAGCCCTCTCCTCGCCACTCATAAGGCTCACCAGTCACCGTAGAGAAGCCTTCCTTCATCAAACTCATCCTCTGATTCTATTTCCTCACATCACAAATGTCGTGGACCAGTGGCTTTCGAACTTTCGACCATCTCAGAATCATCTGTGGCAGGGGGACGTTCATTTTATTTTTTTAAAATATAATTAAATTACAGGGCTTCCCTGGTGGCGCAGTGGTTAAGAATCCACCTGCCAATGCAGGGGACACGGGTTCGAGCCCTGGTCTGGGAAGATCCCACGTGCCACGGAGCAACTAAGCCCGTGAGCCACAACTACTGAGCCTGCGCGTCTGGAGCCTGTGCTCCGCAACAAGAGAGGCCGCGATAGTGAGAGGCCCGTGCACCGCGATGAAGAGTGGCCCCTGCTCGCCACAACTGGAGAAAGCCCTCGCACAGAAACGAAGACCCAACACAGCCAAAAAATAAATAAATAAATAAATAAATTTAAAATATAATTACAGCTCTGTTATATACTTTTTTCTTTTTTAAAGTTTTTTGGCCACAGTGCGCAGCATGTGGCATCCTAGTTCCCTGACCAGGAATGGAACCCGCTCCCCCTGCATTGGAAGCACAGAACCTTTTTTTTTTTTTTTTAAGATTATTTATTTATTTATTTATTTATTTATTTATTTATTTTTGGCTGCATTGGGTCTTTGTTGCTGCACACAGGCTTTCTCTAGTTGTGGCGAGCAGGGGCTACTCTTTGTTGCAGTGTGCAGGCTTCTCATTGCAGTGGCTTCTCTTGTTGCAGAGCACGGGCTCTAGGCATGCGGGCTTCAGTAGTTGTGGCACATGGGCTCAGTAGTTGTGGCTCACGGGCTCTAGAGCGCAGGCTCAGTAGTTGTGGCGCACGGGCTGAGTTGTTCCACAGCATGTGGGATCTTCCCAGACCAGGGATTGAACCCATGTCCCCTGCCTTGGCAGGCGGATTCTTAACCACTGCACCACCAGGGAAGTCCCGGAAGCACAGAGTCTTAACCACTGGTCCTCCAGGGAAGGGAGGAGGGCCTTCATTTTTAACCAGCACCCCACATGACTCTGAGGGGCACCCACGTTTGGCATCATTTGCCTTTTGTCAGGTGTGAAACTGACTCAGAAGTGTAAATATATCTTTAGTCATTTCTGTGAGCAGAGTAGAATACGTCTTCGACATCTTTGTCATGACCTTCCATCGCCACTCAATTTGTGAGCACAGGATCTGCTTTCTCGGTGACTCTTGCCCAAGGGAAAAACCACCATGAACGGTCAGGTGTCACTGACATCCCTCTTCCCCCCGGCCCCAGTCAACCAGCAAATGCATTGGAACCTGTTTTGAGACTCTAGGTAAGGTCTTTGGGGTACCAGGTAACATAACCTTTGGGAAACTGCACTGGGAATGGCAGATTGCTGCATTTTTCTTGGGTTTTCACACTGAGTATTGTTGTGGAGGTGGCCATGGCATTGCTTTTATTAAGATGCCCTTCTGAGGACAAGGAAGCCCAGAAATTCTTTTACTCAGAGCTGTTTCCTTCCAATCACTCCAGCATAACTCTGAACAGTTAGGATCTATCAGGTATCAACAGCGATTTTACATGTTTGCTTGTCTGCCATCTGGATTTTTAGACTCGTAAAAAATTCTCCTATCTGATGATTCAGTATTTCCTAGCTTTCTGTTCATGTGGAAACCATCCACTAGTGGGTATTGAGCGATTGGCATTCTCCGGCTTCCCTGGATCATTGTAATCATGCGCGCGTCCTTCCCCTGTGAATGGGGTATCCCCCTCAGTGAGATGGGGCTTGGGCCCCTGCTGCTCTAAAGAAAGGGTGTCTGCACCTTATGATGTTCTAGGAGATAGCTTCAGATTTTATACAGTAAACACCTAAGTGTCTGTTTATTCATCACATCACCACGTAAGGACCCTTTGTGTGTTGGTGCCCTAACAGTTCAGAAACATCCTTGGTGTCTACCTGACCCGGGTCAGCATCTGTCTTTGGTCCCCTGCCCTTCAGGGGAACTGTGCCCTGGATGTCCAGCACCTGCCTACATTTTGTGTCTGTCTGTGCTTCACCTACAGTGTACATTTTTTTAAATTGTGGTAAAATATACATAACACAAAATTTACCACTTTAACCATTTTTTAATAATTTTTTTCTTTTTTTAAATTTTATTTTTGGCTGCATTGGGTTTTCGTTGCTGCCTGCAGGCTTTCTCTAGTTGCGGCAAGCGGGGGCTGCTTTTTTTCGTTGCAGTGCGCAGGCTTCTCATTGCGGTGGCTTCTCTTGTTGCGGAGCACGGGCTCTAGGTGCACGGGCTTCAGTAGTTGTGGCACGTGGGCTCAGTAGCTGTGGCTCACAGGCTCAGTAGTTGTGGCTCACGGGCCTAGTTGCTCCGTGGCATGTGGAATCTTCCCGGACCAGGGCTCAAACCTGTGTCCCCTGCATCGGCAGGCGGATTCTTAACCACTGCGCCACCAGGGAAGCCCCCCACTTTAACCGTTTTGAAGGGCACCGTTGAGGGGCTTTAAGCACATTCACATTGTCGTACAGCCGTCATCACCATCCACCTCCAGGACTTTCTTTCTTCCCCAACTGACTTTGTTCCATTAAACACGAACTCCCAGCATCCTCTCCCCCTAGTTCCTGGTGACCACACTCTCCTTTCTGTGTCTATACACTTGACTCTTCTGCTTTTACCTCTTCTCTGTGGCATCATGCAAGGTTTGTCCTTTTGTGTCTGGCTTGTTTCATTGAACATGAGGTCTTCAAGGTTCATCTATGACACGTGTTCATGGCATGTGTCAGAGTGCCATTTTTTAAGGCTGAATAATATTCCACTGTCTGTATATTTCAGTGTATATCTTAAACACGAAACTGACCTTTGTCTATTTTTCTCTTGCTCTGAGAAACAGTTGATTATCCTCTCTAAGCTCGTTGGATTGTTTTCTAGCAAGATTCACTAGCTATAGATTCAAAATCGGCCAGAAGTTCAAATGATTAAATTGTCACAACAGATGTTAACATTACTTGTTTGAACATTTAATGTAAAGCATTAATAAGTCTTTTGAGAGATTGCAATAGGCCTTTTCTTTAAAAAAGAATTCTTGAATAGAGCAAGACTGGCATGGTTCTTTCAACACATCTGATAAAGAAATATCTGTGAGTGGTAATATTTCTTATTGTTGAAAGTACTTTTGCTTTTTCATCTCTGCATACATGGCCTGTATTAAATTACCTTACATAATCACACAACACCAAATTTTATTTGCAGACTTGCCCTAAATATTTCCACTAACCAAAATTTACAGAGCATTTCACAATGCACACTAAAATGAGGAATCTGGAATGCATGAATAACCAGTATGTGATAAAAGGGAAATGAAAGGGCCCAAACGGTCTCCCTGCTGATGGGATTACCTCATGGCCGGCAATCCTGCCCCAGATTAAGAGTCTATGCACATAAATAAAATCCACTAAAGAAAATGAGAATACCATCTACAGCTGCTGCTAGCGTACAGAATACTCCTTTCTTAGGCTGTAAAAATATATCCTTCACTTTGGAATGTCAGCCCAGCCATCGACTTTAGTAGCTTATGGGAGATTTCATTAAAATCGTGTGGCGCTTCTTAATTTTAGCAATGCACTGATGACTCACAATAGTGTGTATTCGGACAATCGTTAGTCACCATTTCACACCGGCCTGTATTGCCTTAAATGTCAGGTCACTCTCCTGTGGTCTGGGGCTGCCCCAGTTGCAATTCAGGGAGCACGGTAAGAAACGCAGGGTGCCGTCGCACAGCCCTGTGCCCTGTGCCTGCAGGTCTTTTCAGCATGTAGATCCCTGCGTGGATTAAATAACTCGTCCCAGTGTTCAGGGCGCCTCCACATCATTTTCTCGCTGGGTCATGACCTCACCTTTGTATTTCCCTCTTTGATTTTATTTTGGCTGCCTGCCCAGTGAATGGCTGTATTGCCTTTAGAGATGCGTTTTAAAGGGTCAATCTAGGCTTGCATATTTCTCCCAGATCACACCGTATCTCAGTTTTCTCATCTGCAGGGGGCGATACTAGTAGGATCTCCTAGAGAGGACCACATGAGTTAGCGCCCGAGAGCAGGGGTGCCCAACCCCCGGGTCACGGACCGGTAGCGGTCCCTGGCCTGTTAGGAACCAGGCCGCACAGCAGGAGGTGAGCGGCGGGTGAGCGAGCGAAGCTTCATCTGTATCCACAGCCGCTCCCCATCGCCCGTGTTACCGCCTCCGTCAGCATTGTGGTGAATTCCATAATTATTTCGTTATATATTGCAGTGTAATAATAATAGAAATAAAGTGCACAATAAATGTAATGCGCTCGAATCATCCCGAAACCATTGCCTCCTGACTCCGGCCAAGGAAAAATTGTCTTCCACGAAACCAGTCGCCGGTGCCAGAAAGGTTGGGGACCGCTGCCCCAGGGCACTCAGCGCTGCGCCCACCCCACCGTGCTGTCAGCAAGCTGGCCAGGTCTTCCCCGCTTCTGCCCATCATCCCACCGGGTATGGCAGAAAAATGGCTAGTTGCCAGTTGGGGTATTTGGCTCTTTCCCTTTTCATTGGCTCTGTTTCCGTTTCGTCCACCATGGTGATGACTCCCAAAGAACAGCTGCCCCTTGTCCTGCAGGGATGCGTGAATGTCATCAGCCAGACCCTCCACAGGACCCCCGGCTCCTCAGTCTAGCCTCGGCCACGCTGCACACTCCCTCAGGGTTTAACACCTTCACCCTTTGTCTTCCGACACCGTATCTTTTGACCTTGGCAGTGGAGGAGGTGACCCTTCTTACCTGGCCTCCTAGTGACATTATCCACAGCTGTACAACAAGAATCATCTCCCGGGGTTTTCCCACTACGAGACATCCCTGGAGAATCTTTGACCTTTTCTTCCTGTCTCTCCCCCAGCATTCATATTCATGCTCCCCGTAATAGCCTCACATTTTAGGAAAGACAAGACGACTTTAGAAGGAGTCTCAAGGAGGGCCCACCCGGGGTCAAGTTTGAGAAAGCCTGTGTTGCATGTCATTGAGGGCGTTGGCCAGTCTCTGGCTCAACTTTATTTATAGCCAAGAAATGCTTACAGTAGGCTTAGAAGAAATGGGCAGTTTGACCTTGTGCCATCGGCCCATGGGCACACTTCCAATCATGATTTTGCCCTGGATTTTTAGGCCACTTCTAAGCCTTGGGATCTCAGAAGGACCTATTACCTTCATCTTTATTTGTACTTAATTGTTTTGGTAATTATAGAAGTCATTCATGCCTATTGTGGAAACTTTGGAAATAGAGAGGGGAAAACATGGAGAGAGTCATCTCTGAGTTGGGAGATAATTAATGCTTTGGGATGTTTATTGTCTTTCTGATAAGGTCTGTGTGTGTGTGTATCTCACATATCATGAAAAATGTTCAGATCACCAATGGAGTTTCAGATCTGGTTTTCTTGTGTGATTTGTTTACCTATTCTTCTCCATGTCCCCCTGTGTGGGCTGGTTCCAGCTTTATACATGTATAAACACAACTGTGGTAACTATCCTTCTCCTCCTTCCTTGGGTGCATTTCCAGAAGTAGAATTCCTGAGTCATTGTTTTATACACTCTTCAAAGTTGCTAGTAACATCCGTACCTTGTCCTTCTGCCATGAGGTGAGGGCCTTGGGAAGGGGAGGAGGAATCAGAGATTTACCAGCCGCCTGCTTGGTTCGTGACGCTCACGCACACCAGGCACACTGGCTTCTGTCTTTGCTCTGGGTCTCAGATATGCCCTAGTTACTCGTGTCCGGAGTCAGCCCTGGTCTTGATGAACATCTGTGGCACCAAAGCCAGACCAGGAAGTCATGTGAGATTTGTAAAAAGCAACCAGCAGCTGGCTTGTCTCCTCTTCTTGGGGTCAGGCTGATCTTTTTGCCAATTAAGGCCACCCGGGCTCTCGGCCTGGGGGACACCATGACCTCAATCCAGGACGAGTTTACAGCAGTGGCCCCCGTTCTTTTGTGCCCAGGCTAATGTGGGGCTCTCCTGGGGAGAGTGAGAGGGTGTGGACTTCCAGCCTGGCATTGCCACACCATGAGCTGTGTGATCCTGAGACAGTGCTCTAACATTGTGCAAAAAGAAAGGCACGTGTGGGAATGTCAGCTGGTGCAGCCACTGCGGAGAACAGCACGGAGCGTCCTCAAAAAACTAAAAACAGAGCTACCCTGCGATCCTGCAATCCCACTCCTGGGCATATATCTGGACAAAACTGTAATTTAAAAAGATACATGCACCGCCGTGTTCGTAGTAGCTCTATTTACAATAGCCAAGACATGGAAACAACCTAAATGTCCGTCGACAGAGGAATGGATAAAGAAGATGCGAGGTATGTATATATACACAGTGGAATACTACTCAGCCATAAAAAAGAATGAAATAATACCATTTGCAGCAACATGGATGGACCAAGAGATTATCAACAAGCGAAGTAAGTCAGAAAGAAAAAGACAAATACCATATGATATCACTTATATGTGGAACCTAAAATATGACACAAATGAACTTATCTACTAAACAGAAACAGACTCACAGACGTAGAGAACAGACTGGTGGTTGCCAAGGGGGGAGGGATGGATTGGGAGTTTGGGGTTTAGCAGATGCAAACTAGTATATACTAGTATATACTAGCACAGGGAACTATATTCAATATCCTGGGATAAACCATAACGGGAAAGAATATGAAAAAGAATGTATGTATGTGTATAACTGAATCACTTTGCTGTACAGCAGAAATCAAACACAACATAAGCCAACTATACTTCAATAAAACTTTTTAAAAATTTAAAACTAAAATAAAAATAAAAAAGAAGGCCAAGTGATCAGAAAGGCCTCTTCAGCTCCAGTTTTCCCAGACTCCAAGATTCTGGATTTACCAAGGCCTGATTCAGTTGTCTTACTGATTCCACTGTGGGACGTCGGCATCTTGGTGGCCCATCCGCAGTCCTTCTTGGTCATCTAGTGCCCCTCCAGCCACCACCCATGCGTCATGACACGACGTGCCCAGGCCTGCGATGGCGACCTCCCTCCGCCCCTCCCATTCACACATCGATGCCCCTTGTGCCAAAGCTTTTCTGCATGCTCATCTACCGGAAACTTAAGCATTGGCTTCATTTCTTTTTAATGTCAAGATTAAAACTTCAAAAACATCCAATAAAATATTTTACTTCCATAAAGAATTGCTTCTGAGTTTTGCAGATTATAGTCCTTTGAAAAAGGAAAAGATGAGTGTTTCTAAGTGGACATAGTGGCAGAGAATTGTGTGTGTCTCATGCACCACCAGTGATTCAGTGATGTTGTTGGAAAGGAAATACAGTACTTCCCCTACACAAGAACGTTCAAGTTGCGAACTTTCAAAGATGCAAACATGCCCCCGTATGCCAGCTGTTGTACTGCACTACTATACTTTCCAAGGTACTGTTCTGTGAGATTAAAAATGTTTATTTTTTGTGTTTGTTTGCTTTCTATGTATTATTTGCATGAGAAGTATTATAAACCTATTACAGCACAGTACTATATAGCTGATTGTGTTAGTTGGGTACCGAGGCTAATTTTGTTGGACTTACAAGCAAATTGGACTTATGAACGCATTCTCAGATCAGAACTCGCTTGTTTGTAGGGGACTTACTGTACAGCGCCATCACAGTTTTAAATTAAGATATCTTCTCCCTGAAATTTAAGAAAATCACAATCACAACTTACAGCTTTCTCTTCAGATCAGTAGAACATGTTCACCTACAGAATGATGTAAGGAAACGTTTGCCTACTTTGCAGCTCCCTGTGTGAAAGAGCCAGCCTAAAATAACATAACAATTATTAAATATATAATTATTATATTATTATTCATAATTATTATTATTTCTAATTATTGGAGAGTGAATGAAAAAATTTCATGGCTACTTTCTAGTGATGTAAAATGTAGCTTTCTTTGTAGTCTTTTTTGGTTTCGTATGTATGGGGTACTTAAATAGGAGGTCAAGTTGCATATCCGTAGTTTAATAAACACTTTTGTGCTTTTTCTTTTCAACCATGAAGCCGTATTTAAATCTGTGTGTTTTGTATCCTCACTGATGGGTGAGGTAAGTCATCCTAGGAAGATCCCATGGCCAATTTAAAGAGAATATCCAAATTCATTTTATTCTGTACTGGAGTTGCATTTAAGAAATTTAAGCCAGAATTATTCCATAATAATAATTCAAAAGAAACATTTAGAGTCACTTAGGATAATTCTAATTGAGAATACTATAGGAAGAGTAGTTTTCAGGAATGTAAATACTGTGCTTTATAAATTAAATTCTTTACCAAGGGTTATTTATAAACACACACATTATTCCATCCTATCTGATTATTCATTTTCAGAATCAGTTGCTTCTACATCCCCCCTCCTCTTTTTCCTACAGCTCCTTTGCCTTCTTGATCCTCCTTTAGCCATGGCCTGACGATAAAGTTTCCGCTTCGATTATCCAGAGCACTTCTGTTGTTCCTTGCTGAGTTTTTTTCACCTGCTCTATTTGCCATTTCATCCCAACTTCAGGAGAGTTGGAGTAATCAGCGGTAGAGGGAAAATGCCAAATGCCACTGCTGCCCCATGGAGTGGCCAATGTGCCTTCCGTCGCCGCGCCTTAATGAATTTGCTGTATAAGTCTTCCTTTCCAAGTGAAGTTTGTCGTTAATCAGTTTAAATCAGTCTGGTTTGAAAGCAGGATATAAATTCAACGCAAATCATTTTAGAATGGTACCTCTAGCCTTTAGGAAAAGAGTATTCCATTATTTCCTATGACCATTCAGCAAACATTCACTGCAGGCCAGCTATGCAGCAGGTAAGTGTTCAGTACTAAACATACAAAGATGGACAGACTCAGGGTCGCTGCCTCCTTGGCGGGGCGGGGGTGGTGGTGAATGGGGGCAAATCATGTCTCGATCCCATCCCTCCCCTCAGGACCCTACGGCTCCATCACTCAGCAAGTGTGTACCCAGCACAAGTTGCTTCTCTAGCCCTCTGTTTCCTCCTCATCTTGTAAAGGAGACGATCGTCCTAGGCTCTCTTCGGTGCTCCTTTTGGCTGTCAGATGGTCAGAGTCTCTAATTATCGCGTGTTTGTCTTGGAGTTGCCTTATCACTGCTTAGCCCCACCAGCTACACGTTGCAGTTAAAAATCAACAGCAGACTCCAGCATTTCCGGTTCTGCATGTAAGGAGCTTGGAAGTCACCACTTCATCCCAACAACAAGTACAAAGCTGAACAGACTAAAAAATCTACAATTCTTCTTGGGTCCCTAAGAATTGGGAGGAGCAAACCACTGCCCCTAAGATTAGAGACACAGGCCAATACAGGGAGTCGTGTCTTACTTAAAGGAGCAGAGACTCCCAAGCAAAACAGTGGAGCAAACATAGTTTCTTCAACCAGTGGTGCTGGGACAACTGGACATTCACATGTAAAAAAAAAAAAAAAAAAGAATCTAGACACAGACCTTACACCCGGCATGGAAAATAACTTAAAATGGATCATAAACGTAAATGTAAAACACAAAACTATAAAACTGCCAGAAGATTACCTAGGAGAAAACCTCGATGACCTTGGGTATGGTGATGCCTTGTTAGATGCAACACCAAAGACACGATCCATGAAAAAATAATTGATATGCTGAGCATCATTAAAATTAAAAACTTCGGTTCTGGGAAAGACAATATCAAGAGAATTAGAAAAACCACAGACTGGGAGAAAATATTTGCAAAAGATGCATCTGATAGAGAACTGTTATCCAAAATATACAAAAAGCTCTTAAAACTCAACAATAAGAAAACAAACAACTGAATAAAATTTGGGCCAAAGACCTGAAAAGACACCTCACCAAGGAATAGATACAGATGGCAAATAAGCCCTTGAAAAGATGCCCCACATCCTATGTCATCAGGGAAATGGAAATTAAAACAGCAGTAAGATGCCACTACACACCTACCAGAATGGCCAAAACCACAGCACTGACACCACCCAATGCTGGCGAGGATGGGGAACACCAAGAACTCTCGTCATTGCTGGTAGGAATGCAGGATGGTGCAGCCACTTTGGCAGTTTCTTACAAAACTAAACATACTCTTACCATATAATCCAGCAATCATACTCTTTCTTTGGTATTTACCCAAAGGAGTTGAAAATGTATAGCCTACGCAGAAACCTACAATGGGTGTTTAGAGCAGCTTTATTCATAATTGCCAAAACTTGGAAGCAACCAAGATGTCTTTCAGTAGGCGAATGGAGAAATAAACTGTGCTACATCCAGTTATAATCCAGAATACTATTCAGCACTAAAAAGAAATGAGCTGTCAAGCCATGAAAAGACATGGGACACCCTTAAATGCATACTACGTACTAAGTGAAAGAAGCCTATCTGAAAGGCTACATACTGTATGATTCCAACTATATGACATTCTGGGAAAGGCAAAACTATGGAGACATAAAAACATCAGTGGTCTCCAAGGGAGGGAGGTGAATAGGCAGAGCACAGAGGATTTTGAGGGCAGAGAAAATGATGGGTACGTGTCATTGTATGTTTGTCTAAGCCCATAGAATGTACAACACCAAGAGCGAACCCTGCGGTTAAACTATGATGATTATGATGTATCAGTGTTACCAAGGTTCATCCTTGGTAACACATGTGGCATCTGGTGGGGGATGTCGATGATGGGGAGGGCTGTGTGGGTGTGGGGTGGGGAGTATGTGAGAACTTCACTTTTGTAGTAAACCCAAACCTGCTCTAAAAAATGTCTTTAAAGCAGGTTTGGGTTTACTACAAAACTGAAGTCCTCACGTCCTGGTGACGCAGTGGTTAAGAATCCGCCTGCCAGTGCAGGAGACACGGGTTCGATCCCCGGTCCGGGAAGATCCCACATGCCGGGGAGCAGTTAAGCCCGTGTGCCACAACTACTGAGCCTGCGAGCCACAACTACTGAGCCCGCGTGCCACAACTACTGAAGCCCGTGCACCTAGAGCCCGTGCTCCCAACAAGAGAAGCCACCACAATGAGAAGCCCGCGCACCACCACGAAGAGTCACCCCTGCTCGCCGCAACTAGAGAAAGCCCGCGTGCGGCAGCGAAGACCCAACGCAGCCAAAAATAAACAAATAAATAAATAAATTTATTTTAAAATGTTTTTTTAAAAAATAAAATAAACAGTGTCAGTAGAATAAGTAATACTTAAGAGCTTCTGTCTCAAATTAAAATTTTTGAACCTCTAGTAATGTCTGTCTTTTCTTTTCCCACAATTTCACTCATATGTTGTTCATAATCTTAACTCCTAACTATGGGATTTTGGCTCCCTGTTCGATAAAGTATTTCATTGAACTTAGCCAAAGCCAGACTCGGAGCGGCCTGGGAATACTTAGGAGTCTTCCCTTCTTCCCAGTACATTGAGAGTCTTTGTATGGTTTTGTTTTTATTTGTTTGTTTATTTTTAAGGCAGGGAGGTGTTGTCCTGACTCTCCCGATGGTAGTTAGGTTACAGCATTGTCTCCTAAGCAGAAGCTGTGATTCAGCCATGGCTTTGAAGCAGTAACCTCATAAATGTCCCATCCCTGGAATCCAGTCTGTTTCAGCATCCACAGGCCGAAATTCTGCTTGTAATCTGATTACGGGGTTTGAGCTTTTCTAGCCTGCAGTCTCTTGCTTTTCGTTTACTATACACTCAAGGACACCAGTGCCTGATTGCTGTAGCCCTGTGCTGTGAAAAGCTCAACCCAGTTTTGCTCAGACGGGCCGCAGGCCGTGGCTGGTTGAGAATTAGCTGTAGAGCAGGCTCTGTCCCTGAACTTTCTGTGTGCAACCATGTTCAGAAGCCCAGGGATTTCTAGCTACTCGGGAGCTTTCAAGTTCTCTGAGAAACAAGGTAAGGCGAGAGAAATGGAAAATGCACTGAAGTGTCTATTTTATAACATCGTGACTGTCTTGCATCGTCCATCTTATCTTGGATGCCCCTGTTATACGGTTCTGTTTTCTCAAAGGATACCTTAAATGTCTCATTGACTTTATAAGTTAGCTTGTCTTGTGATTGCTGAGAAACATGACTTTTTTTTTTCTGTTGTAAGTTAAAGATATTGCTAAACCACTAAAGCCTTTATGGAGGAAACACTGCAGATTAAATTGGAATGCCCAAACTTTGGATTAAGTTCTGGATGTGCTGTACTTTAGCTAAAATATTTTTCTAAACCAAATGTTATATCTACTGAATTATTTCCAGTAGGCTGTGGTGTTTGTCTTTTTACGAAATCTTCATGGGAGACTGTTTGGAACAGAATGTTGTCTTTTTAGTGGCTTCCTTTTGAGCCCAGAGGAAAAGATGTGCTTTCAATGTAACTGCTGAAGTGACATCTCAGATTCAGTTCACTGATTGAACCAAAAAGAAATGCTTAGGTTATCTTGAATGACACATTGGAAATTCAGCCATTGTCTATAAAAGTATTTTCTAGCCCAAATGCATGATTAGGAAGTGATTTGAACAATTGAGGCATCAGATTCAGGAATTTTCTTCTACAATATTTGATAGCTTTTTGTTTTTTACATCTTTATTGGAGTATAATTGCTACGCACGATTAGGAAGTGATTTGAACAATTGAGGCATCAGATTCAGGAATTTTCTTCTACAATATTTGATAGCTTTTTTTTTTTTACATCTTTTTTGGAGTATAATTGCTTTACAATGCTGTGTTAGCTTCTGTTGTACACCAAAGTGAATCGGTCATATGCACACATATATCCCCATATCCCCTCCCTCTTCAACCTCCCTCCCACCCTCCCTATCCCACCCATCTAGGTCGACACAGAGCACTGAGCTGATCTCCCTGTGCTTTGATAGCTTTTTGAACTGAGTTCTCTTTTTCTAAACATGTCACAAAGATATTTGTGTAATTAGCAGAAAAGCCTAGATGTTTAACTGGCAATATACATTTCGTGTTTTTGTATTTCTCTAGTTGGTCAGAATTTCCAAATTCCGGGATTCAGGATGTATTTTAATGACTAATGACATGTCGGCATCTGGTATATCTTGTACCTCCTTTTCCTCAAGCTTCTGCCCCCAAATATTAAACAGTAAAAGGAATTTCCTTGGGGGAAGGAATTTCTGTAAGTGGTCTAATTGTGGTTTTCTGGGTGGACAAACGGTTGCTATATGCCAAAACCTGTAAAACAGATTACTTACCCAAAGCTGGCTATAAATTTGTCTGTGCCTGGTTTTCATTAACCAGCTCACTCGATGCGTGTTTTTGCTGGATGGGATTGTTACCAGCTGTCTTTACATAATATATGTCTTGTCTTCAAAAATAAATAAGTGGCCAATTCGATGTATCGTTATTATTTAGATCTTAATGAAGGCAATAAAAACACAGCTGAAGTGTTCCTGCCCCCCGTTCATCAACCCCTCATGTGCCTGCCCCCCACCACGCATTCTTTAAAAGCATCTCAAATATATCAGGCAGTGATGACTTTCAACCTTCCTGGTTACCTGGACCAAAATTGTTTAATTTTTTTCGCTCCTTTTTTTTTTTTTTTTTTTTCCTGAGGATAATATCCATGTTTTTCAGTATTTAATTGCTTTGAGTTACTCTTGTAGCTATAGAGAATTTAAATGATAACATTGAACTATGTCAGAATTTTTTTTTTTTTTAACCCATGGAGTATCTTGGCTACTGTTAACCAAAACCAAAACCAAAAAAAACTTGTCTAAGTAAAATGTATGTGGTGGAATTTGCTTCATAAAGGTGTCCTTTTTGTATTCATATTTCTGGTTCATGGTTTCCTTTTTCTTAAATGCTCTCAAAGGGAGGCTGAAGAATTTTTTTTCCCAGTGGAGTTTTTTTTTTTTTTGGTTTTAACTGACTGTGTGGGTATTTCAATCTTATATTATTTCTTTCCCCTTAGATTTGAACAAGAAAAACTTAAGCCTTGCTGGATTCCCACGTCAAAGAATAGTTCCAAGGTAAAGTAGTCTTTGCTCAAGGAATCTTAAGTTTTGAAGATTTGTAAGAGCTTTTGAAATTATTCTCTTACATTCCTAATTCATGAGTTTTAAATGTTTGAAAAAAAAATGTTTTTTCCCTGGAGTTTGACTTGTTAAAACACGCGAAGCGAGCTGACTTAGTACACTCAGCTAGCAAAGATTCTTTTTGTATTTAATGCTTTTTATGGGAACTATTTGCAAAGCCGGCTATTGGTATCTCTATAATTACACACTTGTCAAGGGCTATTATCTTTTCTGTCTCATACCTGCCTCTAAGCATGGGATGTCCTTTTTGCAATCTATCCCTCGAGTAAGGGAGCTCTTCATTTTTTAAGAAAGGATCCAGCCTGCTCCTCCTCCCTCTCTCCCTTCCTTCTACCCTTTCTTCTCCCCTTACCTCCCTCCCTCCACCCACCCATCCACCCACTCCTCTGTCCAGGTGAGTTCTTGCTGCCTGGTCTCTTAACCTTTCTGCACTTCAGTTCCATTGGCTGAAGGATATTATGGGTGCTAATTTGATTTACCTGATGCAGTACATCATAACTGATATGAGATAATACAAAAATTAAAGTGTGTACCAAACAAGGCAACCGTATCTCAGATGCCTCCTAGTACATCGCTATCCCTAACAGGTTTTGAGATTTTCAAGTAGAGGCACAAAATAATTATCTCTTACACACCCAGGTGTGGCTTTCAACATACACTTTATTATGCTAGAAGGACCCAACCCAGATCTACCCCTCATTCCACTCGGATGCTCTTGTTCCTAATGTATTACGTAAGACATCGTTTCTTTACTTAAAAAGTTTGTATTTCAGTAGCATTGGGATACACAGTTGTGTCACCACTGTCCTCGCCAGGCTGAGCCTGGCTCTGCATTTGAAAATGTTAGCATTGACCTTGTGAACGCACTGGATGGGGTAAAGCTTTGATGAATTGCATGCACATCTTAGTGTCAGGCGAGGAGGCAGAGTTATCAGTAAGGTTGTCTTACTTGACTCGTGAAATCTCACTCTTCTAGTGCTTGACACACTCTCCCGTATTTCTCATCTTCGCCATCTTTTTCATAGAAGCTAAGGCTTATGTCTTAGTTTGTTCAGGCTACCGTTGACTGGGTGGCTGATAAACAGTAGAAATTTATTTCTCACACCCAGAGGCTGGAAGTCCAAGGTCAGGGTGCACCGTGGTGGGGTGAGGGTCCTCTTCTGGGTTGACCACTGCTGATGTCTTTTTTTTTTTTAATTAATTAATTAATTTATTTATTTTTGGCTGTGTTGGGTCTTCGTTTCTGTGCGAGGGCTTTCTCTAGTTGCGGCGAGCGGGAGCCACTCTTCATCGCGGTGCGCGGGCCTCTCACTGTCGCGGCCTCTCTTGTTGCGGAGCACAGGCTCCAGACGCGCAGGCTCAGTAGTTGTGGCTCACGGGCCCAGTTGCTCCATGGCATGTGGGATCTTCCCGGACCAGGGCCCGAACCCGTGTCCCCTGCATTGGCAGGCGGATTCTCAACCACTGCTCCACCAGGGAAGCCCCTGATTTCTTATATCTGCTCTTAGTGGAATGGGCCAGGGAGCCCTCTGGGTTTCTTTTTATAAGGGCGCTAATCTCATTCATGAGGGCTCCACCGTCATGACCTAATCACCTTCCAAAGGCCCCACCTCCTAATATTATCACCTTTGGGTGTCAGGATTTCAACCTATGGATTTGGGGGAACACAGACATTCAGACCACAGCAGCTTCATTCCCGATACGTCCCTAGCAGGTTGGTTTAGCTGTAATAGACCTAATAAGTGACTAAGAAAATGGAAGAACAGGAAGGGAGTTGGGAAGGAAAAGTGTGAACTGTGAATGCAGCTCAGTCACTTCAGTGGAGAGGGACTCAGAGGACACAGCCGTTCTAAAACGGTGTTATTTCACGTGTACCTATTAAAACAGTGGCCCCCTTGCTATGCTCCTAAGTGTAAAATGGGCTGGAAATACAAGAACCTGCCTCCTTCAAAGAAGTCTAGTCACCCAGACACCAGAGGTGAAAATATGAGGTAATGGATTTCATCTCCCCTATCTTGTAATTTAAACTTCAATAGAAGAGTGAGCAGATGTCAGGGAGCCCTTCACTGTGTGGATACTGAACAGTTATTGTAATACTGTGTCCCACATTGTGTAAAAGATAGAAGGTAATAACAGCAGAATATCCTGCTCTCACTTTAATAAAATTTCCCCTTGTTGCTACTGCTGGGCATTTAACTAGGTTAATGGGACACATTAAAAAAAAAAGAAATTATCATAGAAGCAAAGGGCAAGCTCTTTTTAGATTACTGAAGCAGAAGGAAAGAGCTAGAAGCATGAAAAAATTAGTCATGAAGAGTGAGCTCCATTTCAGAGGAGATGAAGGTAGATAAGACATATTAAAGGTGTTTCTTCATATTAGAAGCTTTTTAAATTATAATTCCAAAAAATGAAGACTGTATGTAGCATGTCTTCATTATATATGGAGAGAGAGTTTCATGCTGAAATAGAGGATCCCATCTGGAGCTGTGGCAACCCACCAAGACCCACAGAGGTTGTCCAGGCAGAGAGCCCTGGTCCCCAAGTGGGTGACGATGAAGAAGAATGCAACCCAGCATCCGAAGCTTAGGTTTGGAGTCACCAGTTGTGTGAGCTGAGGATGGGCCCCACCGGTAATGCTGCTCTGGGTGCCTCTGATTCAGAAAAGCAAGAGGACGTGCTGTTAGGGCTTTGGGGTAGGGGTGGCCTTTGTAAGTGTCTCACCAGCCGTGATGATCAGAAGGGGTTACTCATTCACGAAGAGTCCAGACTTCTTTACCAGCATGTCTTGCCTGCATTTTCACTGCTGCCTAGTACCCTCGGGCATCGAAAGTCCAGGGCAGAGACGTGACCTTTTTCAAAACCTGGTTTCGCGTTGATTTGGGGAATCTTTTTTTTTTTTTTTTAATAAAGATTTTATTATGTAGGTCTGGAGACTTCACCTATTTTTTTTTTTTTTTAAGGATACCTTTAATTAATTTATTTATTTTTGGCTGTGTTGGGTCTTTGTTTCTGTGCGAGGGCTTTCTCTAGTTGCGGCGAGCGGGGGCCACTCTTCATCGCGGTGCGCAGGCCTCTCACTATCGTGGCCTCTCTTGTTGTGGAGCACAGGCTCCAGACGTGCAGGCTCAGTAGTTGTGGCTCACGGGCCCAGCTGCTCCGCGGCATGTGGGATCTTCCCAGACCAGGGCTCGAACCTGTGTCCCCCACATTGGCAGGCAGATTCTCAACCACTGCGCCACCAGGGAAGCCCCGATTTGGGGGATCTCACGTCAGTCACAGCTCTGTGACAATCTTAACTCAGGGCCATTGGTTCCGACCCATCCTCCTTATTCTTTCCACCTGCTCATCTGCTTCCTCAGAAGTTAGGAGCCATTGGGTGAAAATAGGAGAGAGAGGCAGTAGAAGCAAGAACAAAATGTGAAGATGACCATGTGGATTCCAATAAGAAAAGTTCAGCTCGAAGATGGAGACTTGAAAAATGGAATACTTCATAAGCGGGCAAACATACACATATTTTCATACATGCATGCCAGGTGGACAAAGGTAATAAGGAGAGATGTTTTCCCAATTATATGTTATTCTAAGGAAGAAAGAAGGAGAGGAAGAAAGGAAGGAAGGGAGGGAGAAAGCAAGCTTATAACTGATGTTATTAAATACACACCCTTCTAATTAGTCTCAGTATTTCTAATGCTCTTGGCCCCATCACATCAACAGTGTATAAAATGTATACATAAAACACTTCAGAGTGAGTCATACTAGACATTTGAAGTATTTTACTGGAGCCATTCCTTCATTCATTCCCTATACATTTATTGATTTTTTTAAAAATATTCTTACGAATCAATAATTTAAAATGAGACACTTGTAATATGTTCTGTAAATAGGAAAACAGGATAACATGAGAGAGAATAACAGAGGTGCATAATATAGATTCGGTTTTGGTGGGACAGACACTGGGTCAGAGGGTTCTTTCTTAAGGAAACAACCTTAAACTGAGGCCCAGACCAGGAGCAGGACCCAGCCAGGATGGAAGGAAGCAGGAGAGGTGAGAATTCAGGAGGAAACAGCATTTACAGTGAACCACATGAAGAGGCCGGAGAGATTTTCCTAATGTGCTCTGGTTTTCCATTGGTTTCTGACCACCTGTGAGAGACTGTCCTTCCCATCGGCACAAACACATTTGTAGTTTGTTTCAAGAAAGTAAGTGCGTGTGAAGCCAGGGGTGTAGGGTGATGGCTTGTGAACCCCACTCTGTAAAAGTTCAGCAAAATGTTTAACTAGGGGGTAGTTTCTTAGTCTTTATTAGTGGCTTCATTGAGCTTTTTGATGAGCAGATGAAAGGGGAAAAATAGAAACACAGATGTTTGTTTTTGAAAATATGACATAATATATTTGTACCCCAAGGTCAGTGGCCAAAGGAACTGAATATTTCAGGGGCTGCATCATTTCATGTAATGTAATACAGGATTTTTTTCCTGAGATTTTCATTTCCCAAAGACAGTACAGAACTTTATCCGGATATTTCGAGCAGTTAAGTAGTCAGTTAAAGTAGCGTGCCATTCCTTAAGTAGGGTACCTTTCTGCAGTTGTTTAAATTTTTAGGTTTAGACTGCATCATACCTCTGAAAAAACACTGAGAAGAACTGTCTCTGCATTACGATTCACTCTTGAGAAGTCAGGGCTAATTCCAAGCTTCTGACCTAAGCAGGTGTCTTAGGATCTTCAGGCCAACTGGAGTGTGGTTTACAAAGACTACTCATTCTCAAGACTCTTTAGTGAATGATGTGAATGTGGCACTCGTCATCCATTCCCATTGCACATTTATAAGCAGTAACTAAGATTTGAGATGAGCTTGGCCCTAGGAAGATGGGATGGCCATATTTTGGAATGTGCAGGCGATCCTTGACATTTAATTTAGTTTATGTATGGGATATAGGTAATCCACGCGCCCCCTGACATGGCACGCACAACACTTCCTCAGTCTCCCCTAGGGCCTCTGTGGGCACGCACCCCTGCCAGGCACAAGCACAGACAGAGGACCATCAACAGGGAAGGTCAGCTTCGCACTGGGTGTGTTTGCAGGCCTATTGCCGCCTCTCCAGAGGTGATCGTGTCGCTGGGGAAGATGAGTTTCCTGTTTCCCTAGGTTCGTTTTCTTCCTGCGAGGCAACAGCTCTGTCTCGCCCAACTCCAGGCACGTCCCCACGGAGACCTTGAACTTGTGGGTACCGAGTCTTGGGGCGACAGCACACAGTGTAGGCACAGGAGCGAGATGTGCGCCTCCTGTACTGTTCTTGCCGCATGGGCAAAGCCTCGCACGGTTTCGTGATCTGGAAGCCGAGGCTGACAGTAGTTCCAGGGGTGCTGGGACCGGCTCGCACCCCTCACCCCCAGCGAGTGTGCCCGTGTGCATAGGTCACTGAGCCGTGGGGGAGCTGGAAGAGCGGCAGTGCTGGGGGAGTGTTTACACCACCAGCAAATGCTGCCAAACAGGTGCTTTGTGGGGTGGCGGGCAGGGTGGGTGGAGGAGGGAGCCGGTTGTTAAGCCTGCACCGGCACATACTGAGGAGTTCACACCCCAGAGGGTCTTGTGAAGCTAGTTCCTACCCGGATACGCTCGCTTCCTGTAGAAGGCAAGTGCGAAGCAAGTGCTCAGTTCCTTTCTTCGTCTCCCCTTTTCGTTTCTTGTTTTTCCCAGACAAGTTTTCATGAACCTTTCAGACCTCTTCACCATGTCTTGATTTCTTGTTTGTTTGAAGGCATTTGTTACTTTGATTTCAACCCAGAGGAAAGCATGTAGATCACCTAGACAAGTTGCTGATTTTCTGAGGAAGGCTGTAGCACAGAGAGGTTGAATGAGTAATCCAAGCTTGCACAGCTCTTGGTGACTCTCGAAGAGGTTGTTGATCTGAGCCAAGGCATCCGACTCCCAGCGCAGCAATGTTTTTACTCCCCTAGGCCACGCCCCCGCCTATGCTGATGTAATTATTTAGCTGCACCCAAAAATCATATTAATAAAACCATAAATAATTGAAAAAAGCTACCAATTAACTCCCCCAAATAAAACTTTTCACTTGTGATCTACACACACATGTTTACCTATGTATAACAGTAGCATAATTTTTATGTTCTGCACTGTTTTGGTTCATATCAGATACCAGGGTTTAAAATGACTTTAAACATTTTCTTAATGGAATTGTTTTTAGCTTTCAGAAAGAGTTCTTGCTTGAAGACAAAGAACCGCTTGCTAACCACAAAAGAGGAATCGATGCTCAGCTTTTAGCTGCCCTCCCTAAAGGTGAGGCTTCTAGATGGTTGACAAGTGTACAGGGCGTACAAGTGCTGTGTGACCTGACTTTCTTGGAGGAGGCCCCTACACTAACCCCCAGCTCTGCTCTCCTCTGTGCACCTTCCTGTCTCTTCCAGGAATCAACCTCAAAGTACGTCTCTTGTTGCATCGTTAGACCTCACCTTCCCACAGGTTCCGTCCTTTCACTCTAGGTATCCTCAGGCTTTCACTGGAGGCTGGTGCAGAGGATGAGAGAGGTGTCCTAGAATCAGCCTCACCTCACCTCTCTCCTACCTCTCACCTTCTCCACGGGTGGTGGGTTCCGCTCATTTGCCCATTTCTCGTCTGTCCACCCCCTCCCACTGCTTCCAGCCCCTGACGCTAGGAAAGGCATTTACACTTGATATCTTTCAGCTCCCAACTGGGCTACACACTGGGCAGGCAGTGCAGACTGCATCGGAAACATCTCTCTTCTCACCCAAGTAGGTACTCACACGTTTGGTGAATTCGTATTCTCATTGGGTAAGACGCATATGCAGTCAAATATTTGCATCAGCTACCAGCCCACTACACCTAGTTCTGCCTGTGAAATGATGTGAACATTACCTGAACTTTGTTTCTACCAACTGTAACAGTAACGCAGGGGAGTACCAGCTCACAAACTGTCTTCATCCCAAATGAGCTGTGTAACCCTTACTTCAGAGGAAACAGCTTTTCCAGCAATCCCACTCCTGGGCATATACCCAGAAAAGAGGAAAACTCTAATTCAAAAAGATACCGGCACCCCTATGTTTATAGCAGCACTATTTACAATAGCCAAGACATGGAAGTGACCTAAATGTCCATTGACAGAGGAATGGATAAAGAAGATGCAGTACATATACACAATGGAATATTACTCAGCCATAAAAAAGAATGAAATAATGCTATTTGCAGTAACATGCATGGACCTAGAGATTATCATACTAAGTGAAGTCAGACAGAGAAAGACAAATATCATATATCACTTATATGTGGAATCTAAACACCGATACAAATGAACTTATTTACAAAACAGACTCACAGACATAGAAAACAAACTTACGGTTACCAAAGGGGAAAGCAGGGGCGGGGCGGGGATAAATTAGGAGTTTGGGATTAACAGATACACACTACTATATATAAAATAGATAAACAACAAGGACCTATATCACGGAACTATATTCAGTATCTTGTAGTAACCTATAATAGAAAAGCACTGAAAAGTCATATATATATATATGACTGAATCACTTTGCTGTACACCTGAAACATTGTAAATCAACTATACAACTATACTTCAATAAAAAATAAATTAAAAAAAAGAAGAAACAGCTTTGGTGGAAGGTCAGAATTTTTTTCTATTCTGAAAAAAACAAAACCAAAAAAAAAAAAAAAAAAGCAGCAACAAAACACATGAGATCAAGCCCAGAAGAAATTAGACCAGAAAAAAACTAGTCTTTTAGAAACGAAATCCAGTTTATACCGGCCCACTGGCAAATTCGCATGCATCCTGAGGAACTGGATGGGTGGTACATCTGGACACAGGGTGAAGAAGATGGATACTTGAAGGACCCCAGGGATCTGGCCCGGTGGAAACAACTTAAACAGGGAGATTTTTCAATTTTCAAGCACTTAACAACACTGTCAACTGAAATGGAGGCTTATTCTATGTTGCTCCAGAGGCCAAAATAAGAAGAATGTCTAGAATTACAAGGAGGCGGGTGAGATTCTGTGGGAGAAAGAAAATTCTGATAGTTCATAGTACCTAGAAGTGAAATGCACGGCATTGCGATCTCATTCGTTCTCCATTAACTGCTCAAGTCAGGTCATAAGCCACGTAGTCAAGGGCAGGACAGCTGCCGTGAATGGTTCCCACCTGGAGCCCCAAGTATGAAATGGAAAGGCCCTTCTAATTTTTTAAGACTGTTTGTGAAAGACAAACTCAGTTTAATCTGAGCCAAATGTAAAAGTCTATGAAGATGATCAAAACAAAGAATAAGAATGAACAGCTTGATTTTAGCAATAGCTTAGATTTGACTGATTAGGGAAAGTTATATAAAGCTAAAGTTTTCCCTCGTCCTCTCTCCCCTGCCCCCAGTTCCTTCTCTCGATGAATAATAGACAATATTAAGATCATAAAAATTAAGAACAATATGAGAGCCTAGATTCCTTAAGGTTCAACCACTTGGAACTCTACATATAACAAAATTTTAAAATGCATAAGCTTATTACCCAGTTTTATTAAAACATTTTACCAAAATTGGTAATAAAAGTCATGATTTTCACCAATCAAAGATCATTAACTTTATGTACTCACCAGATTTATGTTTCTAAATTAACAAGGTCTTTAAAACGTGCTTTTAAAGTATCAGAGTCCCTCTTCCCCTGAATTTCATCTAAATTCCCATAGTTTTATTTTACAGTCTTTACTCTTTATCAATTTGGGCAGGCATGGTTGCAAAGACCCAGGTATTACCAGTGAGCTTTCCACTTCCATGTTCGTTATTCTCTCGGTTCTTAGCAATAGCATGTTAAAAATAGGAATTGATTATGACTTTTAATGGCATGGAGTTTCATGTATGTTTATAAGTTTACAGAAGTCTCTTCCTGTTCATTTAGTGAGGGATTTTTGCTTCCGTGAAATTGAGCACTAAAATGATCATTGATTTTTCTCTAAGGAACTTCCTTTGTGTATCACAAACAAGTAATCAAGGGATTAAGACCCTTTACCTGTGTAAAATTTATGATATTAAAATAGATTTTCCATTTAGGAATTATGAAATGGACCAAATATATGACTCTACTTTTTTTTTTTTAACAGTTTCATTGAGGCATAATTCCTATACCATACAATTCATCCATTTAAAGTGGACAGTTCAGTGGCTTTTGGTAGATTCACATAATCGTGCATTGATCGGCAGAGTCAATTTTAGAACCTTTTTATTTTCCCCAAAAAACCCCCTCTCTTAGCCATCAGGTTTCCCCCTCATTCCTCTAGGTTTGTGATGACTTATTTTAGAAGTTGCTGGTCTTTATATTAGTGGCTGCCATCCAAGTGTAAAAGTTAAAGGGGATTACTCCTGGGGAAGAAAGATAAGTCTTCAGAATATTCTGGATCTGGCCTGTGGTATCAAATGCAGGCAGGGAGAGAGCTGTTCGTGGCAGTCCCCCTGCCACTTATATTTCTTTGGAAGATTCTACTGTACTCAGGCTTGGGAGACTGAACTTAACAATAACTTTACCAGAAAGCCTGTTCTCAGAACTAACTGAAGAAACCATGTTTCCCTAGAAAAAGCACTTAACAGACCCAGTTATGCTGAGTATTCGCATTATATATTATTACAAAGTATATGAGGCAGTTAAATATTTTTATAAAGTATTATAGCCCTGATGTCAAAGTCCCTTAAATTGCCTTACTTGGAAAATGACCAACACAAGGCCCATCAGAAATAACTGAAGAGGGCTTCCCTGGTGGCGCAGTAGTTAGGAATCCGCCTGCCAGTGCAGGGGACACGGGTTCGAGCCCTGGTCTGGGAAGATCCCACATGCCGCGGAGCAACTAAGCCCGTGTGCCACAACTACTGAGCCTGCGCTCTAGAGCCTGCAAGCCACAACTACTAAGCCCACGTGCCACAACTACTGAAGCCCACACGCCTAGAGCCCGTGCACCACAATGAAGAGCAGCCCCCGCTCGCCGCAACTAGAGAAAGCCCGCGCGCAGCAACAAAGACCCAATGCAGCCAAAAATTAATTAATTAATTAAAAAAAAGAAAACAAAAAAAAAGAAATAACTGAAGAAATAGACTCACAGAATCCATATTGCCTAGACAAGGGCAGCAGACTAAAATCACAGGTATAATAAGGGTAAAAGTCTCAATGCGCTTGAAAGCAAAGTAGAAAATTTGTTACAACAGAAGTTAGATCAGCTGTGCTAGTTTCTATCTGGATTTATGTTGATGAATATCACTGTTTTCTGAACCATGTTTTAGTTATATACATATGACACAGCATACCATCGATTGAATTATGGCTTTTGAATCTGATTTTTAAAAAATTCTTATTCTTTGTTTTGAGGAAATAGACACTGAAAAATTTAGAGGTAAAAAGGGCATCAGGCTGCAACCCACTCTTAAATGATTCAGAAAGATTAATATGTAAATATGTGCATTTGTATGCATGTGTATATACACAAAAATATACATACGGAGAGACAAAAAGAGGGTAAAAAAATCAATCAAATGTAGTGACAAATGTTAACGTATGAAAGATGTCTTTTAATTTTTCTGAGTCTGAAATTATATAAAAATTTTAAAGGAAGGAAACCTTTTGGGAGATTATAAATAATAATAAACTATATTCAGGACTGGCAATCAGAAGATAACAGTGATAGAACAGTCCATGGTCTCTATACCTGATACATGGAGTGATGACATGTTTCTGCAGTCGGGGCAATTTCCATGATTTTTTAGTATTAGCTTCTTTTCCAGTGCTTTATAATAAACCCAACCAAAACTAAGGGGGGGGGGCGCATAATAAGGACTGCACGTGCCCATATGAAGGTTTTCTGTTTCCTGGAAAGGAATGAAAAAAGTACATACACACAGCCATTCAAGTAAAGCATCCTTCTCTTTTATGCAACCGACATGTTTTCACATGGAATAGGTGTACCAGAGTAATTATGTTACATGTGTATTTTACTAGTTTTGCTTTTAAATGGTAGACTTAGAGAAAGGAAACCAAACTCCAGATGTCTCTCTGTTCCTTCTTTTTGCCTTCCACACCATTTCTTTTCTCTGTTATCTCATGTCCGTAGGAGTGAGGCAGGTCTTGGTCCTTAAGAATTAATTTGTTAGAAAGAATAGACTGAGAGGTAACTTATTTACTGGAGGGATTTTTTTATTTTCCTAGAAGAGTCACTATAGATTTCCACGAAGAATTAACAAGCTCACGGGCCCATTTAAAGTGTAGCTTGATTTATGACCTTATTTTGTTCCTCAGTAAATGATCAGAGAGGGCTCTAAGGTTATAAGCCTTGAAATGGTTTTGAGCTTGGATCTAGGCTTGACTGAAAAGAAGGCAGTGCGGGGCTGGTGGTGTCTGTGGTCACCATGACCCAGGGTGTGGAGGACATCTAGTAAGCAGGCTGCTGATGTGTTATCTTTGTCCCCTCTGTCCTGGGATCAGGGCAGGATGGCGGCATCCCGAAGGCGGCTTTGGAATCATCTGGCGGCATTTTTGTGGCGTTGCGCCTGGGGTTGATTTGGCTTTTAGTCGGGGACCCAGGGATCCTCAACATCCTACAGAAGAGGGCTCACAACCAAGAAGTTTCCCACTTGAGAGGCCATTAGCGCCCCATGGTGATCTGTGATCCGCTCCAGAGCCAGCACCCCGAGACCTGTGTGTCAGCTCAATATTATCCTCAGACGCCGTCGACCCAGCAGTGAATGACCATCGGACGGCAGCGTTCGCTGGTGGGTCGCCCAGCCTGTCTTGCCCAGAAAGGGACAGTAGGATACTTTGGCTCCCCTGCCCTGTCCCTCTCTTTCCTCTCACTGCACCAGACTTCTTGGGGTTCAGTTTCTATATTCTGACCGTCAGTCTGTCCCCTTCTCATACCGTCTTAGTCCTCACAGAATATCGAAGCGGGGCGGTAAAGGCGGTAGGAAAAGGATGGTTTTGTAGCGGATGGGACGTTCACACCGTCTCCCCGTTCGTTGACCTTTCCTTCCGGATTATGGGAAGTAAGAAATGTCAGGAAGGAGCGTGTTGCGTAGCTTTTTCACTGGATTTTTCTTTAAGTGTTTTCAGTTGCATAACGTCTATAGAAATTTTTCAAATTTTAATGAGATAAAAATGACTTTCAGTCGCAAATGAGCCCCAGAGAAGCCTACTTAATTTTTCCCAGTGGACATCACATGCCGCCCTGTGTGCGTTACATTCATATCTTTCGTGCTTGATCTTAGTGCATTCGGATGGTTTATAAACAGCAGAAATTTATTGCTCACCGTTCTGGAGGCTGGAAGTCCAAAATCAGGGCGACAGCGTGGTCGGGTTCTGTTGAGGACCCTCTTGCTGGTTGCAAACTGCCAGCTTCTCATGGCATCCTCCCGTGGTGATGGGGCTTCGGAGCTCCGTCGGCCTCTTTATGAGGGCATCGGTCCCATTCATGAGGGCGGACCCTCATCACCTCCCTAAGGCCCCACCTCCTCATACCTTCACTCTCGGGGTTAGGATTTCAACGTATGAATTTGGGGGGTGGGACACACACACATTCAGACCGTAGCCTACCTAGTGGAAATCATTTAGGAGAAAAGGCAACATGCCGCTGTACTACTCAGACCCTATTCGTATACTCCATTTCTCAGTGCCGGGTTGGGGGCACGGGTTTAAGACAAACTTCTCAGAGTCCTTGGAATTTGGTTTCAACCGCTTCTGGAGCAGTTTTATGAAAGATAACGGCTCCATTCTCTGCTTTGGGGTTTAAGTAATTCATTGATACTCCTCCTTGAAAATATTTTCAAAATGTGTGCTACCAGCCACGAAAGTTTTATCACCATTGTCTCACTAGAGCTCATTTGATACCTGGGACGCTACTCTAAGCCACACTTCCTCCAAAGGCAGGAGGTACCATGGTCACCAAACCCTTGCCTTCTACACTGGAACGCGAGAAGCCAGACGCCCACCCCCAGCTGCTCTGGTGCCTGCAAAGGCCACCGGACAGAGAGACTTGTGAAGCCAACTGTCTTTTGAAAATAGTCAATCCAGCTAACTGTTCAGGTGGCTGTCATTTAAAAATAAATTAATAGAAAGATGGCTAGTATCTCTGAACACAAAGGACAGTATAAAAGTCGTGTGTGCACGCACATGTGCGGTTTTGACTCACCACCAAAAATAACCACTTAGGGACTTCCCTGGCGGTCCAGTGGTTAGGACTCAGCGCTCTCACTGCCGTGGATCGGGTTCAGTCCCTGGTCGGGGAACTAAGATCCCACAAGCCGCACGGCTGAGCCAAAAATAAAAATAACCACTTAAAAAAATCAGCTGGAAGTTGAAGCAGCTGAAAATTAAATTCCATGCATTCATACCCTATCCTGTGAGTTTCTGCTTTGACTCAGCCTTGCAAATGTTTCATGGGCCCCAGGGCTGTCACAGCTCTCTGTTCCTAGGACCTCAGTGGGAGCTGGTCAGATGAGCCCTTATGAATTCACATGATTGAGGAGGAGACGAGGAGAGAGACCTCGATTCTCTGCCAAGTTTGGCCATTTCTCCAGAGGAACCATTGTTTGGCCTCTCCGTGCAATATCCCTGTGGCCAGTGTCACGGGAGACCCTCACAGCATCAGCAGAACGCTCGTCTGACCGTCCAGCGTTGCCGGAAGAGTAGGGGTCGTTACCTTTTCCATCGTCCACCTGAGTTACAGCCAGGAAGCAAATGTTAACGTTTCCTTCCAGGGAAAGCCTGTATGGGGAGGCCTAGGAACTGGGTTAATCTAAACTGCAGTTGATCGAGGTGTGCTATGTCACGCACCGTTAGAAACCCCACCAGGTAGTTACAGATCTTTACAGGTCGGTGATGGGTGACATAGGAGTGGTGTGAGCTCCTGACTGGTGGAGCTCGCTGATAGCACATGGGGGTTCAGAGTACGTTAGTCTCTCCTTTTGCACACGTTTGCAGTTTTGCATGATGGAAAGCTTGAAATACTGTGTTAAACCTGATAAAACTAAAAAACAGATAGTGAGATTTCTGCTGGCTAGAGAGAGAGATTAATGGGTTAGGCCTCCTCTGGCTCCCCTGGATGAAATAGAACTCACTCCTATTACTCCATGGTTTTACTTCTTAGACCAGCCTGTGACGTGTGTGTGCGTGCGTGTGTGTGCGTGTGCGTGTGTGTACACGTACTCATTGGGCATCTACCTCCCCCTATTATAAGACAGTCTGCAGGAACTGTGTCCGTTTTGTGTGCGTGTGCGTGTGTGTGTGTGTACACGTACTCATTGGGCATCTACCTCCCCCTATTATAAGACAGTCTGCAGGAACTGTGTCCGTTTTGTGTATCACTGTCGCATGGGAGCCATGAACAGAAATATGAGTTCCATAAATAGATGTTGCATGAATGAATGAATGAACAAAATGAATGCATGACGACTAAATACTGGACTATCTTTTTCTTCTTTTTTGTCTTATTTTAGTTTCAGAATTAAGAAAAATCTTTGAACCAAAGAGGAAAGACTCTTCAGACATGAAAAGGTAAGGTGTTCGTTGTACATAATTAGGAAGTAGAAGAGTTTGCAAAGCAGTGTCCAGTGTTGCCTGAGAACTGATGTCCGTGGCTCACCACGCCTTTGTTGGTGTCTTGCACAGAAAAGAAAGAATTGCCAGGCGCCTAGAAGGAATTGAAACTGACACGCAGCCCATCCTCTTGCAGAGCTGCACGGGCTTAGTGAGTCATCACCTGCTGGAGGAGGACCTGCCCAGATACACGCGCGCCACAGACCCAGCCAGCCCTCACATCGGTGAGCTTGTGGCCCGTCATCAGCCTTTTCTATCCAGCACTCCTGGAAAATGAGATATTCCAAGAGAGTGAATTGTGTATAGATGTAATGTGTATTAAATCTATGTTTGTTCAAACCAGCAGCAACACCTTTGTCAGCTGTCCCACGCCTCCCAGGTGTGGTCCTCCAGTGTCACAGCAGTGAGAAATGACCCCCCAGTTGGGTAATTGATGACCAGTCATTTGTCTCCCACACCTCCACCCCCCGCCCCAGACCATCCCAGGGCAGGAACTGTGTCTCTCTCTCCATCCCCTCAGAGCCCCAGCTGTCAGGGACCCTCAGGTTTGTTTGGGAAAAGGCTGAGTAAGACAGGCATCTCTTACAATAGGTTTAAATAGAATGCCCAGATGCCCAGCACAGGACAGCGTTGCTCTCGGCAGGGAGCGTGGAAGAGCAAAGCTGGACCTCGAATGCCTGGGGCTCTTACTCTATGTGTTTATGCAGCAAACATCCTATTTAAATTATTTTAATAGGCGCAATTTTAAATGCATTGTGTATTTATTTCATATTAAACAGCATGTCAAACATGACTTAGGTTTTCCTTGGTTACCCAGACGTTGGTGTAGCATCAGATAGTCCACGTGACCTTGGGAGAGGGTGACGCACGCGGGGCTGCCCTTCCTGCCCTCCCCGTCCCTGGCTCTGCGGCTCTGTGCTGCTGCTCTTATATCCAGGGTTTTCTGCTTCCTTCCTCAGAGAGAGATGCTGGTCTCCCTTCATGATGTGATGAGTTTGCCTGTCTCTACAGTTTCTGGTTTTCTGTGGTCAGAAAACTAGAGAACTAAGATTCTTTTTTACATACATGAAGAAGCAAGAATAGACAGAGTACCAAGATATATGGCCAGAAATAAACCCTAGTGTATATAAAATGTTAATCCATGTATTATATGATCGTTGAAGCATCACGTTAGTAAGAAAAGGAAGAATTATTTAATAAACCGGTAATGGGAAACATGGGATAGCGGTGGGGAGGGACTATGTCCCCTCCTCACTTTCTACCCAACACAGAAATAAGGTCCAATTAATCACATGATTAATTTTAAGAGAATAATTAAAAACAGGAAAACAAAGGTGAATATTTAGTTCCAGCTGAATGGAAAAGGACTTTCAAAACACTGAAACAGCTGTAGAAATCACCATGACCAGGTCAATTGACTTGACTACATAATAATTAACATCTGTGCTTCAAAGAAAATCTTTGACTTCACAAAAAATAAAGGAAGTTTGAAAATATCCATGAAGAAGATAAAGAGCTCATATTCCTGTAAAATTTTACACAAACCAATAAAAATGACACTATGAATCAAAAGAATATAGAGCAATAAGCTTGACCAGATATTCCAGAGAAGAAAAAGATAATGATACAAATGGCTACTAAATAATTGAAAAATGCATGCATCCTCTTTTTCTAGTAATCAAAGGCAATTTTTAATTTAATTTAAAAAAATTTTTTAGAGAAACATGACATCATGATAAACATTTTTTAAAATGTGGAACTATTTATATAAATCCAAAATAGAGATATAAAGATGAAGTACAACAGATACAGATAGATAATAAATTATTATGTGATTATTTGATAGTCTCATGTATAGTTTTATATATTACATATGTGCTTTCTTTCCTAAATTTTTTTATTGAAGTATAGTTGATTTACAATGTTGTGTTAATTTCTGCTGTACAGCAAAGTGATTCAGTTATACATATGTATACATTCTTTTTCATATTCTCAAAGGCGATTTTTAAAATTAGCACTCGGTGTTAGTGAGAGCATACATTGCAGATTCCAGTGTAAATCGATTCAGGCTTTACAGAAATTAATTTGACAGTCTAGCACGTGTCTTTAAATGATGTACCTACTGATAAAGCAATTCCACTTTTATGCAACTATCTTTTGTAATAGTAATCAGAAAATAAGATGGATTAAAAGTTAGAGTCAACTTAAGTGCCCAGAAATATGAGAATGGTTAAATTGATTCTGGAATGCCTATAGTGTAAAATATTATGAAGCCTTAAAATAAAATGATGTCTTCAAAATAAGATTTCCAAACTTAGAAAAATGTTTTATGTAGGACATTAAGGTTACATAAAATATGAGTTATTTTATATAGGAAAAAAAAAAGAAGAAATCACTTATATAAAAGACTAGAAAGAATATATAGAAAAGTTTAGCAAATTATCCATTTATTTATTACTGATTATTATATGTTAGTGATTATTGGTGATTTGGAGGTGAACCTTCCTATGTTTTCACTGTAGACCTTTTCTACATCAAGCATGCAGAGTATAATTGGAAAAAGCCACTTCTGTTAAAAAAAAAAAAAAAAAAGAAAACGAAAAACACAACCACACCTGGCGGATGTTGACATGGGCCATTATTGTTATGGTTACTATCAGATCCTGTGTGGTTTCCCACGAAACCACTATCCATCACTCGTCAAATTACAGCAGTTCGAATATCTGTTATCTTTTCTAGAGGAGTCTGAACTCGTTCTCTGGCCTCACACATGAAATATTAAACTCAAAAGCAGAAAAGTAAATAAATAAGGGGAAATAGGCCCTGAACTAGAGTGAGGCCTGTCGGGACTGAGCTTTAGCTGAGGCCGTGCTTGACGCAGCTCATGCAGCCCACAGAACATCACAGCCTTTATGTATTTCACTGCAGACCTCAAACTTCTTCAGCATCCCAGGTAAATCATTTTAGGCAGCTACACGTAAGTGAGAACTTGGACCTTCACAGCCTGGGCGCTCGGAGCGTATTGTGTACAGAACAGAGTAGAATAACCACATTTTATTATTTGCTTGAAATCTGTGTGTGTGATCTTCTTGTAGGCCGATCAAATGAAGAGGAAGAAACTTCGGATTCTTCCTTAGAAAAGCAGACTCGATCCAAACACTGCACAGAATCCTCGGGCATCCATGGTGACTCCCCCTACGGTTCCAGCATCATGGACACCCAGAGCCTAGAGTCCAAAGCCGAAAGGATCGCCAGGTACAAAGCAGAGAGGAGACGGCAGCTGGCAGAAAAGTATGGGCTCACCCTGGACCCAGAAGCCGACGCCGAATCTCCATCTCGATACACCAAGTCCAGGAAGGACCCTGAGACTGCTGAGAAAAGGGGAGGAAAAAGTGACCGATCTGCCGAGTCCAGCAAAGATCTGGGCGCTTCCTACTCCAGGACCGAGGTCCCGGGGCTCAGGAGCTGCACGGCTGAGTCCAAGGACCACACCCTCCACCGGCGCGATGGTGTTTCCGACGCAGAGGTGCTGCTCAACGTAGAAAACCAAAGACGAGGTCAAGAGCCCAGTGCCACGGGGCCAGCCCAAGACCTGCCCCCCGCGGGGGAGGGCTCCTCATCCTTCCCGTTCTCCGGGCGAGACTGCGCCCTCGGTGAAGTGCCAAGGTCCCCAAAGCCAATGCACAGCCTGCCCGGCCCGTCACCTGGGCAGCCGGCCTCTCCGAGCCACTCCACAGGTGACCTGCCGCTCCCTGCCGAGGCTCGAGCCAGGTAAGCGCTGACCCGCGGACACCCGCGTCCCCTCTGCCACTGCTGTGTCTGGGATCTGGGGTCCCTCAGCGCTCTGCGGAAGGCTGGGCTCACCGCAGAAATAATGCGATTTATGGTTTTTTAATTTCTGCAGTCTCAGCACAGGTTCTACCGAAGCAGAAAGCTTCCTGGTCTTTTTTATTTATTTAATTCTTGGTATGGTCTTTTTTATTTATTTAATTCTTGGTATGTTCTTTTTTAAAAGGATAAATTGAACAGGTGTCATGGGGACACACTTTCAGGACCCTTTTTTTTTTTTAACATCTTTATTGGAGTATAATTGCTTTATATTGTTGTGTTAGTTGCTGCTGTATAACAGTGAATCAGCTATACATATACATACATCCCCATATCTCCTCCCTCTTGCGTCTCCCTCCCACCCTCCCCATCCCACCCCTCTAGGTGGTCACAAAGCACTGAGCTGATCTCCCTGTGCTATGCGGCTGCTTCCCACTAGCTATCTGTTTTACGTTTGGTAGTGTATATATGTCCATGCCACTCTCTCACTTCGTCCCAGCTTACCCTTCCCACTCCCCGTGTCCTCAAGTCCATTCTCTACGTCGTATGTTCCTATTATCACTTTCTTAACTGTTTTGGGTTTGTTATTGTAGGTCTTTTCCTTCTCTTGTGTTTCCTGCCTAAAGAAGTTCCTTTGGCATTTGTTGTAAAGCTGGTTTGGTGGTGCTGACTTCTCTTAGCTTTTGCTTGTCTGTAAAAGTTTTAATTTCTCCGTCAAATCTGAATGAGATCCTTGCTGGGTAGAGTAATCTTGGTTGTAGGTTTTTCCCCTTCATCACTTTAAATATGTCCTGCCACTCCCTTCTGGCTTGCAGAGTTTCTGCTGAAAGATCAGCTGTTAACCTTATGGGGATTCCCGTATATGTTATTTGTTGCTTTTCCCTTGCTGTTTTTAATATGTTTTCTTTGTATTTAATTTTTGATAGTTTGATTAATATGTGTCTTGGCCTGTTTCTCCTTGGATTTATCCTGTATGGGACTCTCTGCACTTCCTGGCCTTGATTGACTATTTCCTCTCCCATATTAGGGAAGTTTTCAACTATAATCTCTTCAAATATTTTTCAGTCCCTTTCTTTTTCTCTTCTTCTGGGACCCCTATAATTCGAATGTTGGTGCATTTACTGTTGTCCCAGAGGTCTCTGAGACTGTCCTCAATTCTTTTCATCCTTCTTTCTTTATTCTGCTCTGCGATAGTTATTTCCTCTGTTTTATCTTCCAGGTCACTTATCCGTTCTTCTGTCTCAGTTATTCTGCTATTGATTCCTTGTGGAGAATTTTTAATTTCATTTTTTGTGTTATTCATCATTGTTTGTTTGCTCTTTAGTTCTTCTAGGTCTTTGTTAAACGTTTCTTGTACTTTCTCCATTCTATTTCCAAGATTTTGGATCATCTTTACTATCATTACTCTGAATTCTTTTTCAGGTAGACTGCCTATTTCCTCTTCATTTGTTTGGTCTGGTGGGTTTTTACTTTGCTCCTTCATCTGCTGTGTATTTCTCTGTCTTCTTATTTTGCTTAACTTACTGTGTTTGGGGTCTCCTTTTTTCAGGCTGCAGGTTTGTAGTTCCCGTTGTTTTTGGTGTCTGCCCCCAGTGGGTAAGGTTGGTGCAGTGGATTGTGTAGGCTTCCTGGTGGAGGGGACTGGTGCCTGTGTTCTGGTGGATGAGGCTGGCTCCTGTCTTTATGGTGGCCAGGACCACCTCCAGTGGTGTGTTTTGGGGTGTCTCTGAACTTAGTATTATTTTAGGCAGCCTCTCTGCTAATGGATAGCATTGTGTTCCTGTCTTGCTAGTTGTTTGGCATAGGGGTGTCCAGCGCTGGAGCTTGCTGGCCGTTGAGTGGAGCTGGGTCTTAGTGTTGAGACGGAGATCTCTAGGAGGGCTCTCGCCGATTGATATTACGTGGGGCTGGGAGGTCTCTGGTGGTCCAATGTCCTGAACTCGGCTCTCCTACCTCAGAGGCTCAGGCCTGACACCCGACCAGAGCACCAAGACCCTGTCAGCCACACGGCCAGGTACGTGGGGAGTTTCTTGCCTTTTGGGAAGTGTGAGGTCTTCTGCCAGCGTTCAGTAGGTGTTCTGTAGGAGTTGTTCCACATGTAGATGTATTTCTGATGTATTTGTGGGGAGGAAGGTGATCGCCACGTCTTACTCCTCCGCCATCTTGAAGGTCCTCCTCATGACCTTTCTTCTTACTGTGTTTCTCGTTCGCCTTTAACAACTGTCTTTTTCTTTGTTTTTCTGTGATCATACTCAAGACTTTGGGGCGATTGTTTGTGTTGCAGTCATTTAAAGTCACAAAGCGGAAGGACACCACTAACCAATTTCCACTGGGTCTCAGTTTAGGGTATGAAGTGTGACTGTAATATATGCTGAATATAACTGTAACATATGTTTTATAAGTATATTGGCACGCTAAGAAAACAGCTGTGTATACAAGCACCTCATTGAAAAGATCAGCCAGTAGGAGAAATCTCTGTGTCATAGGGTCAACCTATGGAAAATCAGAAAAGGAATAAAATCAAAAAGTCAGATGCCAGAGAGGATATGTGTTTCTTTCTCAATTTAAATATCTAAATTTAAATTTAAGTTCAGTTTAGATATTTAAATCTAATAAGTGTGATGACTAATTAAAATGCAATCTACTTAAACATCCTGCATAACGGTTTGGGGTAGTTGTCTAGACAGACTCCGACATGTATTTTTCAGTTCAAACAAGCACTAGCTTTGCAGGTGAATTGAGGAAGGATGAGAACCCAAGATAAGGCAAATTTATTCTGGAAAAAAAAAGGATGTTGGAAAATACCACTGTTTATTCCACATTGGAACAGAGCAGTAAATATGGTCGGCTTCATATGGCAGTTATATATCTAAAGCAGCTTGTTTTAGTTACTGAAGTATATTGACCTCAAGACCCGTCACCACTTGCTTGATCATCTATACTAGAATATTTAGGGATATTAGTTTCTAAGAGAATTCAATAGTATGGATCCTGATTGTATTTTGAGGGCCTTTGTTCAGCCTTTGAACTTAACTGCTTGAAATTTAGGGCCCTACTGTCTCGTACTTTGAAAGGTAAGTCTGTTGTTTGGAAAATTTGCTTTTCGTAGTAGAAACAGTGTTTTGGGATTAGTTACCCTCTATCAAAGCAAACTCTTCATGGGCTGTGTGAGCAGGACAGACAAACTTAACATCGCAGTTTGGTTACATGGGTTAAAAAATAATGAGGAATCTAATTTCTGATTGCCATATCATGAAAACTGTTTATTATCATGGTGTCTAGGTTAACCGTCTAGATCACATATAGTAGATGAGATTTTGAAGCAATTGTAATAATAATTAAAACCATGTTGAGTATTCCAGGTAAAATGACAGGATTCTTAATAGTTCTCTGTGAGTTAAAATCTCAATATTCAAAAATATATATCACTTAAAATCTTAAGAGCCCATCTCCTTCTAGATTATTTGAAGAGGCATGTTACCTGGAAATTTTCATAAGCCTTAGCCTGACAGCGCCTTACTTTCATGGAAGAAAGGCTTTAAAGTATTGAGAAATTGTAAAGGAGTTCACAAGGAAGCACGTGCCTTATTTTTTTTGAAGCCACTCAAGGCATACAATTCTATGACTTACAGGCAAAGAAACACAAATCATTCCATACATATAAGGAAAATACTTCAGATGTATTTACATTAAAAAAGGATGGAAAATAATGTGTGACAGGTATGATGTTAAAATAGCATTGGGATTTATTTGGCAATGATTCTATCTACTCACCTTTTAAAGACGGATTTAAATGGATTAACATTCTACTAGTTGTCCTTTCTCTAGAGCCAGGAAATTCAGGTGTCAGAAGGTCATTGTTGTCTTACTTCCATTTGGGGAGAAGAAAGACAAAAAATACTTTGTGAACTAAAACAGTAACCAAAGAGCCCTCGGCGACCCAGTAACCATAAGTGAAAATAAGATGGTGTCTGACCTGGAAATATGTGACGGAGAAGTTTAGAAGATTAAGGAATGACCAACAAAAATTATCTACAAATAACAAAACAATTGAATACCATACTTAATCATGGATTTGTCCTATCACTGAAATGGAATATTTTTCTCCCTGCTGTATTTTACTCTCTCATCACCTAGCTCTGCCAGGGTTTGGAACTATTCATCTCTGAATTAAGTCACTCCCATTCCATCATTTCATTTTGTGCTCACAAGAAAGGGGCTCTTTGTGTTTCATTAATTAAATAGGAATACATCACTCATGAATTATAACATCAAAAGACTGCCCGTGGTGTCCTAAACTTCAAATGTGAGCCAGATATTGAATGCATAGTTTTTGTATATTCTCGTATATGCTAACGCAGAAATATATGTACACACAGAATAATCATTAGTTCTCACACTGTACTATACTGATTTTAAGCATTATAAGCTCAGTAATAATCTCTAGGGCAATATTTAGCTGAGTAGTAAGTTTATTTTAGAATTATTTAGTGTTCAGTTTATATGATAAAGAGCATATGTATGTGTATGTGTGTACCTTAATGTATGTATGTGTATGTATGTTAGTCACAGGGTCTTCAGTTCAGAAATCCTGTTAGTTTCCCAGGAAGTCAGGTGAAAACATTGTTCTGTAGCGAACTAAGAATGTACGTAGTAACAGAGCAGTATATATATATACCACATCATATATAGGTGTGTCTGTGTGTATATATATATATATATATATATATATATATATATATATATATATATGCTATATTATATCAGTAATAGAGCATAAAACACCTCCCAACCGCCATTCCCCAAATCCTGCCAAATCCTGTAAGTCTGGGATTTCAGGAACTATGTTTTCTGAAGAGGTGGTGTTACTGATATGAACCATTCTTTGTTACTTCAGCCACTGTGAATTTTAGAATAAAATTCAAAGGGATCGGGGGCCTATGAATTATTATTCAAAATTTTAAAAATCTGAGCTCCATTAGAAATCCTAAATTCAAAACTCTTGTTGAATTTGCTCCTTGGTGTATCTCTTAATATTAAAAGCAATAAGATGTACCATCTCGGTTGCTTCTGTGCGTGGGGACTCATTCACTACCCCGAGTCCCACAGCTGCTGTTCTCCTGAGTGTCTGTACTTCCCTACATGACTGGAAAGAAGAGAATCACACCTAATTTCCCAGTAGTGACCTGCTCTGGAAAACCCTTGTTTTTGTTTGTTTGTTTGTTTATTACTCTACTGGGATCCCCATCACACCTTCTCCCACGTAGCAAACTGTATCATTCTTGGCCAGAAAATGATGATGGGGGTTTCATGCAGAGCTGATGCTGACATTAGACCGGGGGCAGCTGCCATTGGTGATTGATGGTTTAGACTGGTCTTCCCTGGCACTGGAGCATTGGCCAGGAAGATAGACCAGGGTATCCTCCGGAATGATCTGTTTCTGCAACACTGTGACACGCAGACTCTGGCCAACTAGGAAGGAAGGGGGATTACGCTGCAGTCTTTCTTTCTTTCTTTCTTTTTAATTCAAAAAACTTTTGTTTTGGTTTGTTTTCTTTTGTTTTTAATTTTATGGAAATTTAGTTGATTTACAAAGTTGTGTTAATTTCTGCTATACAGGAAAGTTATACATTCAGTTATACATATATTCAGTTATACATATACATATATTCAGTTAGCCAGTTACATATGTATATATTCTTTTGCATATTCTTTTCATTGTGGTTTATCACAGGATATTGAAAATAGTTCCCTGTGCTATACAGTAGGACCTTGTTGTTTATCCATTCATATACTTAATAGTTTGCATCTGCTCATTCCAAATTCCAGTCCATCCCTCTCCCTCCCCACCTCCCCTTTGGCAACCACAAGTCTGATCTCTATGTCTGTAGGTCAATTTCTGTTTTGTAGATGTGTTCATTTGTGTCATATTTTAGATTCCACATATAAGTGATGTCATATGATATTTGTCTTTCTCTTTCTGACTTACTTCACTTAGTATGATAATTTCTCGGACCATCCACGTTGCTGCAAATGGCATTATTTCATTCTTTTAGGGGTGCACGTATCTTTTTGAATTAGAGTTTTTTATCCTTTATTTCTGATTGTTTGGGCATCTCCCAGTGAGAGGTTTGCATCTGAAAACCATCTCCAGAGCCTGAAGCTCATTGTTTTGGTTAATTAGAGAGATGCTGAGGAAGGCAGCTGCCTCTGGACCATCTGTGTTCCTGGGTCAGCTCCTGTCTCTCCCAGGGCAGGAAGGTTCCTAACAAAGACTCTGCGTCGGGGCAGAATGTCATAGAACAGAGATCTCCGAGGACCTACTCTCTAAAGAGACCGCTGGGTGCTTCTCACGTGTCTGTTTCTGTATCAGCACAGGATCGCTCTCACCTTTCAGTCCCTGTATCCCCAAACATCTATCTTTGTCCTGTTCTTCTAGCTTTGGGCTATTTTTATGGTTAACTCATTGCCATTTTTTTCCATTTTATTCTGTTTTCAGTGGCAAGTATCCATTTCTGTCCATTGAAAGAAATAAGACTGGGTCACCCCAAATACTAGCTGGTATGTCCTAAAAACGCAAAAGTCTGCCAGATTTTAAAATGTAAAATTTTGCCCGTGTGCTTGTGCCTTTGCACATTCATAACATTCATGAATATTAGCATACATATTCACTGCTAATGAATACAAAGAAATCATTAGCAGTTTTTCCAAACAAACAACTTTCAGCAAATAAACTTAATTTTAATGAGATGCCGAAGTTAATAACTGTTCTTCCTAAGCTGAATCGTGTTTTATAATTAGGAGCTGTTATATAATTAGAGCTGGACACCCACAGGGTGAAACTAATTTTACTGTGCTGGATTTGACTTCATTTTGGTGGCAGGAAGCACTTTTTCGTCTGTTAACTCTTAAGGGTTATTGGGAGTTAAAGCATGTCATCATATTGTATACTTAGGGATACAAACCCAGAGCAACTCCTGTCTTTGACAACTTTGGGTGAATTCTTATTTCTTGGTGATACAATTCTCTGCCAGACAGTTGCCACATCATTAAAAAGTTCTGTTACACTCAAGGTCACCATCTCATCCACAGTAACCCTATAGCCCTCTCCCGAGAGGTAACCTCTGCCCTATGGAGAGCTGGCTCACCCCAGGACCCCACAAAATAGATATTCTGTGTTAAAGAATTGTAAACTCTTAGAACCGGAAGTAACCCGGGAGATTATTTAGTTTAAAAATCTATTTTATACATGAAAAAAACTCTGAAGATTAAAGAACTTAAGGAACTGGATTAAGACCATATAGCTGAGTCCATGATCCGGTCATTCAGGGTCTCCGAATCCATCAGAGTTCTTTCCATGACACGCTGCTCTTGTTATTAATGTCAGTTCTATTTTCCATCATAGTGGAAAAGAGGGTTTGCTGTTTTTGCCCTTTGAAGGTTAGAAACTTTAGGAAAGAAGATCAGGGATATTATAGAAACCATTTATGTGGATTTACATAAGGTATTTAAAAACCTCATCCTCATAAACAAAATGAAAACATATAGTCTGGGGAGACTCAAACTCAGTAGATATCTGTCCATCCACCCAGACCTCAGAGGTCTTGATTTATGGGTTAATTTCAGCTCTGAAGTAGTTTAAGAAAACTATCTTGTGCCAGGCACTGTGCTCCTGGGTGGGCATGTCATTTTTTTTTAAGTGTGGGAGATAACTACAACACAGTGAGAGATAAGGTTATAGAGCTCAAGGCTGGGTGCCATGGGAATACCAAGATGAGGTATTCAACCTTCTCCCTTGGAGAAGCGGTCATAGTTGAACCAAGTCCTTAAGGATGTGGTGAGTTTGCTAGACGTGGAGGGGAGGCTGCTTCAGGTGACCTAGAAGGAGGGGGATGGGATGAAGCAGGAGAGCCAGGTGGGGACCAACCATGGAGCATCTAACGACAAGGCATTTGGCCTTCTCCTTGTGGACAGTACAGCGGAAAGTGTCTGAAGGATTTTAAAACAAGTATGCTTGATGATGTACTTTAGAAAGATAGCTCTGGAGGAGTGTGGGGGATTGGTCTGAAGGAGAATTGATTCCAGTCAGGGAGGTCACTAAAGAGGTGGTCGCAGTTACCCAGGCATGAGGTGACGAAGTCTCTGGTTCCCAGTTGGGCTTTGTCCTTAACTTGGTCCTGTTTGGCATTTCACTAGATGATCTGGGAGATGCCAACGATAGGGTGGTCAGATTTCTGGAGGAGGGACTGTGTAGATAAATTTGCTGATAGAAAAAAAGAGAGAGAAGGGAGAGGGCGGGATGGAGAGAGAAGAGATTAGAGGGAGGGTGAGAGAGAGAGAAGGAAGAGAGAACAGGAGCATGGAGGCAAGAGAGCACATGTACCTGGAACGATGGCTGGAAACTAACAAGATGAAATTTAAGGAAGTCCTGTATTTAGAAGGGGAAAAAAAATCAGCATACAAGTTCAGGACTGGGGAAACCTGATTTAATAGCGGTTCATGGGAAACAGACCTAGAAGTTTTAGTTGACAGTACGTTCTTTATGTGACTGCCAAAATGGCTAGTCCAATCTTAGGGGACATTAATGAACATGAACTGTCAATAGCACAGGTAGCCCTGGTCCACCTGTGCTCTGCAGTGCTCAGATCACATCTGGGGATCTCATTCTCCTCAGGCTGTCAACCAATGAGAGCACGTTCAGAGAGCCCACCTTCCCATCTGCCTGCTTTCTTGACCTCTCCAAGTTTGTATAACCTTCTCTCTGTCTTAGTAGAAACCAGAGTTGTTTTGGGAGTCTCTTACACATTCTCTGGTGCTTAGATTCCCAAAGCAGTCTGTTCTTCTCATTATCAGATTGTCCTTTTCCCAGCGCGGTTATAAAGCTGAAGCTTGAATTGGTACAGGGAGCCCTAGTGTTACCAGTCTGGCTTCTGGCTGATGATGATTCTGCCAAAAGGGGGAAAGGAGAGAAAGAGCTCAGGAACCAAATGAGGTGTCTCACAAATGCAGCTTCAGCTGCACCTCATGTCTCAGGAAGAGGGACATTTAAATGCCCAACATCCTACAACAAAGCTGACACACCCAGAAAAGGATGTTCATGATTTTGTCAGGATTCCCCCAAACATGGCGCCTTGAATCTGATATTAAGCCAATCTGTAAGATTGGTAAGGATGATCTCAGTGATAGCATTGCTTTAGTAGAAGCCTTACAGGAAGGGTAGATATCATGTCTCAGTCACTTTCCTATCTCCTTCCCAGCATCTAACACATACCAAGGGACTCCATCAGTCATTTCTGAATGAATGTTCTGCTGTTTTCCATGTCTTCATAAAGTGTCAAGAGACAATAGCAGTGCCACCTGAAATAGCCAATCTGCAAGTGGTTTATCAGCCCACAACATATAAGGGACTTGCAAGGAATGTAAGTCTTGGGTCATTTCCTTCCTCAAGAAAGTTGTGCTGGGGAGAAGATGTCACTGAACTGCACAGCGGACTCAGGGATGGTCATTTACATTCTGGTCCAAGCCTTTCATCTAACTGTGGACCAGTGACCCCAATCAGCGGAGTACACTTGGAGTATAGAGCTTGTACTACCAGGCTCTTTCCACTTTGTCTGGGCGTAGAATCCTTGTATGTGGTCTTGAGTCCACATAAATACCGTTCAGCTGTGAGTGGGGATCGTGATATGTGAGCCAAAGAGCCGCTGGCTGCGTTGGGGGCCTTGTCAACGCGGTCTCCAGCCCCGAAAGGCTGATTCTAGGCTGGTCTCTGACCAAGGCAGTTGAATCCCTGCATTACTTTGCTTGGTTACTTCATTAGAAGCCAAGCAGGAGATGTGGAAACCCAAATGGATCTGGGAACAGGAAACTTGATATCCCCCTCAGAAGGCCACTCCAGCCCCTGCCGCAGACTCAACCCTTCCCTCCAGCCCTCTGTCCTTTCACCCTTTCTTGGCCGAGATTGCAGCATTTGGCGTTTAGCACTGAGATTAGCCCCGAGGGAGCCTGGAAGAAATTGGTTATCTCGCATGTTTATCTTGCTTCTGCGCCAAGAAGACTCTATTTCTACCTTTTGATTACTCAAGAAAGCTTCACTCTATAATCTGACAGTGAGATATTTTTAAAAATTTTTTTGAGGTAGAGTTGATTTACAGTGTTGTGTTAATTTCTGCTGTATAGCAAAGGGATTCAGTTAAACATATATATACATTCTTTTTCATATTCTTTTCCATGATGGTTTATCACAGGATATTGAATACAGTTCCCTGTGCTGTACAGTAGGACCTTGTTGTTTATCCATCCTATACATAATAGTTTGCCTCTGCTCATCCCACACTCCCACTCCTTCCTCCCCACCCCGCCTTGGCAACCACAAGTCTGTTCTCCATGTCCCAACAGTGATATATTTTTAAACTGAGGTATAATTTACATCAAACTGCACGTAGTATTTTAAGGACACAGGCTGGTGAACTGGGGAAATGTGTAAGCATTACCCCCGTCCAGAGAGAAGAAGTTTCGTCACCGCTGTGCCTCTGTCCACCTACATCGATCCTTGACTTTGTAAGGACCTCACTTAGCTCTCATACATAGGCTGGTAGTGTCATATATTCAACTCATTATGCTTGTATGACACTAATCCTTCCCACTGTTAACTTTTTAACCGAGCGTTAATTATTAAAAAATAGTTAAGCATAATGTTAAGAGACACAAAATAACAGCATCCACGCGAGATTTAAACAACAAAGAGAAAAGAACCCATGGCTTCATTGCCACTCTCCAGATGTGATCTCTTTTTTTTTTTCATATTTTAAAACACTCACCTGCTATTATTATGCCTTCATGTGTGCATGGAGCACCATTAGGATTTACTCTTAACAACTTTCATATATAAAATACAGCAGTGTTAATTATATTTACCACGTTGTACATTACATCCTGAGAACTTAGTGGTCTCATAAGTGGCCTGATAATTTTTTAGGGCAATACTGACCAAGGTTTATTCTGATTAATGAAGGTTATATTCAGAAAGTTGTATAGCGTATGTCACAGTTTGCAAAGCATTCTATCGTACAAAAAGCATTTGAGCCTTAAAATGACTCTGGGATGTAGTCATATGAGTTACTAACTGATGATTTTCCAAAGCAGGCATCCATCGCTCTCTCTTCTTCCTCTGTATCCTGAGCCAACATCAGTTGCCTCCTTTCCGGGCCACAGAGGATATGCCCAACTATTCCCATGTTTAAATAAATGTCGAGAAATTAGACCCTTTATTGTTGGAAATAAGATGGCTTCCCATACATCTGACTTTTTTTATTTACCACGGGCTAAATGGCTATAATACTGGAGACGGGGAGGGGTGGAGGGGTAATTGCTTTGGGTGTAGCAAGACTGGGGAACAGACGTCCACACCTAATTGTGACAGATTTCAGTGGTCGCAGCAAAATGCACGGTAGTGATGATCGACAGGTTCTTGCCTGTGAGCTCAAACCAAAACCCAAATTTAAATGATTTTAGAAAATTAAGAGAATTTTATTTTAATTACTACTCTGTTCTTTTGGAAATTACTTTGATCTGAAATGTGTTTCCAGCCTGGTCTTGAAGGACTCTTACAGGTAGGTTGGTAAGGTTTTGAGCTGGTAAACATTTTAACTAGCATGTAGAATTTCCATGCTTTCTTTTTACATTGTAAGAGGGTACAGGTCAGTGGTTTGACTATTCCTCCTGTGTCTTGCTTTACATAATGACCCCAAGGTTTTCCTTGCCTATGATTTTTTGGTAAGATATCTTCAGCCTGGCGTTATTACTTTGTCACATTCAGGCTTGCATTATACTTGATTGTGCGTTGAGGAGTGAACGTATAAATCCTATTTTATCCTGCCTAGCACGGTGTAAGGTTTTTAATGGCATGATACTGATTCACCTTTGCTACTTTTCAGAGCCCAGCTCAGTGCTTTGTACATAGTTGGAACTCAATAAACATTTATCAGCTGGACTCGCATTAGTATTTGGTAACTTGCATTAGTATTTGTTACATTGGCTGCATTGTTCAATGACAAGTATAAAAGGAAAATATAGAATAGCAATTAAAGATACGAACTTATTGAATTTCTTTTTATTTATTACCTTTATTTGATATGTATTGTTTTGCATGGACACTATTTTTATATTTCGCTATTTACCAGTGTACCTTGACACAATTATAGATGATAAATTAATTGATATTTTTAATCCAACTTCTTACAAGAGAATTGTCTGGTATTTGTGGGCAGAGTGTGACTCCTGATACTTTTAAATGACCCAAAAAACACTTTATTTGGTGGCTTCAGATATATTTATTTGATCTCTTGATTTCAGTAGTGAACCAAACGTCCTAGAAATTCCATGAACTGAATAGAAACCCCATGGCAAAACGTGCTTAGACATTTTCAAAAGCCAGGATTATTCTTTACTTAAGAAAAATCAGCCTTGAGAGTTTTAAGTTATAATAATTAAGTCTGTGTATATGTCGACATTTTCATAGACATTACCTGAAGTTTTGTTTTTTGTACACAATAGTACCGGGAAACCCAAACATGAGTGGTTTCTCCAGAAAGATTCCGAAGGGGACACACCTTCACTTATCAACTGGCCTTCCAGGTATCTCCCGAGCTCTCGGCTTGTGTTTAGTGACTGCATCTCTGGTCCAGCTGGCTTATGTCCCGCACATCACCGAAACTAACTCTCCTTTGCCCTCTTTTTGGTGGCAGGGCTTTTGAAAGTCATGTGTTCAAAAGGGGCTGCTGAAAATTACTTTGCAGTCATTTGCTTTTCTCTTTCTACTGCCCTAATCCCTGCTAATGTCAATAGTATTTCCCTTAGCTTCTCTTTTGGAAAATCTTCTGGCTACACCTCTGGCTTTTCTCCTTTCTCACACTCACGTGCTGCCAGGAAGGGGCAGTAGTGAGGATGTAACCAGCATCTCTGGGCTGCTCCCCTGAGTCAGGCTAACCAACTAGTGTCCTATCTTGTCAACAGCTGCCCCTGCCCCGTCCTACCCATCCAGCCTCCTTCTTTCCACGTTGCCTGTCCCTCAACCATTTGTTTATTTGCACAGCTACATTTAGGGCGTGTGGTTTTCAAAGCAGACAAAACCCCCTCTCATTTCATTTTTAAGGTTGGGGGCAGGGAGAGGCAGAAGGAGTTAGAATGAGTAAGTCATTGGGAGGACAAAACACCCATATATTGAGTTTCTAACAGTCACTTTGTTCTTGGCCGAGGGCAACATTCAGATTGTCTCTGATGAGAAGGACACATTCCGCAGGAGAACTTGAACCACATTTCAGCCGCCTTTTGATTAACAAAGCTTATAAATATGAAAACCTCCAGCACTGGCTAGTCTCTGGGAAAAATAACAACCCAGAATGCTTTCTTTCCCCCTCTGAATTGTTCATAGTAACTGCCTTTTATGTGTCTTTGATTTTTTTTTAATGAAATATAGATAGATATCCTGCATCTTATGTTGAAAAACATGTAGGCGTTTATATCAAATTTATCAGGGTGCCTTTGTCATTTAAGGAAATAGTCCCTTCCAAAAAATAAATATCAGAAGCAATTATTTTTGCTGACTAATCTTAAGTAAATAAAGGTTTTACATTCCCCAAGAAATCACTTTTCCCACTTCAAAAGCATTTCTTTATTTTTTAAAGGTTATCCCCAGGAAGTAATCCATTCCTAAGCAGTCTGAATGGTTTCTTCTTCCTCACTATGTGGTATTTTTTAAAAAGTAAAAACAAGAACTAGTTTGCACTATTGGACATTTACTCTTTGCTAAGCACTAAACCACGTACTTTGCAGACATCACATTATTTCCATTTAAAAGGTAAAGCAGCTGGGGCAGGTAGGTTACCTGAGACCATACAGCTGGAACTGGCTGAGTCAGGCTTTGAAAAGAGGTCTCCTGGGCCCCACAGCCAGAGCTCTTGGCTACAGTCATAAGAAAAGGTTGGTAGCTTTTGAAGTGGATTTCAGTTTTGCCCTCAGGTGTTTAAATAGCTCTAGAAACAACCAGAGCCCTCCCTTTTTAGATTAGTTTTTAACTGAGGGCCTAATGGCAATTCCAGAGGGGAGAAAATGTTCAGCGCATTAATTCTTTCAACAAATATCTTTTTTTTCTAACGTTCTTCTTAGTGCTCAAATTGCTAGACGTCATGGTGTCTTAACGGGTCACACGTTTTCTGAATGATTGAATGTAGTCTGCATGGCATGAAAAAGTTTGTGACTGTTAAGTGCTTGAAAAGAGGTAATCGTCTGATATATCTTGAGCCCAATAAAAAATAATAATAATCACGAACGCTCTGACATTTACAGGAGACAATGACATTTTTTTTTCAGTGGGAATCTACAACTTTTATTAATCATATTCATACACAAAAATAGAAGGGACTCACAGAAATATCACTTTCAATACATATCTCATAAATGCCTACAATTTGTGCTTTAACTTACAAGAGGGAATAGATGCTAGGGCAAAGGGATTTAGCTAAGGTACCACAAAAAGCTTAGAACAAACGAGTGGAGAGCTAACTACTGAAATTAGGAATTAGTCTAACATCCATACCGGAGGTCTGCACACAACGGATCTTCAATAAATGCAAAACTACCACAAATAAAATTTTCTTAGACCTCAGACCAGCAAGCACCAAGCTTTTCTGAATGTAAATATAATTTTGAGCGGTAAACAGGTCGAGCAGGAGACAATGAAATTACCTACGGTCTGTAGGCTTGTAGATGCCTGGAAACTGCCCGTGCCCCAGTCCTTATACTGGGCCTGTCCATGTGGAACGTGTACCAATCCATAGCCCAGCCTTCGCGTGCCCTGGTGCATACCCGTGATGCCTAGTAATGAATGGTTCTGTGGCTTCTGAGTATTCATCTAGTCGGAAGGCATCCATCCTCTCCCAGAATAGCATCTGACCCCTCCTAGCTTTACAGAAGGAAGGGTGAGTTTGGCATTTGGAAACTCAACTCAGACGCCTTCCTCTGGCGAACAATAGTGGGTTTCTGACACTGACTCCACCCGCCCCCGCCCCCCCAAGATGCTTTTCCATTCCCTGGGCATCTCTGATCTGCACACACGTGCTCTCTTCCCCTTAAGCAGTTACCGCACTTAAATCCTTTTTCTTTCTTAAAGAGTTAAAGTTAGAGAAAAACTGGTGAGAGAGGAGAGTACTCGCAGCAGCCCTGAACTTGCCCCTGAGCCCTTAACTCAGAGGAGACAGCAGCCAGCGCCAGGCCATCACCTGGCCTTTCAGTCAGAGAACTCAGCCTTCGCTAGGGTCTCGGGCAAGGCGGCCAGCTCCACACGACGGCCCATCCACGGCTACGTCCAGCCGGCAGATGCCAGTCACACCATCACGCCGGCGACCTCGGACACCCCAGAAAGCGCATCCGAGTACAGCTGGGTGGGGTCAGCCAGCCAGACTGTCACAAAGCCAACCCCCTCGAAGGTTCTAGAAGCTGAGAGAAGAGATACCCCGGTTCTCCATATCTGTGAATCAAAAGCAGAGGCCGACGCGCTCTTCTCTGAAGCTCTGGAGAAAAGCAGGAAGACGCTTTTGGCTCTGGAGGGTCATGGGCCTGGGAGAAGCCAGGAAGACCCCTCTGGAACCCAGGACTCGGGTAAGCCCGCTACTAGCACAGTCACCTCGGAAGCTCAGAAGGAACCAGAAAGCCTGGCCCGCCCACCTGCAGCTCAGCAGCGCACGGAGAGGATGGGCCGAAGCGAGATGGTCGTGTATGTTCAGAGCGAGTCTGTGTCCCAAGGCCACAAGAAGGAGGCGGAGGCCGCGAGGAAGCGCAGGGCCCTCACCCGCTCGCTGTCTGACTACGCGGGCCCGCCTCAGCTGCCGGCTCCGCAGGCCAAGGCCCCGGCTTCCAGGCGAGACCCGGAGCCGCAGACTTCCAAGGCTGAGGCGGAAGTGGGCCTGCTGGACACGAAGGTCTCCGTCGCCCAGCTCCGCAGTGCGTTCCTGCAGTCAGCCAGGGCCAGCAAGAGACGCGAGCTGTAGGTGATGTCCACGCGCCCCCCCCCGATGTGTCACTTGCACGTCCTTGGCAGACTTAATTCACTTCTCGACTTGTGTGGTGTCCCGCCTTGAGCCTTACTAGCTTAGCTCACAAGTGTGTGCAGGGCAGACCATCCAGGACATGGCTCCACGACTACCAGTCTGCTTTCGCCTACTAACGGGGAGCTCTAGAGTGTCGGGTCTCGGAATGTTCCATCTCCCGACGTGCATGGTAGAGGCATGCGGTGGGATTTGGCGGTGTTCGTGCCTTGACTCACCGAGATGCATAAACCTGTGCTTTCTTCCCTCTCTCTGTCTCCCCGTCTCCCTTCTGTCTACCTTCTCCCCACGACTCTAAAAGCCATTCACGGGTCGAGGGGTCAAGCGAAGGCGCTGGCTTGCCTACCAGCGTGGAACGGGAGAGAGGGTCCCGGAAACCAAGACGCTATTTTTCTCCTGGTGAAAGTAGAAAGACTTCTGAGAGATTTAGAACTCAACCCATAACCTCAGCAGAACGAAAGGAATCAGATAGGTAGGCATGTGTCTGTCAAGTTCCCTGGTCTAGGAACTTAGAAGAAATCCTATGGGAATTTCTACCCCAGGGATGGTCCTGATACTACTTCAGTGGGATGTGATGACCCCATAATTCTCCCATCTAAGCTCTACGGAGTATTTACTTGGCTCGTATAAATGTATCTTTAAAGAATGTTGACCATGACGACAGTATCACCACGTAGTTTTCAGTTGCGTTCAAATGGTAAGAAGTGAGAAACGTTATTCATTTAAGGGTTTAAAATTTTTATGCCCTTGTTAAGTTAGAATCCAGATGGACCGTCCACCAGATTTTACGGTGAAAATAACTAAGGGATTTTATATTCGGTTTATAAGTGTCTACCTGCGTGTTGTCTGTGAGTTTTTAATCTTATCGTATGCTAATGCAGAGAAATGAAAGGGTTTGTCCAAAGGGTGATTATCAGTCGTCTTTAATAAGTCGTACCTCGTCCTGGTTTGTGTCCACAAGGTGAAACACCTAGCCGGGCTGTGTGCACACGTACCCCACAGTGTCCGCGATAGCTGTCCACGCGTGTCCACAGCTAGAATTGCTACCAGGAGGATATTCTTTAAGAGACTTTAATTGCATTTTTATTTTCACTTTTAATTTGATCCTTGGATCTTCCACTCCCACCGGCTAATTGTTAGTTATTATTTTTTTGCTAATGTCTTTCCTAGGTCAACTTCAAATTCAGAAATGCCAGCTGCCGAGGGCAAGTATCTGTCTTTTTCTTCTTTATCATCTCACCCAGATTAGATTTAGATAATAAGATTTTTTGCTTCTGGAAAGAATGAGATGATGGAACATACTGCTTTCTTTCTGGCAGGTTTTCTTCCTGTGAATATAATAAAGCCTAGTTGAGATTTTCACACGAACTTTCCCTTAGTTCCAAGAGAGAGAGCTGTGACGTGAACCGTATTAAAACAACTGATTTGAATCAAAGAAGCAGATTTGTCTTGTTGCTTTCTTGTTACTATTTAACAATAAAGAAGAGAAGTGCCTTCCATAAAATCTCTTCTTAATTCCATAATATCTATACTTAAGTCAAATATTATAGTAGAAAGTTATGGCCCAGACAGGAGCTCCGTTTGGGTAATTGCAGTGGGAACTAGTACCTTTTCAGAAGCAGAAGAATAGCCTCCCCCGCCAAGGGGAAAATACTGCCTATTGTCATTTTTAGTATATCTCAGAATTCTTATATTCAGAGGATTTCCAGGTCAGCCCTGGGAACTTTGCACAGACTTTCCCACCATTTTCTAATGACATCCAGTTTTCACCTGTGACCTTTTACAGACGAGGAGAAGGTCGATGAGCGAGCCAGGCTGAGCGTTGCCGCGAAGAGGCTGCTCTTCAGGGTAAGATGTGCCGAAGGGCTGACGCAGAAGCCATCGCCCCTGTGGGCGGCCCCACGGCCAGCCTGCTGCCTGCGCCGGCCCGGGGCCCACCCGCGCTCCTCCCCTCTCGTGCGCCTGCTGTGTGCACCGCTGGCGCCGATGCTGCCTCTCGGGGCGCCCCTCCTCTAGGTCCTGCAGGGGCGCAGAGTCGCGACATTCTGCTGCCCCAGCTCCCTTTCCCCCAGCTGATGAGGTTCCACGCTGTTTCCACTCTTAGGAGATGGAAAAGTCATTTGACGAGAAGAACGTTCCAAAGCGCCGCCCCAGGAACGCAGCCGTAGAGCAGAGGCTGCGGCGTCTGCAGGACCGATCCCACACCCAGCCCGTCACCACCGAGGAGGTGGTCATTGCAGCCACGTAAGTGCCCCCGGGGCCTCTGGGCCTTGGCTGTAAGCTTCTTGTAAAGAAAGATTTAAAGACTTTTAAAATGAGGCGGTCGGAAGATGGTTCAGTTAGAAGCCACAGAGAAGTAGGTGTTTAGGGATTTTCCTTGCTCTGGTGTCTCTGACCTTTGCAAAGGGATGTGTTACCTATTGTATCTCCTAGAAGAACATGAAGAGGAATTTTGTTTAATTTTTTTTTTTTTGCCTGTGCATTTTTTTTATCTCTTTGCAAAATTTAAAACAGAAGAGTAGGTGGGGTAATATCATGAGCCTCGATGTCTGCGTCACTCAGTCTCTACAGCCAGCAACCCCCGGCCCCCCTTGCTCTACCTGTATCCTCGCCCACATCCCACTTCCTGCTGCAGTATTTTCAGGCAAACCCCAGGGATCATTTCAGCCATAAATATTTCAGTCCGTATCTCAAAAAGATAAGGGTTCTCTTGATTTGTTTTTAAATAATCACGAATTTTTAAAGATTAATTGGAAGTTTGATAACTTTCCAAACCGTGGGAGGTAGGTTTTGAGCATTGTCCCAATGTGTTCAGAATGAATCTCCCAAAGTAATTCATCCAGGGATTACTGCTTCCATTAAAATGAAAACTTTTACTAGTTTTTTAAAAATTGTTTTCCCCCCAGACACGCACATATACACGCCCTTCCTGAAAAAGTGAAGTTCATCTCATTGAGGGCATCAACAGCCCAACTGTGAACCTGCTGTTAACTCAGCTGCCCTAACTTCCTTCACTTCTCTGTGTATTTGTGGACGAGTACATCTTGTATTCATTGGGAACTCTTAGCAAATCAGTTTTTTGTTTTTGTTTTTAAGATTTGAGCGGCTATTGTAAAATAAGAAGCAACTACCCCTGGGAGCAAAACAGTAAATATAAGCAAAAAATTATCCCCTTGTCAGACTTGCTGAGTGTACTTTGATGTGCTTATAGATGATATGAGGCCCCTGACTCTTTTTAAAAATAGCTTAGAACAATGTTGTAAAACACGGACATATCCTACTGCTTTGCTGGTGGTTGGTTAATACTAGCTTTCTTTAAAGTTTTTTTTTTTAAACCGGGACACTTATTCTAAATATTCTAAATCTTTTCCAAGCTCTGAAAACCTATTCTTATTCCACTGACCTTGGTCACCTCTGTCTCTTATTTCCTAAGTTTGTAATTGCTTTTCAAGTTCTTTTGTGATTTTCCCAAAGAAATGAGCAAAGGATTTTGTTCCAGTATTTTTTGATTTAATGTTTCTGAATTGAAAACTACACCTTCCTTAATGCTTCTTTTCTTCTCTCTCCTTATGAATGTTCCATCTTTGGCAATTGCTTTTAAAGCGAACCTACCCCTGCTTCCTGCTCTGTGGCCACCCACCCTGTAATGACAAGACATCCTAGTCCCACTGTAGCTAAGAGCCCCGGGCAGCCTGCCAGGTACTGGACACAAGTAGCTGCATGTCGCACTGAGAGCAGAGGTGCATCTTCAGATCTTCAATGCCTGTCATTTGTTTGACAAACAAGGAGTTGTCCCAGGGAACGTGGGGCATTTTGCTTTGTTACACTGGGGACTTCACGTCGGCCTGCATATGACAGCGTTTCACCCACCTGCTTTCATTATGTCTTGGAACTCGGATCCCACTAACCCACTTATCCGTTTGTTTTGTTTGTTTTTCATAATCCTGGTCATCCCTAAAAAATTTCATTCTTCATCTAAAACACTAGCAGTTAATAAAGATTAACAGAAAAATAGGACGTTAACCTGAATGTTGAAAGTCTGATAATACCTAGTTTTTTTTTAAACACTTCTAGACATAAATACATGTTTAGAAACAATCCTACCTGTTTCTAATGGATAGAGAGACAATGGCGTTATATTTGGGGATTGGGACAATAGCAATTTATAGTGTCTGAACTTAGATGTTTTACTGTTATGTTTTAAATTGTGGTGTTTTAAAATGATGTCCTTAAGGCATGTAAATATCCCCTCTATTTTACTATTATGGGCCAAATGCAAAGGCTAAAGCTAAAATTAAAAGAAGTAAAATGACAGTGCAGAAATAAAGCTGGCATTGTCCAGAAGCGGGGCTCTCTTTGGGGAAGCGGGTTGCCATCATTCCTAGTTCTTCGCTGGACCTCAGGAAAGATGCCAAGACTCAGGTCCCCTTACTCCCATCCTCACTGTGCCCTGGAAAGCTGACACTGGTCTCTTGTCTGGGACAACTTGTGAGGCGCTGGTTAATCTGAGTCAAGGCAGAATATATTTTTCACTGGATTTAGAATTAGATTTGCCAGTGGCAGAAGGTGCATTGTCTTAGACCTTCAAAGATGAACTGACCCGGTAACTAGAAGCCTTCTCCTCTACCTGGAAGTTGGAGGGATTTATCAGCCCCGACATTTCCTTCACTTTTCAAGTTACCTGGAATTTCAGATTTAACTACCTTTCAGGAAACAGGTAGAAACCTATGAGAGAAAATACGAGACTAAAAAGAGGGAGAGAATATTTACAATTAAGCTATTTGTGTTTAGCAAGTGAAAATCAAAACCCTGTGTTGTAGATAACACTGTTGATAGAATGACTGTGTTATTTCCTAATTATTTAAAATGTAAAGACCACCTGCTGAACCGCACCTTTAGATAGTGTCTAAATATGCCGTAGGTAATGTCTGCGGACTCCCTTTAGCCGTATTTATTGTTGATACTAACGATACAGGTCATCTCTCCAAGATAAGGTATACCAAGGCGACTTTAATTCCTGAAATAGGAAATTCAATTTTTAGAAATAATCCAGAGCTGAAAATCTGCTCTGTGTGATATTGACCACGCGAGGGGCCCCAACCTACGCTGTTGTCTTGTTAATAGCTAACCAGCTGCCCACAACTTTAAATCCAGGTAGGGAAAAATAAGCCCTTTTTCCAATTGAAGTGACACTTTGAAGAAAGTTAGCAGACAGCCTTAGCAGTGGGCTTCTGTTTGTCTCCCTGTGTGTGGTTCACTTTTCCCCCCTTTCAGATTGCAGGCATCTGCTCAGCAAAAGGCGTTAGCCAGAGACCAGGCAAACGAGGGCACGGATTCTGCCGGGCGAGCAGAGCCAGACCTCTCCACCCTGAGCTTAGCGGAGAAGTTGGCCTTGTTCAACAAACTGTCCCAGCCGGTCTCAAAAGCGATTTCAACGCGCAACAGATTAGACGTGAGACACAGGAGGATGAATGCTCGCTATCAAACCCAGCCGGTCACGCTTGGAGAGGTGGAACAGGTGGGTGACCTGTGACCCAGCTCCAGTTTGCACATAGGTCTTTAAAACGTGGAAACACGGTGTCCCTCTGAGGTTAGCGATATAGTTAGGGCATCTACCTGTAAAGTGTGTTACCTGGCGTTACTTGGTAATAACTTCATTCTTAAGGAGGATAGCCATGCCGGGGATGTATCTCTTCTCTTGTTCGCATCGTGGCCGAAATCATCTGGAGTTGAGTCCCTTTCGGGTAGAAAAATAAGGCGCATGACCTACTTTTCACCCAGATGATTTGATTAACGGGATGCATTTATACAACTACGTCTAGGTGTGGTTTCTCACCCAGAGAAGCAGGAAAACTGCCCCAAGTGTAGTGTCTCCATCCATGTCAATCCATACAGCAGTATTTACGTAGGCAGTGTTTTTATTTTTATTTTTTAATATTTATTTATTTATTTGGCTGCACCAGGCCTGAGTTGCGGCATGCAGGATCGTTAGCTGCAGATCTAGTTCCCCGACCAGGGATCGAACCCGGGCCCCCTGCATCGGGAGTGCGGAGTCCTAACCACTGGACCGCCAGGGAAGTCCCTCGGTGGTGTTTTTAAATCAGCTTTTTCCTTTTGAACTGTGTCCTCCCAGGTGCAAAGTGGCAAGCTCATCCCTTTCTGCCCCACTGTTAACACGTCTGTGTCCACCCCGGCATCTACCGTCACCCCCATGTACGCAGGGAATCTTCGGACAAAGCCGCCGCTGGACGACAGCTCCAGTGCCGCTGAGCAGAAGTTTCCTTCTTCGCTAGAAAGTTCAGACTCTCCAGTCAGAAGCGTCCTGAAATCCCAAGGCTGGCAGTCTTCGGTAGAGGCCGGTGGGAGCAAAGGAGTGTCGAGAGAATCTGAAGAGACAGAAAGCAAGGGAGTCTTGACAGGTGGAGATGGTGGTGTTACAAAGTACGGGTCCTTCGAGGAAGCAGAGCCACCCTACCCCATGCTTAGCAGAGTCCGGGAAGGAGATGGCCATAAGGAACCCATCTATGCTGTGCCGAGAAAGGGAAGCCTGGAGCTCGCCCATCCTCCCGTGGCTCAGTTCGGTGATGAACCGAAGGAATTTTCCACTGCACAAGGCACCGCACAGGGGAGCCCGGAGTGGAAGGACAGGCAGCTCTTTGAAGAGAAGGTGGACGTGGAGAAGGTCACGCAGAGGAAGTTTTCGCTGAAAGGTAACTTAACCACTTACCGCTCCTTTCCCTCCTGCTTGATGGGTCGCATGCGTTTGGGATGGTTTTTAACTGAATTATGAAGGCAGTTGACGACTAAGTGTTCAGTGTGGATTGAAAGTCCAGTGTGAATTGTACCCTCCCCAGACTTTTCTTCCTCTTGAACCCGAGACTTGTTCGGTGGCCTCATCAACGTTTCTGCCATAAAAATACCTGAAGCGCTTTCACACATCTTGAGAAGGGTTTTTGATGACTTCTGTCACGTTAACTGACATGACAGCCTTGCAAACCCCGAGCTCTTTTGGCCCCTTTTAGAAATTGATGACCCCAAAGGTCCCGGGCTGGGTGAGCATAGGGAAACCCAGTGTCTGGATTTCAGATTCTCTGCCTAGACCCTTCTTGTGTGGACCAGCAAGCCGTGCCGCGTGGGACTGTAATTCTCTTTCTGCATTTCCGTAAAATGGTAGTGTGTCAGTTATAATAGTGGCTTTGGTTTGGGAGTATGGCCCACGTGAAATGTCAGAGTATTGTTTTGGAGGCGTAGAAACATTCTGCAGTGTGTAGTGCAAACCAGCTTCCTGTGTCTCGCACGCAGGAAAAGACCAGTTGTCACAGAAGAAGTCGCTGGGTGGAGTCACCCACTGGGAATTTTGGTTTTCTCAGGGACTAGAGCGTGCCCCAGATTCGCATAAATCCCAGTGGACTGGGCAGCCTGCCACGTGCCCACGGATTGAACTCCAAGTGCGGGCCGTCCGGGGTTGGGGTCGGGGTGAAGGGCTCGAAGGATGCTTGCGCGGGGGAGCAAGTGCTGACAGCGCTCCGTTGCTTCCCAGCGGCGGAGTTCGGAGATCCCACTGCTGAGCAGACAGGCGCAGCTGCCGGGAGACCGGCCGCTCAGACTGCGCCCCCCGTGTCCTGGAGGCAGCAGGGTCCCTCCGAGCAGCCGCCGGAGAAGCCCTGTCGGAGTCCGTGCGCAGTGTTTGCTGCTGAGGAGGTCAAAGCACCGGCGGCGGAGGGCATCCTCGACTCTCCCAGCAAAACCATGTCCATTAAAGAAAGGTAAGGAGACTTGATGATGGAGAAGGAACTCTACTGGTGGGAGGGCTTCGTACAACTTGCTCTTAGAAAAAGATCTGAGGAGCGGGCAAAGAGAGAAACTCATGAATCCAGCTACCAGAGAGACTGTGCTGTCAGGGCATTTGAGGGGAAACCGCGTTTACCCCCCGTGCCTGGTTTCCTGGTGCTGGGAGATGCTGCGTCAAGACTCAGACGAGGAGACATACAGAAACAGGCTTGTGCCTGCCTCTTTTGTGGGTGCTTCTGTTTTCTTTTTTTATACTCAGTTCTCTGACCAGCCAGTGACGGGAGCAGAGATCTTGGCTCTTTCCCTTTCGGATACACGTGGCTTGAAATTGAATGTGTCCACTGCTTGTGACTGTCTGTCAGTGTAAATTATATGTGGAGGGAACGGAGAAAAATTAACATGTAGGACATAAATCCTCGGGATTAGAATCTAAGTTTTGTTTATTTCACAGAAAGTACAATGGGTGAGTCTTCTGCACTGCATTTAGACATTTCCTATCAGGTCGTAGCTATGAAAGACTGCATTTGAGGATTAAATAACACTGAAAGCTCATTTCATTCAAAGAGTGATGGAGGGTTCAGAGGAGATAAAGAGGACAGAGACAAAGAATCGGAGTGAAATATTTGGGGTTGTATTTTCTGTGTCAGCCTTTAGCAGAGGATGTGAGTGACAGGAAGACTGGGTGTGGAATGTTCTCGTGAATTTCCCAATTTGATTGGCAGAAGTATGGTTCCGCCCACCCGGATCCCTCCTTAGCACCTCCGCTGTTCAGGAGTTTTCCTGCTCTGAGCGGCACTGGCCACTCTGATTTTTTCTAAGTACATTTCCAGCTACTTAAGACGATGTATCAAACCACAGTGAAAATTCTTCCTTCGGTTTTTCAAGTTTGAATAATATTCATAAAATATTAAATAGATGGAGACTTTTTCAACCAACAAATTAATGAGACTGTTAAAACTTATTTTCTTTAGCCTTTAATTATTTAAAATTCAAAATACAGAATACCTACGAGACTGAGGAGGCATGGGTGTTGGGGCCAAAGGGGTGAGCTAAATAAAAGGAGTGATGCTTGAATCAGAGAAGCAATTTGGCCTATTCTGGCATGAAGTCCTCTCCACAGAAACTGGCTCAAAGAGGGTTTGGTCCCAGATACCTAACTTTTTTTTTTTAATTGAAGTATAGTTGATTTACAATATTGTGTTAGTTTTAGGTGTACGGCAAAGTGATTCAGTTACATGTATATTTTTTTCAGATTCTTTTCCATTATAGGTTATTATAAGATGTAGAATATAGTTCCCTGTGCTATACAGTAGGGTTTGTTTATCTTATATATAGTAGTGTATATATGTTAATCCCATACTTCTAATTTATCCTTCCCCCCACTTTTCCCCTTTGATAACCATAAGTTTGTTTTCTATGAGTCTGTTTCTGTTTTGTAAGTAAGCTCATTTGTATTATTTTTTAGGTTCCACATATAAGTGATATCATATAATATTTGTCTTTCTCTGTCTGACCTGCTTCACTTAGTATGATAATGTCTAGCTGCAACCATGTTGCTGCAAATGGCGTTATTTCATTCTTTTTCATGGCTGAGTAATATTCCACTGTGTATATGTACCACATCTTCTTTATCCATTCATCTGTCGATGGACATTTAGGTTGTTTCCATGTCTTGGCTATTGTGAATAGAGCTGCTGTGAACATAGGGGTGCGTGTATCTTTTCGAATTATAGTTTTCTCTGGATATATGCCCAGGAGTGGGATTGCTGGATCATATGGTAACTCTATTTTTAGTTTTTTGAGGAACCTCCATGCTGTTCTCCATAGTGGCTGCAGCAATTTACATTCCCACCGACAGTGTAGGACGGTTCCCTTTTCTCCACACCCTCCAGAGACCCAACTATTGATAACTGGTTAGGTGAGAAGGAAGAGGTACCATTTAAGGGAAATAATGATAAGTATCACTTATACACAAGTTCTGATGTTTTACCCATCAGAAAACATTCTTGGGGTAAAATGCCAGTAGAAGATAATAATATACCCCTTCTCTCAAAGGCTTTTAAAGAAATTTCCCATCTTGGGGTATATTCTGTCTGTTAGACAAAAAACTTCATCAGATGTCCTATCTGCTATGCAGTCATTCTTGGTTCGCTTGCCTGTTTTTAGTGAATTTTAGTTTCTCTCTTTCTGAAAACAGTTTTAATCCTACTGTAAAATTCTAATTTTTTAAAAACACGAGATGCTGTAAAGGTGCAGCTCCCTAACCCGGGCTTTGTGGATGTCTGAGGAGATGGAAGATGGCTGTAAGGTTGCCATGAGCTGCCTGGAAGGGTGTTCAAAGCCGACTGTGTACACACGGACCTCCTGGCTGGTGGGAGATAGCGCTTCTCACAGATCCAAGGGGCTCCTGGTCCCAGTCTGTCCAGAAGCATGATCATGAGAATGCTTCTTAAATTTTCAGCTATTCAGTTTAATTGTCAAACTGTACATTTAAAAAAGGAGGAGGGACACTTTATTTAGCATTTATGTTTGTAATAAATTATGCCAAAACAAAATATATTGCCAGAGATCTTCCCCCCCACCCCCACCCCTTATGTTGATGGTACTTTTATTTGCACTTTGCTAAAGCTATATATCTTTACGGTCCATATGCGATAGCTTTTCCCCAAGGGCGGGGGTCTCTATTACTCCCTTCTGTTAAAATAAAATAATGAAGCTTGACCATTAAAAATAAGAATGCTCTTCTTATATTCATTTGGGCTGTTCTTTTTTGAGATGACATATAAAACAGAACTTTTAAACCTTATTCTAATTCCTCTGACCGCCTCGTTTCGCGGAAGGAGAGGTTGAATTCCAGTGGCCTCTGGGGCCACGTGGCCAAGAGGACCACCCCCGGGGGCTGGTCGTCAACTCTTCCCCTCAGTACACGTGGCAAGGCTGCCGTGTGTTCAGGTCAGCGTTTCGGCAGCTAACGTGTGTTCTCACGGGGGGACGTCGGTTAGAGGGCAGCAGTTCTCACAGAACAGCAGTGCTGGGAAGAGTACTCCCTCCTGCTGTGCTAATGTTCTCAACTCGCGTGTTCTTGGCATCACTTGTTTCACATTTCACTTTCATGTTCCAGACTCTCCAGAAGTGGAGACCGGACTTTGTCAATTTCCGTCATCATTTCTTGTAAGCAGCTGCAGCCTGAGGATACGGTTCTGCCTTCCTTGATCTTGAGCGTCTGTCTCTTTCCCGCTCAGGACTTGAGCATCTTAAGTCCTCCGTACCGAGGACCGCCGAGGGTCCTAGGCTGCCCAAGGCATTCCCCCTGTGTGACCTTATTGAGGGCTGAAGACAGCCCTTCGAAGGAGGCAATTCTCTCCCCATTTTGTAGATGTAAACTAAGACTTCCAAAAGGGTAGCAACTGAGAAATTAGAGGAAATCCTTCACACATTCCTCTTTTAGAACATGTTTGACGGTCTGGGAAACATATCTAAAAGGTCCTGTTCTTTCTTCATCTTTTCTGGCATCTCGAACGTCAAGTTTGCATCATAACTAGCATAAAGTTTAGGGTATATTCTGCTTTTCCCATTGGATTAATAAGGTCACTGCTTCACAACTGCCTACGTGGTTTGGGTTTAAATTGTCCCTGATGGGGCATGTCTTTGAAAACCATGGGAAATCGAATCTATTTTGTGTTATTTAGGGATAAAACCTTTGATACCTCTTTAGAAGTTTATTAGGCTTTTAGAAATCTTTTTTCCACCGTTACTGAAACAACTGCTCTGTGTTTTCATTATCGGGGGGAGAAGATGACTAAAAAAGGCAAAAGAGCCGTCCTTCCACTGGGAAATTGATGGAGCGTAAGGATGTATTGAACTCCCAGGAATGTTGAAGAGGCCGCCCATGCCTCTGGCTGAGCCTGCAGACTCCTGCCTTATAGGGCCTGGCTGGGGTCCCCCTGTGTTCCCCGCGAGCCCCACCTTCCACCCAGCCAGACTCGAGGTTCTTACCTTGCGGCCCGGAGATTTCAGCCACTGGAGGGCCCCGGATTTATGTTGGCATTACGAACAGAGGTGTCTTTCCTTTGCTGCCTCCTTTTCTGATCTTTGATTTGCCCGCATTTAAAAGACATATTAGTTCACTCCTCCAGCCTATAAGCCAGCCAAGGCCAAGATCTGATGTAAGGACTAACCCGTGCTGTTCAGCCTTATCTGTGTGGTGTCTGCGATTCTCTGAAATAAGGGGGCATCTTTAAAGGAGGGAGGAAAAAAAAGTACTGCATCTTAGAGGCACTCGGTGTGCCGGGCCCGTATCTGACCCAGCCCTGGCTGCCGTGAGCCTGCAGAACTTGTTGCAATCGAGCTGGGCTGTCAGACCAGTGCTGCTGAAACAGCCCGCCTCAGGCCAGTATTCCCTGCTGGGAAGGCATGGGCTGTGGCTGGAGGGAGAGCCGTTTCCCCAGTGGCCTGGCAGGCACCCATCACGGTGGCCCCGGCCAGGCCTTGGGGTGAGTAACTCACGGGTTCTCAGCCTCGGACTCAGCAGATGCCCAGGCTCTCAGCATCCCAGCCCTGCAAATAGCACTTGGACTTGGCGGACGTTAAAAGCGCTGACAGCTGTTTGAGTTGCACAGGCAGTAATTTATGGCATGTGCAGGACCAGACGCTTGCCCCCGACCCACCCCAGCCCTCTGCAGTGCACGGTGGTCTGCGGGGACTCAGGAGCGTCACGAGATGGCAGGAGAGAAGGCATTTGGAAAGGTCTCCCGCCCTCCTCAGCTTGTTCAACACCAAGTCGGAAATCTAAGGGGACAGGAATAATACACGTATGTTTCGGTGCGTGTTACTTGTTCTCCGTCACTTGCACTCTGCAGGCTCCGGCTGGGCCTGATACCACGTGGGCTCAACTGAAGCACAGCTTCTTCCATATTATTTTGGTTACTCTGTAGTCTTTGGAAGTTCCTGAGGATGACCCTGCCAGCGTATCTAATAGCAAGATTTCAGGCTCTTGGAAGGGAGGAATTCTTTGAAGGCTATCCCAGGGGAGGGGGGAAGTATATAAAAAAGCCAGAATTACAGTGCAGTTCCTAACACATGAGAGCGAAAACGTGCCTGGTCAGCTTACACACAACTAGTGAAACAAGCCAGGATGTGCCGGGGCTGGAACCAGAGCTCCCTGCCCCAGTGACATGCAGGGTGACCTGGGTCAGTGACATCCTCGGCCTGTGTGTGCACCCATGTCTCATTCAGAACAACAACATCCAGTGTCTTAGAGGTTGCCGAGCACATCAGCAGAGCACGCGGTGGGCTACAGAGTGATTACAGATCCACACTTCGCCTTTTTCTAAATCAGTTTTCCATTCCTCCGTGCTGCCACCGGGGTAACCACATGATTCTTTAGATGATGTTGGCATGGCTTCAGACATTTGGGACCTTATTTTTGAGAATGCCCTTAAAGACCATAGTGCATTCTTTTTAATAAACGCAACTTCTGAGGCTGCATTTGATTTTTTTAATTTCTCTGAAATCACTTGGACTCTAATTGATTACAAAGGTGAGGTAGCCAAGATGAATAACTACTGGTCTGGGTCAAGGGTGAAGTAGGAGCTGGTTCTGAGCTGTAAGAAGAGTATCAGTGAGATGAATGTCCGTGTTCACAAGATGATGAATTGGAAATACATCTTCATTTGGGTGGTACTGGCATGCTTACCTTTTGGAAGTCTCCTTTATAGATGCTTTGAAAGCTCTACTGCAGCATGCAAATACTCATGATTTCTTTTCATGATTCGATTTTATTTGATTATTTTTTCCTGTTAGAATAAAACTGACTCACTCAGAATAATTAGAGGAAAGATAAATCTTAGTCCTTATATAGTCTGACGTTCAGATGGAAACCCTTAAAGGAAATTAGAATCTGTTTTCAAGTACATGAACTAGCCCTTATAGAATGCAGAGTATTGCCAAGCGTCATAGATGATAGAATTTGGGCCTAAATGAGAGCAAGTAGGGTCTTAGATATAAGATTCTGACTCTAGTTTCCAGTGTGGATTTTTTCCCTCACCATCAAGCCAGTGTCTGACACCAGCTGGGTGTCCTACAGTTCCACCCAGTTCTGATGTTATCTACCTGGAGACAGCATCAGACCCCACAGGGTAAGCGCCCTGTCCCACAGGACCGCCCCTCCCCCTTTCTGCACACACCAGTGGCAAGTCCAGGCCGTCACCTGTGCTTCTGACCTACCAACCGGCTACAAACTGGAGGTTCCAGCAACCTTCTCCTTGGACTCAATTACTTTGCTAGAGTGGCTCACAGAACTCAGAGAAATATATTTATTTACTAGACTTCAAGTTTATTATCAAAGAAGGTAACTAAGGCACAGGCAGATAGAAGAGATGCACAGGCGAGGTGTAAGGAGATGGTGTGGAGTTTCAGGCCCTCACCAGGTGCACCAACCTCCCAAAACCTCCACCCGTCCGCCAACCCAAGAACTCTCGGAACCCTGTCCTTTTGGCTTTTTTATGGAGGCTTCGTTACATAGGCCTGATTGAGTTGAATCACCAATGGCCAATGATGTAATTAATCTCCAGCCCCTTTCTCCTCCCTGGAGGTCAGGGTGGGGGACTGAAAGTTCCAACCCTCTAATCCCAGGGTTGGTTCTCCTGGCAACAAGCCCCCACTTAGATGCTTCCAAAAGTCACCTCATCCACATAAGACACCATTACCACTCTCATCATTCAGGAAGTTCCAGAAGTTGTAGGAGCTCTGTGCCAGGAAAGGGGACAAAGACCAAGTATATATTTATTATAAATCACAATATCACAGGTAAATGAGGCGGCATTATACCAGCTTTGTGGAGTGAATGTTGGGTCTTACCTGCTGTCACATAGCAGAAGGGAAGGGAAGGAAAAGGAAGAGGTCGGGAAAGGGGATAGGTCCAGAGTTTGAAGCCTTTGCCCCCCTTGAACTCCTTGGGGAGTTCTTTATAGCTTGCTTTCCATTATTTGACTGAGCGAATACAAGTATACAGTATGATTCTGTACGAATTTGTAGATGTACATGGATTCATATTTACCGCAAAATCTGTTTTCTTATTTGCTTAACTAAACCTTTACCGTGGAGTATGTTATATTTCATCCCATCTCCAATTCAAATATTTAATGGAGTCAGGACACTCGGTAGAAGGGCCCTTGGAAGCCATCTACTTCAGTTCCCACTGTGACCAGTAAGGAAGGGAGACCAGGTTACTTGACAGGAGTTAACAGCCAAATGAGCGCTGATGTGTTGCTTATAAATACGCTCTTTATGGACATGCATTAATGAACGTTTAGAAGACCTAGCCCGGCAGACTCACCATGAGGGAAGGAGTCCAATCATTTTTTTCCCTAATCCTTAAATTGTTTGAGCATCAGCTCAAATGAGTTTAACGATCACCGCTTTTGTGCCTTTTATCTCTCCTGTGTTTGTCCAACTTAAATGCCCAAGACTGAAACAGCCTCATGTTCATGAGAATAACCTTTCGTAGATTTTAACATCCAAGCAGCTTTTTATCAAGTCACACCATAGTTGAACTAAAGTAGGTTAGGTAAAAACCTCAGTTAATTAGATTCTGTTTTTGTATATAGCTTTCCCCTGAGGAAAGTTGAAATGATAATTTTTAAAATGGGTTTATAGAGAAGTTTCTGTATTAAGAAGGCAGATTGGAAAGACCAAGTTCATTTGGAAGAAAAGAACAGGACTTAGAATACAGGACATCTTAACATCATCTTTTACCTGTAATTAAAACATGTGATATTCAGAGATTGTCAATAGCTTTAAATTTTTAAACCCGTTTCTGCTATCCAGCTTTAGTCATTAAATGTTAATTCATCAAGTGACCAGAAGGGATCACTAGAAGACATTTTTCTCTGGGGATGTTTAGTTTTATTTTCCTTCCTGCTCTCAGCCCAAAGGCAAGGACAAAACAGAGATATTCCTTTGGTAGAATGATGTTGCATCTTTTATCTGGGAAAGTCAGTTTTCAGCTTTGCATTTCAATCCGATTTTAAGACTGTTGGGACCATCTTAGAAAATATAATAATCTACATAATATAGTAATCTATACTGTTTTTCCAGACAGACTTTCTTCAGAATAAGTGACATTCAAAATGATTCAAATTAGGCAGCTGTGGTCATTTCTTGGGCAAAGACTTCTGGATGACTTAAACTGTGGTTCTGTTACCAGGAAGGGTTGGTGCTGAACTCTTATTGGTCGGTGTGTCTTCCCCTTAGATTAGCACTGTTGAAGAAAAGTGGTGAGGAAGACTGGAGAAACAGACTTAACAGAAAGCAGGAGTATGGCAAAGCGGCCGTCACCAGCAGCCTGCACATCCAAGAAACGGGACAGTCACTCAAGAAGAAGGTAACGTTGTCCGTGCGCGGGAAAAGCATTCTAACTAAATCACGCTTGGACGTGCATCCACCAGGCGAGCATGCATAACTTAACTGGTTACTACCCTGGGAAGCATAGCACTCTCTTGCCACGAGGGTCCACACTTGAAGTTTGTCCCACAGCGGCTTCAGTTGATCACCAGGTAAAGTCTTGAGATGTTCTAGAACTGGGAACAGCACCACGTACCTAATGCGTCAGCAAGCACGTTCCTAAATTTGGAAGTGTGCACTTTTACTTTGGTTTCAGACCTTCTTAAATGAAGTCTGACTTTACAATGTTATTAAAGTCTTTAGAAAGAAAAACTGTCATTGACCGCTAACCGTTCGTAAGTTGCATATACAACATGGGCTTGAATGTCCTATGCCGAGGTTTAAAACAGGAGTATACAAGAGAAGGACAAAATTGTGGTCGGTGAGGACTTATTTCATAATTGAAGACATGTTTCATGATGAGCAGGTAAGCCTTTTATTGAGAAGGTACAGCAAAGTATGGTACAAGTTTCGAGAAAATTAAGTAATACACTGTTGTTGATACGGGCAAGCATTTCTTCATAGGCAAATGTAGTTGTTAAATTACCAGTAATGATGACCAGCTTTGACCAGTCAGTGCACACTTTCAAAGCGGACGGTGACTTGCCCCCTGCATGGCCCTGTGATTGCCAGTGCACTGCTGGCTGGGGGCAAAGTAGATGCCGTAGCACACCCACTGGCCAACTTCCAGGATCAAAAGTCCTCAAACAAAAAGGAAAACAAAATACTTACAACCAGATGATCACCTGGACCCCTTCCAATCTAAAACAATTTAATAAGCATCTGTGGAAGAAAGAAATGATGAACGTGACCTTCAGGCGTTCAGAAACTTACATTAAAAGGAGGTGTGTCCACAGGGCTGTGAGGGGAGAGTTCTGACACTGTTTCCTGTAGCACTTCTGTGTTTTCATAGGTTAAATTGAAACAGCAATTTGAATTCTCTTTTTTGAGACAGACATATGACATTAAAGATAATGACTAAAGACATTTAAAGCTCAGCCATTTGTAAAGTTCTCAGATCTAATTGGATATTCAAGCACCTGTGTAGGAAATCTGGACTTCCAGAATGAGATCCGGAAGTGAAAGAAAACTCTGCCCCTCAAATCATTGATCCCCATTGCCCACAAACTTTATTTAAAAGCTTGATTTGAAATCATCGGTTCACACATAACTTTAGCGCTTCACTGTTGGTCATGTCGAAAGATGCAAAGAAACCTTCCCTAGCAGGTCCCGCACGGCACCGTGAAAAGTAAAGCTACAAAGCACAAAGCCAGGCAGAGCCCTCGTGAGTAGTGGAATCGATTGCAGTGCTCTACCCACTTTGGAGACAGAGATCATCCGAGGCTGGGTAGCCCAGAAGGCTGGGAGTAGCGGGTGAGAACAGAACGGCCTTAACACTAGGCAGAGGTTCTTAGGAGGCAAGAGATGGGAGAAGGGGACCGCGGTTGCCCCTGGGGTGGAAAACCCAGTCCGCGGCAGCCCTGGCTTGAGTGGGAAGTGGTGTCTTGGGCTCACGGACGCGGCGGGTTCTGCACCAGCAGTGAACTCACCATGGCTCTCCTGCTCCGAGACCTAGTTCACTTCGGCCCAAGACAATAAGCTCTTTGAAGTTAAAATAAGCCCATCTATTTTCAGTTTTTCTAGCAAGCATTGGGAAATCACAAGTTCTGTTGAGGTCAGGTGGTTTTCCCATGGCCTCTGATAAGCCCTTGCCTTCATGTCTTCCCAAGGGCGGGCTGTGTATTTCAGCCACGCCTTCGCCAGCTCAGATGAAGCAGCAGAGCTGCCTTGAACCTGATCTGCCTTAAGACAGTCCCCCGGGTAGCTGGTGGCGGGGGGAGGTGCTTGAGACATGGCCAGGGCTTGCTGGGTGTCCAGACGCTTCTCTGGAGGAGGAAGGACATTCATGACACGTGCTCCATGCAGATGGGAGCTTGCTGCCTGGGCTGGAGCTAGACTTGCTAGGGGCACAAGCTCTGGAACCTTCCATCTTTTGCACCAAGGGACAAGGGACTAGATTTACAGTCAGGTCATCACTTCCTGCACAGTTTCTGAGTTCATCAAACGCACATATTCGTGGTTACGAAACATTTTACCGTTTGGCCTCCTCGAGCTTTTGTGTGCAGTGAGCAGGGTCCCACGAGTTACAGCCTGTGGAGAAACAGAGGAAGCAGGAGATGGAGACCGGCCTCTCTATAAATCACTTTCCCTGTGAAAATCCACGCCGTCCAGTAAATATAATGCGAGCCACACGAGTAATTAGAGATTGTCATGCAGCCACATTAAAAAAAATGATGTAAAGGATGCCTTGAAAATCTAAAACAGTTTTTGTTTCTGTCAAAGGGTTTGTCCTAAAACAAAACAAATTTTTGGTGCTCCCACCCGCATCTCACTGGGGGTCCTATATGGAAGAAAATACTCTTTTGGTCCATGAATAGATTTGAGGTTAGATTTTAGGTTAGTTAGAGTTTTCCTTTCCCTTCTAAAAGATCAGTCATGTCTCAAGAGCTGATGTCACGTAACATCAGGTCCTTGCTTTCCAAATTTATCCCCCAGAATCAGGATTGATGATTTGGAGCTTAACAAGGCTGATCATTTACTTCGCAGACCCTGTCGTTTCCTACGACAAACAGCTTGGGTTCTTTCTCTCTCTCGCCATCCCTCTTCTCTTCCTCCTGTTCGTGGTTTAGGGCATTGCTAACCTGACTTACACGCTTTTGCCCTTGTCGTGTATAGAATTAGTTCTAAAGATGGCAAAGCCCGTTGGTTTGTAGGTACGGCCGGGCTCGTAGTGCAGGGAATGCGTCCACTGGAGCATATGGTATGTGGAGAGTTTCCTTCAGAGTGACGCATCCCATCCCGAGAGTGAGAGAAATGAAATGAAGCCAAGTTTGAAAGAAAAGGGATTTGGCCGGAGTCTCTTTGTGTCAACTAAATTGGAGTTATGTATTTTCACCAAATCATTATTTAAAATTCCAACCCCATTTTGGCATCTTCAGTATTTAAGGCAGAGACAGTGACTCCTGTGCCCTTTGGTCAAGATAATCATCAGTGTTTCAGACTTTTTCCAGGAAATAAAAACCCTGTATAGAGTTTGTGGTTACAAGCCCGACTCCACATCTGAGTCACAGATCAGGATTTGATATCTGGCTGTGCTGCCATCAGCGTGTCAAGTCAGTGAATCAAGCTAGGGTCTGTGATGTCCCCAGAACAAGTCCTTGAAAATTCTAGGAAGGTCAGTCTGCCACATTCGTGCTCTGATTGGCTCTGTCATTGAAATTCGAAATCACAGTTCAAGAGCATGAGGTCAGTTGAGGGTAAGAGGGTAAGGAAGGCTGTTGGTATGACCTCCAATTAAAGATTATTATCCCGCTGGCGAGTGATGGGTTCACTCGGTGTTTGTGCCACCCGATCGTGTGGGCATGTGCATGCTTCTCCTGGCACCCAGCACAGAGTTCTTGAAAATGATTGTGACACCATAACCCGATCCTACCCTTCCAGCACTCTGCAATGTCTCCTGTTTGTTTTAACCTGTAGGAAGAAGGAGGAGTTACAGATGATAATGCCATTTCTAATCTGCTTTGGGTAAGCCTGACTCTCACGTAGATCTCCTCGCCACGTGGAACTCTCATCCCCGACGCTTCCCCTTGGTGCCCCTCTCTGTTTGGTTTTCTTATCCCGAGGCAAGAGGCCACCTTGATCCAGAGTGGAGCGCTATCCTGTTTCCTGAAATTTTGTTTCAACCATAGAATGAAAAAACTTGAAAGACGTTAAAGAAGATATTTTATATTCGATGTTCAAACGGTCCACGAAAGTCAGGGTTCCCCTGTAGGTCACGGAATATCTTCTGTAAATTGCAGTAATCTTGCCAGTAACTCAATTACTGCACAGAGCTGACTTGGGTGTATTTACTGTGCTTGTGTGGGGATTTCTGTTAGCATTCTAAAAAAATAAACAAGTAGGACGGACTCTTTTGGGAAGAGAATTGAAATTGCAATGAGTAGATTAACTTTCTGTGAGAGAAATCCGTGTTTTTGTCCCTCCCCCTTCCCCACCCCGCTGTGATAAATCTTCTCTTTTCACCTCTAATCCTCTTGCTTTGCTCTATAGGAACCTGTATATGCTTCTACTTATTCTCCTGCTATACCTGCTGCCCATAAATACCTGTCTTTTGTATCTATTAATCAGGTGAGGAATTGCCTACACGTATTAAGCCTCATTGCAATTTCTGAGCAGCAGGGAGAAACTTGTTTCATTTGGGGAAGTAACTCCTTTGCTGCATTTCTGTGTGTGTTTGTGTGTGTGTGTGTGTGTGTGTGTGTGCAGATGTAATCGCTACTTCATATATTTAGGGTCAGTCACCCACATCTCAACTTTCGCTCAGACCCCTAGGGAGACCTGTGGTATTAATTCATCTCATAGTCATGTAACTGGTTGAAGAGGAAAGTTCCCCATTTTAATCTCCAAGGTTTATATCCTAAATTGAGTCAGGAGCCCAAGAAGGACCCCGGGGTTATCTTGGTAAAGTAGGAGGAGGCGGCCCAGGCACTTTGGGGCATGCAAGAGACAGGGTGGAAGAGGTGGTCCTGATGGGAGCTGGCTGCCACGGTGCTGTTGGCATGGCAACCACAGCCCTCCTTCCCCACTCTCCACCTCCACTGCACCCCGTCTGAACCCCACCGCAGAAGGGAGACCTAGCCTGGGCTGATATGATACGTCGGTACATAATACGTGATGATGTTTAAAGCTAAACATACCAGTGATTGTTCGTTATTCCCCTTGGAATGTCCCTGGGGTCAGAGTAGCTAGAAACAGTGGCTGCATCCCCTTTGCCACGAGCCCCAGGTGCTAGTTGCCCTCCGTCTGTGGGACCTGGCCGGTCATTCCCCTCTTGGGGCTTCTGTCTCCTCATCAGCCCTGGGACCACGCCTCTGAGGTAGCCTCCAACTAGAAATATCATGACTGTTCTGTTCCTTTAGGACTCGTGGTGACAAAACAGGTCTTTGAGGGAGAGGCACAGGGTTTCAGCCAGAGGAAGGGTCTGGCGGGTCCTCCCGGCTTCATCTGGCATCTTCACAAGTGGAAACTGCCCGTTTCTTCTCCCGGAGGCGGCCTTTCCCTCACTCTTCTTAGCGCCTTTCCTCGGAAGTTAGGAACGCAGGTCTGTGGGAGCCCAGCCTGCATAGCCAGCCGGCGTCCGCCCCAGAAAAGAGGCTGAGGTCTGGAGCGAACCTGCTGTCGCATCACTAAGGGGGGAAATGCCTGTTTCCTTCTAAATAAGTCAGTGTTAAACTTTAAAAGAAAAGATACATTACTGAAGTCTTTAAATATAAATTATGTATATTATATAATACACATGTCGTGTGTGTGTGTGTGTGTGTGTATATATATATATATATATATAGTATACTTTTTTTATAGACTTTACTTTTTAGGGCAGTTTTAGGGTCACAGCAAAATTGAACAGGATGTGCAGAGACTTACCCTAACCCCCCCCACACACACACACAGCCTCCCCCATTATCAGCATACCCCACCGGATGGCATGCTTATTACAGTTGACAAGTTGTTATCCCTCAGTGTCCATAATTTATATTTGGGTTCACTCTTGGTGTCGTACATTCTCTGGATTTTGACAAATGTATGATGACATGTATCCATCATTGTAACATTATACAGAGTAGTTTCACTGCCCTAAAAACCCTCTGTGGTGACTTCCCTGGCGGTCCGGTGGTCGAGACTCCACGCTTCCACTGCAGTGGGTGCAGGTTCGATCCTTGGTTGAGGAACTAAGATCCCATGTACCGTGGAGCGCAGCCAAAAAAAAAACAACTAAACAAACAGAAAACAAAAACCCTCTGTGCTCTGCCTCTTCATCCCTACCTCTTCCCCCCCCCTCTTCCTTCCCTTGGCAACCACTGATGTTTTTACTGTCTCCATAGTTTTGGTCTTTTCCAGAATGTCATATTGTTAGAATCGTACAGCATATAGCCTTTTCAGATTGGCTTCTTTCACTTAGTAATATGCATTTAAGGTTCCCCCATGTATTTTCATGGCTTGATAACTCACTTCTTTTTACCACTAAATAATAGTCCTTGTCTGGATGGACCAGTTTATTTATCCATTTGCTTACTGAAGGTCATCTTGGTTGCTTCCAAGTTTTGGCAATTGTGAATTAAACTGCTCTAAACATCCATTGCAGGTTTTTGTATGGACATAAGTTTTCAACTCATTTGGATACCAAAGAGTATGATTGCTGGATCTTATGGTAAGAGTATGTTTAGCTTTGTAAGAAACTGCTAAACTGTCTTCCAAAGTGGCTGCACCGTTTTGCATTCCCACCAGCAGTGATGAGAGTTCCCGTTGCTCCACATCCTCGCCAGCATTGGGTGGTGTCAGTGGTTTGGATTTTGGCCATTCTAATAGGTGTGTAGAAGTATCTTGTTGTTTTAATTAGCATTTTCCTGATGACATAGGATGTTGAACATCTTTTCATCTGTATATCTTCTTTGGTGAAGTGTCTGTTCAGATCATTTGCCCATTTTTAAATTGGTTGTTTTCTTCTTGTTGAGTTTTGAGAGTTCTTTGTATATTTTGGATAGCAGTTCTTTATCAGGTATGTCTTAGGCAAATATTTTCTCCCAGTGTGTGGCTTGTCTTCTCATTCCCTTGACAGTGTCTTTCACAGAGCAAAAGTTTTTAATTTCAATGAAGTCCAGCTTATTAGCTGTTTCTTTCATGGATCATGCATTTAGTGTTGTATCTAAAAAGTCATCACTGAACCCAGGGTCATCTAGATTTTTTTCTATGTGATCTACAAATTTTATAGTTTTGCATTTTACATTTAGGTCTGTGAGCCATTTTGAGTTAATTTTTGTGAAGGGTACAAAACCTGCATCTAGATTCTTTTTTTTTTTTTTTTGCATGTGGATGTGCAGTCATTTGTTGAAAAGACTATGAAAAGACTGTCTTTTCTCCACTGTATTACCTTTGCTTCTTTCAAAGATTAGTTGAGCATATTTGTGTGGGTATATTTCTGGGCTCTCTACTCTGTTCTATTGATCTATTTGTGTGTTTTTTCACTAGTACCACACTGTCTTGGTAGTAATGGTACTTTTGTAGTAGCTTTACAGTAGGTCTTGAAGTTGGGGAGTGTCAGTCTTCTGACTTTTTTCTTCCCCTTCAATATTGTGTTGGCTAATCTGGGTCTTTTGCTCCTCCATATAAACTTGTCTGTTCATCAATATCCACAAAGTAACTTGCTGGGATTTTGATTAGAATCGCACCAAATCTATAAATCAAGTTGGAAAGAACTGACATCTTGACAAGATTGCATCTCCCCATCCATGAACATGGACTATCTCTCCATATATTTTTAAGTTTAAAGAAAAATAACATTTACCAAAGGCAATCTATGTCTTATCACTTCAAAATTAAAATGGCCTAAAAATCCTGTATTTTTACTTCTGGACAAATTTCCCAGATAAATGTTTTACATACCAGTGATGGGGCACTAGCTCCTCAGTGTTCCTGGAGATCCTTTCCTCTAGCAGTCCTGGTATAAATATTCAACAATGCAGGGGCTCAGAGAGGGAAACAGAACATTTAAACAGCACACAAGTTCTGTCTAAATGGACTATTTGTCTCTTGTCAGGCTTCAACCCACGTTTTCTTCTTCCTCACATGCCTCAGGTCTGTATCAGAATAAGATTTTCCTTGTTCCCTTCCTTTCATCTTAGTTGCTGGGAAAGGGTGACAAGGTCAGATTATAGTCACTTTGAGGTCCAAACCTAGTTGAGATCTTTTCCCATGTTTTGTTCAGGCCACGTGAGGCTCTGGGCACTGATGATGGATGGAAATCACTTAAAGAGATGGCAGAGCTAAATTTCCTTAACAGTGCACAGGATTCGAAATGGTGATAGCATTTTTGAAAACTGAGAAGTGCTGATTTGTCACTGTACCTTATTTCTCTTAACACATGATTCTGTGATTTCTTCCTGTGATGTAGTTTCACTAGAGGTGAATAAGATAAAAACTTAAAAGTCAGATCACAGTATTTTCTATCTATGAAGCTCTCCACTTGTAGAAGAATTGTACCCTTAGATCTGCACTAATCCTAGCCACACGTGTTAGTTCTCTCTCGTGTATCACCTCCTGTGTCAGAAACACTTAGTGAGATTTGCACTGTGATTTCTCAGGTGTACAGAGGCAAACCCATCAGTAGCAGTATGGTAACCTGAAAACATTCTTGCAGCTTAACCCTTTGCACAGTTTCTAGCTGTGTCCTACCGAGTCTCTGTCCATCCCTAAGACCCTCCTTTCTTCCCAACTGTTTCACTACCTTCTCCTCCCCTCCTCCTCCCCCTCCCCTTCTTCTTCTCCTTCTCCTTCCCCTTCTCCTTCTTCTTCCTCTTCTTCTTCTCCTTCTTCTCCTTCTCCTCCTCCCCTTCCTCCCCCTCCTCCTCCTCCCCCTCCCCTCCCCCCCTTCTTCTTTTCTCCTTCTCTCTCTTTCATTCCCTCCCTCCCCTTCCTCATCTTTCTGCATCATGTTCATGAGATCTATATTTGAAAGAGTAAAAGATAGATTGGGTAGGGCTTCTATTCATATTATGCCCCAACTCCCTTACTCTCCCAGTCAATCCTAAATATCATCAGCTAAACCTAGGAAAACCTGAAAAATGACACAGTGCTTACTATGCTATGTATTATGTCCTTCTCTAAATGAGGAAAGAAAACCTTCGAAGGGAAAAGCAAGACAAGACAATCATGAAGTTTTAAGCTAAAAAAAAAAAAAAAGTACATGGACAAAGATGTCTATCTTGCCTGTTTTCACATTTTGAGTTCTAAAATTTAATAGCAACTTGTGATACATTTTATTAATTTCTAAAGGGAATAAATAAACTATATATTTATACATATAATACACACATATGATATATATACAAATATATAAGATATATATATACACATTATATATATCTTACTGCATTATAGAACCATTTAAAGTCAGATAAGGGGAATCAGGGGCTTCTAGACCAACCCTACTAAGTGGTAAAGTTAAGGTGAAACTTCTAGAGAAGCAAAAACGTTTATGTTTAACAACGTCATTTAGAGGTGAGTGAAAAGCATGCTCCTTAACGTAGATCTGGCAAACCACTGGACACTTTGAATCCTGGAACACCTGTATCATCCCAGGGCTTACATCCATCACGTTCTCCTTGGAGCTGCAGGAGAATCCAAGTGCCTTGGGAAGTGGAATTGTTGATCTGGGGATACCATTTTTCTGAGTCATTAACCACACTTCCCGTGCACCAGGACTCTGGAGATTTTACTGAGTTCACCGTAGAACTGGTGATGTCTGGATCTTTGGAGAAGAAAACTTTCTTGGCACTTCATATGTTTTTTAAAATATTTTAAGGCTAGTGTCCTATTGATTTGATTAAAATTCACTCCTGAAACTTCATTTTCCAAGAAGACTTACCCTCTTTTTTGAATTTTGATGAGGTTTTCCTAGCAAGTCCACCTCATAGTTTATAAGGGCCTGTGATTCAGAGAATTACGTGGAATTAGGGTCATCTCACCACTCATGAGTAGGAAGGACCTGGAGATAGAAGCTCTTTCTGTTCTGGGGACGATGCTTTTCTTTCCTCAGCACTAGCTTCCACGGCTCCTGCCCTCCCCACTGCTTCTCCCCCTGTGTGCCCCACCCCCATACCCAGGGGGATTTTGTAGTGAAAGGAGGGACGGGTGAAGGAGAGAAAGATTTTCTCCTGTGTCAGCCTGCTGCAGTCATCCACTCTCCTGGCCACAACCCTTCCTCTGCACTGGTCCTCGGTGCCTTCCTGCCCATCCCCCTCCTTTCCTGGTCTCCCTCAAGTCACCCACCCCACCTCCAGCTTCTGCCTTTTAGGCCAAATGAGTGTCACCAATGGCTTAGAAATTGAAGAGGCACCTATCTCCAGAACCCCAATTAGAAGCATTTGAATGCCTTTTTTAGGTAGAACTGTTATTACGTATGTAGGTTATCTCTATAGCACAACTCAGCCTCAATGTCAGATATTCTGTGACTTAAAAGTCACTTTTATGGGCTTGACCTGGTTATTACCTAACTGCCCATGTAACATAGTTGCTCTAGGAAGAAGCACACGAGTTCCAGAAAGCCTTCTGATAGCACATCCTACCCTAATCAGCTTTCCTTCCTGTATGATTGACTATGTTCCTCGTGAACTTAAGTGGGTAAGATTTTCTAGACCCACCGTGCTCGCTGTGAGTATAATGGATAAAGAGTCCTAGGCAACTGAGTTTAACTAGATAAGTAAAACAGAGCAACTTTAAAACCCTGTAAAATTCATGGCAGGAAGACAGTCTATTTTTGTTTCTTTTTACAGAGTATCATTTTGATATTCCAGTGTTGCAAACAAATAAGTGAAAAACAAAGCTCTAACCTACAGTTCCCATGGTGGTGGTGGTGGCGATCTCTAACCCAAGCTGGAAACAGGGAAGCCGAGCGTATTTCAGACAGGACAGCTGTGGACGCGTGGGGACGATGCGCGGCTCCTCTCTGCCTGCTCTTCGGCTCACGGAGGGGGCTGCACGCTAACGCTTGTGTCTCTGTGGTTTGCTCTCCTGTTTTCTTCTGGGTACACTCCGTAAACAGCGGGTCACAGAAAGTCGAGAGAGCCAGATGACGATTGAAGAGAGGAAGCATCTCATCACGGTGAGAGAGGACGCCTGGAAGACCCGAGGCCGCGGGGCAGCCAACGACTCCACCCAGTTTACCGTGGCCGGCAGGATGGTGAAGCGAGGTCAGGAGGCGTGTGCGCGCTCCGTCGCCGCCCACCACGGAGGGGGCGTGGCCGGGGAGGGCTCAGTGTAAAACATGAGGCCGCGGTCTGCTCTGGTCTGCGCCCTCACTGAAATTGTGCACACGTTTTCTGGGTAGGTGTTGTGAGATATTCCTACCGAAAACCTTTCCCTACGACACCGTCATCTTCGACGTCAGACGCATAATGCAATTAGTCACATTTCAAAACAGCCATTTGGAAATGGAGCCCCGGTTTCAAAAGCAATTTTGCAAATCTGCTAACAGATCTTAGTCCTTTCCTGTCATTGCTTTGAAATAATTTCCATTTTCTTGCCATCTGGCAGTCAGTTCACCCAAATGAGCCTTTCTCAGTGAAGGAGGAGTTTCTGTCTTCTCCCTTTTAGGCTAATTCCCAGGTCTCTTTCCATCAAACTCAGAGTTCCCTGGCTTCGGAAGCCCTATTTCCAGCCATGCTTTAATAGCTGTCCAAAGGATGGATCCATTTCCACAGGGAAGTGAGATTTCCCTACAGATGGGCAGTTTCCCTTGCAGCTGAGCTCTTGGAACTAATTTGCAGCGGGGACTCCAAAGATTTATGAAAGTGACGAATCACGTGGTTAGAAGTCACCAGAGAGCTGAGGGGCTCCACATCCTGTAGGAAACGGTTAAAATCTGGGGTCCTTGTTCACCTACATGCACGTACCTTCATTTTCTAAGCTGCGGTTTAAGCAAATTTCTTAACTTAGTGATAAAGGTTTTCACATTCAGGTAGAGTTAACTTACGCTGGTGTCTGCTTTCTAGGTTTGCAGCTCGCTTTTCTCAAAACCTTTCAGGATCCTCACTCGTAGACAGTGCCTAGCTCAGTGTAGGCTCGTGATAAATATTTGCAGAAGGAAAGGAGGGAGGGAGAAAGGAAGGGAAGGAGGGAGGGAAAACCCCTGAACTGAGATGAACCCAAATCTTGGTGGAAAAATCCTTTGTAACAAATTTATTCTTAACTTTTCCTGGAATTGTCAAGGATAACAGGAGATAATTTACTCTCAGAAAGAGGTGGCGTTTGAGTTTGTTCTGTATGCTTTACATGACCCCCATCCCTGTGTTAACAAAAGCAGATTCTTAAGGCCCACATTGGTTAAGAAGAACTCGAGCTGAGAACTTGAACCGGAGCTCAGATCTGCCAGCTTCTAGCCCAGGCTTTTATCCTGATGACTTTTCACTTTGGTTTCCTCTTTCCTCTTCCATCTGAAAAGATGGTAATTTATTTGAAGTTAGGCCCTTACTACCAGATACCACTACCCTTGTCCACAGGAATGTCAGAGGAAGTAGCTTTGCTCTTAGGCAGGTTTGGAGAGTAAAGTCAGAGATGTTCCTCTCCCTTAGTGGATGAGTTTGCGTGTTTCTGAATAAATCAGGGATCTTTATTTAACGGGTGTGATACGACTTTGCTCAGGAAATAATTTTCTTGTACTTTCAATCTAATGGAAGAACTGTACCCTGTTTTTCTAGTATTTGTTACCACCTACACAGTAATGTGTTTCACTCAGTCCCCGCTCTTTTGGATTTGCAGTGATAGGGCGTCCAGTGTCCTACACTCGCCAAAGAATGAAGTAGTCCCCACGCTGTAGCCACCAAGATTTCCCATCTCCCCGGGTTACTGTGTGCCTGCGAGTTGCCAAGAGGCATGCCGTACCCTGATTTTCATTCTCTCACCCCAGAACACTCTTTTCTCCCCAGCCTCGCTAGGACTGTCTCCCTTTTTCTTATTCCTAGATGCTACATAACGGTGAGTACGCCACAGATTTCTGTGGTATTCTAGAATTCTCCTGGAAGGAAGGGACTCAGAGTGCACCTTTGAATAAGAGAGATGTGAAACGGTCCTGAAGAGAGCAGGTGACTGGTTATTGCCTGTAGCATTCACTGAACAGAGGTATGGGGAATGCTTTGTTTTGTTCTCACATCGTGAAATTTAAATCTGTGCACCCTCCCCCACTATGGACGAACCCTAAATCCCTCCAGGAAAGAGCTGGTCCACCTCTGGGAGCTCAGTGCTGCAGCCTGAACGGGCAGCAGGGCGCGCCGTGACAGCACGAGGGGCCGGTGTCCTGGTCGGCTGGAGCCAGGCCTGTTTACTGGCTTCAGGGTTAATAACCTCTGGGCTCATGAAACCTGCCCGTGCCCCTCATGCATCCTCTTAGCAGGCGACAGTTTACTGCCCAGCCGGTGATACCAAAGTTTACTTACCCTTAGCATCTTTCAAGAAAGTTGACTTTCTCACTGATATAAACCCTTTGCAGTTCCGGTAAAGAAGTACTTTTTAAATGTCGTTGACATTAAGGAAGTATATGTACATGTTGAGAAGCACTTCTAGAATATCACCAAAAATTTAAGTTGTAAACTACATTTCAGTATTTTTCCTTAAAAATGTTATGCGGTAGCACGTCCTTCTCCACCTCACAGGAGGGGCAGATCCCTTCACTTCAGTGGTTTTTTTTCCCTGTAAGCGACAGTGATTTACATATTCTCCCTTTGTGGTTCTGGGAGGGATACTTAACGTGGCAACATCACCCAAGGGTTTCACGTTTCTTCCAAACAGACAAAGAACATTAATGTCTCATTTTGTTCTCTGTAAGTGCGCTAATTACTTCCCTTTCGAATCCCTTCTAAGGTTAGGGCAGAATACTCATCTTTGTCTTTATTAAGGTTTCTTATTCTAATCAGACGCCTTCTTCAGGCTGGAATGTCTGTCTTTCCCTCTCATGTGTCTTTTACCATTTCTCCGTTTAAAGATTTCCCATCCTGCTTCTTGGTAGATGCAGGCGGAAGCATGTCCCGAGCTCCCAGCCACACCTGACATGGGTGCCATCCTCCAACAGTCACAGATCAGTACAAATGGTTCCTCTTGTGTCTTTCTTACAAAGCTTAGCACCCTCTGCATTATTGCCTAATAGGACCACACTCTGAGTGACACCCCCAAAGGCCAGACGGTCCCCACGTCCCCTCAGCTGGGAGGGACACTCCGGGGGCACTTCCCGGCCGGCGTGACAAGCCCGGTCTCCCCGTCCTCTGCAGAGATGGTGCAGAAACAACTGGCCCTCCGCATCCTCACGTTCCGCAGCCACGAATTCAACCACCCATGATCAAAAAAAATTTTTAATTCCCAAAAGCAAAACTGGAATTTGCCACCTCAGCTCTTTACGTAGCATTTACATTGTCTTAGGTATAATGAGGCATCCAGAGATGATCTAGAGTATACGGGAGGATGTACGTAGATTGTATGCAAATATGCCATTTTGTATAAGGGACTTGAGCATCTGTGGATTTTGGTACCCACAGGGGGTCCTGGAACCAATCCCTCGTGGATACCAAGGGACGACTGTATACTTTCTCTTCCGCTGCCTCTACTGCCCCCAAAGCCCCCAGACGTCACCGTTTCATCTGTTCGAGGACGTTCTGATTGCCTTCGTGTCCCCGTGGTTCAGTGTAGAATGGCAGCCTGACCGCCGCTGCAGGCCTTAGAAACAATAAAACCCTGTCTCCATGGGCAGGTGTCCGACACATGTGGGCACGGTCCCTGCCAGCTGCACATGTGTGTGTCCCATGCGTGTGTGTAAATTCTGTAAATTGTTAGATCTCCGTTGGGACTCATGGCCATCCCTCAGGGTCCTGGGAACTTCCGGAAGTTTCCTGAGATGCTCAATAGCTCCTTTGTCTGCTCTGCAGGTCTGGCGTCCCCCACTGCCATCACCCCAGTAGCGTCCCCTATCTGCAGTAGAACGAGGGGCACCACGCCAGTTTCCAGACCTCTGGAAGGTGAGTCACCAGGCACGCAATGTGCCAAGAGGTCTGTGATCAGAAGAGCCCTCCGTGCTTCTCTCACCTGTGTTTTCTACTTGCCCAGATATCGAAGCCAGACCAGACATGCAGTTAGAATCAGACCTCAAGTTGGACAGGCTGGAAACCTTTCTAAGAAGGCTGAATAACAAAGGTACACACCAGGAGCCAGAGGGAAGCTTGGGTTCATGTGCTTGTAGCCAGTGTGGCTCGGGTTTCAGTGGGTAGCTCAGGAAGCCTAGAAACACCTGCCCTGCTCTCAGACTCTCTAAATCCTAACTGGGATTGCTTTTTCTCCTTAGCTAAATTGTCTTCTATTATGACTTCACCAATTCATACTGTAAGCGTTATCTTTGTTGTTACGTTTTTAAGAAATGAAGTTATTGGTCAACACTGATTAGATTACCAAACTCTGATTCACTTGGTAATGAACTCAGTAGGGAGCCCCCAGTAACACGTTTGTTTCTGGATCTAAACCCTTGGGATGGACTTCCCTGGTGGCGCAGTGGTTAAGAATCCATCTGCCAATGCAGGGGACACGGGTTTGAGCCCTGGTCCGGGAAGATCCCACATGCCGCTGAGCAACTAAGCCCGTGCGCCACAACTACTGAGCCTGCAGTCTAGAGCCTGCAAGCCACTACTGAGCCCACGTGCTGCAACTATTGAAGCCCGCACCCCTAGAGCCCATGCTCCCCAACAAGAGAAACCACCGCAGTGAGAAGCCTGCACACCGCAACGAAGAGTAGCCCCCGCTCGCTGCAACTAGAGAAAGCCCGCTCGCAGCAACGAAGACCCAACACAGCCAAAAATAAAATAAATAAATAAAAAGTTTATGAAAAAGAAGTAACTAAACCCTTGGGATGTCATCCAATCAGGATTGTAGACTTGGTAATTTTGCCTTTAACCCTGAAAGCAGATTATTACACGAAATCAACGTGAACTTGGGCCTGATGAACTTTCAGTTGTATATGTCAATTTCCAATAAGGTAGCAGCTGCTATTATAATCACAAATGATTTCTAAAAGAAAATTCTAGTGCATAAATAAAGATTTCAATACAAAAGTCCATGAAGTATATATAATAAAAGAATAACATGCAGAAATAGCCTCATCTCTTAATAAAAATGTCCAGTACTTGCAATTTATCCAATACTAAGTCCTGGAGTCCCTATTATTGAAAATGACCCCTATAGGTTGAAAATAATACAGACAACCACCTGAAACCAGAAATATAAAAGTGTAATATAATAACAAAGCTGGCAAGGCAAAGAATGCAAACGATTCAAAGTTTATTACCTATACGTAATGGTGATCTAGCCCAGGGGTCGGCAAACCAATCCAGCTCACCTCCTCTTTTTGTAAATAAAGTTTTATTGGAACACAGTTGTGCCCATTCCTTAGCATATTGGTAATAGTTGCTTTTGTACTATAGCAGCAGAGTCATGTAAGTGGCAACACAGGTCAAACAGACTCCCATGCAAAGCCTAAAGTATTTACTACGTGACCCTTTGCAGGAAAAGTTTTCACCAAACCCTGATCTAGAATAAGGCTGAGCTAGTTCTGCCTCCAAAAGAGCAAAAAGAGCAGGTTGAGAAATTCTCGGTGTGCTTGAGCATCCATCCCTCCTACCACTCACGGTGCACGCTTTGTTCGGACAGGAAGTCCTTTCCTGAGAAGCCAGCTGATACCCAGGAAGCATCTACAGAACCCTGGACGTCCCCGTCATGTCTGCTCCACTCCTGGACCTTAGCGGGAAGAAAATCATTTTTAAGATTCAGTGAAGCATAGTTGGAGTCATGTTTTTACACAAATCTCAGGTCATTGATTTGCTTGTTTGTCGGTAGTTGGTGGGATGCAAGAAACGGTCCTCACCGTCACCGGGAAATCCGTGAAAGAGGTGATGAAGCCGGACGATGAGGAAACCTTTGCCAAGTTCTACCGCAGCGTGGATTCCGCTCTACCGAGAAGCCCCGTGGAGCTGGACGAGGACTTTGATGTCATTTTCGATCCTTACGCCCCCAAGTGAGTTATTTCATTTCCCATCTTTCACCCCTGGAGAACGGATTCCTTCACTGGTCTCCACACAGCACTTTCTCGGGAATCTTCTCTCACTGTTTCCTCCTTCTGCGATAGAACTTCATTACAGCCAGATTGATACTAACCAGGGTTCTTGGCCTCCCCCAATCAATAGAAATTGATAAGAGGCCAGACAAGAAACTCAGGCAAGGCTTTATTGGGGCCCCTGCTGCAGCAGGGGGGAGAGAGAACACGTAACAGGTTCCCTGGCTCGCTCCCCGAGGGGGGTGAGCTGCTTCCTTATATGGGGTGAGGGCAGGGGCGGGTCCAGGGGTCGGACCGGAGGCATGGCTTAGGTGGTCTGCCCACCCCTTTGGTGGTGCTGTGTGCAGGGGGCATGCGCAGTGCCCTGCTTTTGCTCCTGACACCCTGTTTTTGCTTCCAGCTCTTCAGAAGTGGCAGTTGGGTTTTTTGGTCTTTTTGTATCCTTTGTCCATAATTTGGCCCAATTGCACATGCACAGTTATTTTTAGTCCCTTATCGTTTTTTGTATTTTGTTGCTTGAGGAGACGTGTGTCCAGGTGCAAGCCCTGCAGCAAAGGGTCTCAGGTCCCAGGTCCCAGGTCCCAGCCCGTCTCAAAATCACTGTTGTCTAGAACCAGACACCGGGCTGGATAGAGCTTGCGTGCCCAGGACAGACGTCCCCTCCGGCAGAAAGCCTGGCATCCACACCACATGCCTGGGCCATGAAAATAAAGTGACTGTGTTTTTCACGTCACTCGAATATTGTTTTGCAGACTTTATGAACACTGGTTAGCAGAAATTTCTATGCCTTTCTTCATTTGACATGTCAAATTCTTCCTCAACTTTGAAAACGGTTTGGATCACCTGGGCTCTAATGAATACAGCTAACTAGAAAATCAGTGAAACGTGTTACTTAATTCGCAATCATTGATAAGATCAATAGATCTGAGGGTTTTCTCAGTGATGTCCCAGGGTCCCTCTTCATGCAGGAACGTGACTAAACCACCAAAGAAAAGTGTTCATGGTGTTAGGATTCCCTTGGTTGTGATTGCCACAAAGAAAGGCAAGTCCAACTGGCTTCAGCAGAAGAGAGGCATGGAGGGATTTACAGGTTCACTCCTTGAAAAGCGCAGGCATGAACTCAGGTTCTGGGGGCTCAGAATGAGGTCTCTGGCACCTGGTTCCTTTAGGCTGGCTTTCCTCTCAGTCAGGCTGTCATCACGTGGTAGATGGTCACCCCTCACTCCGGATTTATATCCCATCTCCTTGGCCACCACCAGCACAGGCAGCTGCCCTGCCCAGCCTTCCCGGAAGAAGTTCCAGGCTTGATTTTCTTGGGTTTGCATCCGGCCCTACAGCCATCATTGTGGCCAAGGGGATGGAAGATGCTGATTGGCCAGCAGTGGATGGTCTTTGGACCCCCCTCCAGAGCCAGGGTAGGGGACAGGGCATGGAGGGAGGTGGTTCCCCCAAAGGAAAGTCAAGGAGCTCTCACGAGAAGCAGGGAGAATGCGCTGGGTGAGCTAATAACCCCACAGCCAGCCACCACGTTTATCTGTTGCCCACAAATTTTTCAGAGTGCCCGTCTTTTCCGGAAGTCTGCGTGGTTATCATAAATGTTTCCTTAAGCTGCTCCTGATACCTGTTTTGCATTTTTCAGTGTGTTCAGTTTTTTTCAATTTGCTACCTTAAGAAAATGAACAATTTGCCATTCCCCAGCTTTAAGTAGTATTTTGGGTATTTGCATACACTGGTCGTGAACCATTGCTCAATCTTCTCCCCACCCAAATGTCACTGTTTACACGGTTACATGTACTTTAAACATTGATATGTATGTTTACACACACACACACACGACAATGTTATGTATGAAAGAGGACCTCCAGGTACAGAGATCCAGGCACTTAGGACATTAAAAGCAGCCGGAATCTGCTGGGAAAGCATGTGACCGGGTCCACCCCTCTCCCCGTGTCTGGTCTTCTGCCCCACAGAGTTGAGTGTGTGTGTGTGTGATGGTCATAGTTGGTTTTGTAGGCCTCTTTTATTTCAATATATTTTTCAAAATAGTGCTTATTTTCCAGAGGGGGGCAGTGGGTCGAGAGGAGGCTAGAGATGGGTAACTTGGGGAGGGAACTGGAAAACTTGCACAGAGAGAAAGCTGAGTCTTGTGGAGAGAGGGTTAAATCAAGAAGCAGTGGCTGGCTGTGCATTCTCGGCGGGCTTGCTGGAGCCCGGAGGAGGAGAGGTGCTTCTATTCCAGCAGGAGAAGTAGTGACCAGCATGTTGTGGGCGTGACGAGAGGGAAGGACTGCACCCTTCAGGGCTGGCCAGGAGGGGCATGGGCTGCCCCATAGGCACTGGCCGCTCCTCCAGCTGGAGACCACGGGGCGTGGTGAGAGCGGGGCTCCAGGGATGGGCTGGGATCCGGAACTACATGGGCTTCAGTCCTCCACCTCCGAGAGCCTCTGACTGCGTGTCAGTGGAGGGGTGATGGGAGGGGAGGAGCTGCAACATTATAATGAAATCAAGAACTAAAATCGCGGCGCCCGTTGCTTCAGCTCAGAGACACGCAAGCCACCGGGCGTGGGTGGCACTGCGGCCCCAGGCCACACCAGCTCTGCTCTGCCTCTTAGGTTGACATCCTCCGTGGCTGAGCACAGGCGTGCAGTGAGGCCCAAGCGCCGGGCTCAGGCTTCCAAAAACCCCCTGAAGATGCTGGCAGCAAGGGAGGACCTCCTCCAGGGATACACGGAGCAGAGGCTGAACGTGGCCTTCATGGAATCAAAGCGTATGAAAGTAGAAAAGAGTGAGTATCAGGACCATCCCCAGCTGTGCGCGTGGCAACCGGTGAGCAGGTGACTCTGTCCTCTCCTTTTCCTGCCTTGCAAAGGCCAATGACAGCGCTCAGGGACGCTCGTGCAAGAAAAATGAGCACGTCTGTACACACATGTGCACACCTGCAGAAACTCTGCTTGGAACTGAAAGGCTTGCAGTGTGGCCCCTCTATTCACTTACATCAAATTATCCTGTTTTGTTGAGTTTTCTTTCAAGAGGTTGGAGGGAAAGGGAGGTTGCTGGGCTTTGCAATTCAACCCATTTCCAAACACAGCAATTCTTCACTTGATCTTATTCTAGAGCAAATGATTCGATCTCTCATGGGCAAGTGTCCCAAATCTCTGTTTTGCCTAATCCTAGATTTCTCCATTATTAATTAATGCAGAAACCAGTGCTTTTCACATTGTTTCGGGCAGGACCCTCGGGCTCCTTGGAGCTGGGATGTGGGCTGGGGGGAGTCGGGAGAGTTGGGATGGGGCAGTGAACAGAGCGTGAGGGGTAGGCCTGAGGTTTTCATCCCACTTCAGGCTAAACCGTCGGCTTTTATCTGCCCGGTCGTGTGTGGCTCCCCAGTTCTGAAAGAGCGGTTTTCCCAGCGGAGCTAATGGCATGCATAATCTTGTTATTCTGAAGATTGTTGCTGTAATTTGTATTTTTCTATAGCACTCATAAACCTACTTACTAAAGTTTTTTTTTAGAAATAGTCTTTGGATGAAGTGGTGGAGTCTTTGTTATAACTGGTTTACTAAATAAGATATTACAAAATCTCTATGCCATCCGAGTTGTCAGGTAGCGTTATATTTCTTCAGTGTTAGAACCTCACCCCAGCAAAATAATTTTCTGAGTTTCTCTCTAGCATATGCATAGTTTTTTAAACAATGAGCTGGAGAAATAAAGGTTTATTGGCACAGGTTTTACGTACTTTAACTGTACCTCCACTTTTTGGGGACACATGTACATTTGTTGGTCCACATTGAAAATCCAGCATCTTGTCACAGTCTTAAATCTGAGAGCAAATCTCAAGAGACCATGTAGTTGTTCACTTAGCCTCCAGAGAAAGATGAGCACTAAACCATGCCTTACAGGGCGCCTGCTTTTCTGCATATAAAGACTTAGGATGGAAGAGGTCCAACAGTCTCCCTTAGGAAGGCGTTTTCAACATCTGACACTGTCAGGAATTATAACAGCTTTAGAGGAATTGCAGCACGAGTCCAGCTCCTGATTTTATACTGATGTGGCTCGTCCACACTGCCACTCCATTCTTGTCCCTCTGCATGGCCAGGGTGACACTCGTCAGCAAGCATTTACACTTTCAATCCTATGTTTAATTCCTAACACAAGGCTTCACTGCGTAGTTAATCAGACTAGAGTATGTTTTCCCCATCAGGATTAACTTGAAAAGAAAAAAGGAGTGAGTGATTCACGCGTGATTGCTGAGGGTAAACACTGTCATTTCTCCTGAATGTCTTGCTTCCCCTGCACTGTGTTTCCTCCTTTGACCCTCCCAGTGTCCGCCAACTCCAACTTCTCAGAAGTCACCCTGGCCGGACTAGCCAGCAAAGAAAACTTCAGCAACGTCAGCCTGCGGAGCGTCAACCTGACGGAACAGAATTCCAACAACAGCGCAGTGCCCTACAAAAAGCTGATGCTGTTACAGGTTAAAGGTATTTAGAGCGGCAGAGAGAATTACACACGAGCAGGGATTTTAGTCTGGTAACGTCGGGAGGCCTGACTTCCCCCGCGTGCCCGAAAGGAGAAGGGAACGCGTGCTTTTGGAGAGCCCACTGGGTGCCACCTCATCTCACATCAGCTTCACAAGATCCCACTGGGTGGGAAACATTACGCCCCTGAGTTGCAGCGCTTACTGATGCGCCCGAGGCCCCAGCAGCTGCTGAGTGGCGGAGCTGGCTTTGAACCCTGGTCGGTCTGATTCCAGAAGCTCAGCTTTTGCTGCTCCCCTTCTCGTGACCCCGGCCACGCACTGCACACGGTCACCAGACACCCCGTCAGCCACCAGAACGTTCTCTCCATCTGTCCTCCTCGCCAGGGTCAGCAGGCGTTAGGGCAGCAAGACGGAGAGATGGGCATCCTTGAGGAAGGGAGCAAGGGAGCGTGGGGCAGGGGGGTCTCAGCTGCTCCAGCTCCCTCCCTCCCTTCCTTCCTCCCTCTCTCTTTCTCTCTCTTCCCTCCCTCCCACCCTCTTTCTCTACCTCTTTTCCTTTCTTCCTCCCTCCTTCTGTCTTCCTTCCTTCCTTTCCTTCCTTCTTTCTCTCTCTTCCCTCCCTCCCTCCCTCTCTCTTTCTCTACCTCTTTTCCTTTCTTCCTCCCTCCCTCTTCCTTCCTTTCTTTCCTTCCTTCTCTCTTCCCTCCCTCCCTCTCTCTTTCTCTGTCTCTTTTCCTTTCTTCCTCCCTCCGTCTTCCTTCCTTTCTTTCCTTCCTTCTCTCTCTTCCCTCCCTCCCTCTCTACCTCTTTTCCTTTCTTCCTCCCTCCCTCCCTCTGTCTTCCTTCCTTCCTTTCCTTCCTTCTCTCTTCCCTCCCTCCCTTCCTGTCTCTCTCCCTTTCTCTCTCTTCCTCTATCTCTTTTCCTTTCTTCCTTCCCTCCCTCTCTCCCTGTAGCAAGGAGCCCTAACCCACAACCAGGGGGGCTCTGCCTCTGCCCCAGTGACTTAGCTGCCTTGGGCGGCACTGCTGTAAATTAATGCTCAAGAAAAGCATGCCCTGTCCCCCGCTTCGCTGGGGGTTTCCAGGGTGTGTCTGCACGGCCACTGCCCTTTCTAGTGTATTTAAAAGACCCGTGACAAGTGCAAACCTCCCACCTCTGTTCCTACGTGTGACACAGAGACTACGCCATCAGTGCGATTGTGGCAAGATCAAAACCATTTAGGAGAAGGAGTTGGCAGCTGCACAAGGCAGTGCTTCCCTCTAAGCTGATTCCTCTCCAGACTCGAGTTTTTAGTTTAGAGAAAAACTCCCAAGGATGAAGAGGCTCTCTGAAGGCCCTCGCCTTGCCCCGTCCCGCAGAGGCTGTTAAGTGTAGGAGGCGGGCTGAGTGCAGAGAGGGAGACCAGGAGATGAGTGGGCCAGGGGAAAGGAGGTGTTTGCTGACGCCCCTGGGGGAGGGAACCTTAGTTAACCCATTCGCGTGCTGCCAAAGGACACTGCGAATGGTCCTAGGAAACATGGTGACCTCTGGGAACCTGCCACCAGGGAAGGTCATCGACAAGGCTATGACTCTAAGTCCCCTGGGTCATGGGAACTCACGTGAGCACATGAGGCTGTTCAGGATGGGGAGTCGGGAGCAGGGGTGCTTCGGACGCGGGTGCTTCCCGGTCGGGCCTGCCGGGGCCACGGGGCAGCGCTCCTCTCGGGGGAGACGGTGACCCTCTGCCTCGTGCTCAGGAAGAAGACACGTGCAGACGCGGCTGGTGGAACCTCGCGCTTCTTCCCTCAACAGCGGGGACTGCTTCCTCCTGCTCTCCCCGCACCACTGCTTCCTGTGGGTCGGAGAGTTCGCCAACGTCATAGAGAAGGCGAAGGTCGGTATCTGAGGAACGACAGTGGTCTCGTTTTGCATCTCCTTTAGACACAGGTAGAATGTTCTTCCAGTGGCCGGATCCCTAGAAAGCTTCTCAAACGTCCAGTGTTTCATTCAAGCGAGAGGGGACAGGCGTGTTTATTTTCCAGAAGGTCTCTGAAACGAGCTCCTGGTAAGTGCTTAAGGGGGATGTTTTCAAAGGAATCTGACCTGTGCCTCCAGGTTGAAAGTTCTGGTTCATCCTTCCTCCTGTGGAGAAAAAGAGCTGGCCCATCACTTCCAAGTTGTTTATCCCAGGTGTCTAGGAAGTTCTGCTGTGGATCTATTGAATGAGACTTTAGTGGGAAAAGACCAGGGAGTGGGTATCTTTATTTTGGGGTTTTTTCCCCCTTTATTTATTTATTTATTTATTTTTAATTGCAGTAGAGTTGATTTACAATGTTGTGTTAATTTCTGCTGTACAGCAAGGTGATTCAGTTATATGTATGTATATATATATATATATATATATATATATATATACTTTTTCATATTCTTTTCCATGATGGTTTATCACAGGCTGTTGAATATAATTCCCTGTGCTGTACAGTAGGACCTTGTTGTTTATCCATTCTCTATATACTAGTTTGCATCTGCTAATCCCAAACTCCCACTCCATCCCTCTCCCACCCGCCCTCCCCCTTGGCAACCACAAGTCTGTTCCGTATGTCTGTGAGTCTGTTTCTATTTCGTAGATAAGTTCATTTGTGCCATATTTTAGATTCCACATATAAGTGATATCATATGGTATTTGTTTTCTCTTTCTGACTTACTTCACTTAGTATGATCATCTCTAGTTGCATCCATGTTGCTGCAAATGGCATTATTTTGTTCTTTTATATGGCTGAGGAGTGGGATGGGTATTTGTAAAAAGCTTCACGAATGATCTTTTGAATTTGAAGATGGACAAGTGTTGCTGTAAGGAATGGATACCCCCAGTCCTTTCGTTACATTTTCTTGACTTTTAGACAATCCCCACCCACCAGCCCCCCAGATCCTGTGGTCACAAGGTTTTCCTTTCAGACGCGCTGTCTCTCTGCTCTGACTTCAGCGTTGCCCCTCCATCTGACCGTGGGCTTGTCTGCCCAGGTAATCGTGTTCCTCTCTCTTTTTAGGCCTCAGAACTCGCAAGTTTAATTCAGACCAAGAGGGAACTTGGTTGTAGAGCTACTTATATCCAAACTATCGAAGAAGGAATTAATACACACACTCATGCAGCCAAAGACTTCTGGAAGCTTCTGGGTGGCCAAACCAGTTACCAGTGTAAGCGTTTACTGCATCTCAGAGAATGAGACTTGACTACCTTTCCTCCTCGCCTGCTTCCTTCTTCCAAACCAGCCTCTCTTCAGGGGGAAACATAATGTCCTCTTCCTGTTCTTGCCCCAAAGCTGCTGGAGACCCAAAGGAAGATGAGCTCTATGAAACGGCCATAATAGAAACCAACTGCATTTACCGACTAATGGATGACAAACTCGTTCCTGATGACGACTACTGGGGGAAGATTCCAAAGTGCTCCCTTCTGCAGTCAAAAGAGGTATAGTGAGTGGTCTGCCCTTCAGCGAGAAAGCCCTTGGCTCCGGGCTGCCCTGTAAAATAGGGAGTAAGTGCCCGACAGACGCTAGCCAGGGTTAGTGCTCATTGCAGACCAGACAGCTTTTAATTTTTTTAAAAACTTTTATCTTATATTGGAGTATAGTTGATTTACAGTGTTTTTTTTAGTTTCTGGTGTACAGCAAAGTGATTCAGTTATACATGTATCCTTTTTCAAATTCTTCTCCCATTTAGGTTATTACAGAATATTGAGCGGAGTTCCCTGGGCTGTACAGTAGGTCTTTGTTGATTGTCTGTTTTAAATATAGTAGTGTGTACATGCAGAGACATCTTTTTAAAGGCTACCGATTTGTGATTTCAAACCATTACTGCCCTCTTAGATGCTGATACAGAATTCCGAATGTTGTTCAGAGGAGGCATGGGTCATTGCAGGCTTTTCTGTCTTAGGCCAGATGGAAATATGACTTAGCCCCATCTCTTGATTTTTGTATAAACATTAAATATTTTTCAGTCCTTAAGTTTCAGAAAAAATAGCTGTATCTGTAGCGTATGGGCTTGCCAAGTAGTGTGCCACTTTTTCCTCTCACAGCAGCACATATTTATTTTTACGAAATTACATATATTTCCAGCACCACTAAGTTTTTTTATTTTTTTTGGCTGCACCGCTCAGCTTGCGGGATCTTAGTTCCCCGACCAGGGATCGAACCCGAGCCCCTGGCAGTGGAAGCTGGAGTCCTAACTACTGGACCGCCAGGGAAGTCCCACCACTAAGTATTCTGAGTGTTGAGAAAAAAAGGGGAAGACACAAAAGGACTTTAAATTTTGTTGGGTAGAAGACTATAGAAAGGATGTAATCCAAAGCTAGACTGACTGTATGACAAATTTAAACGGAGAAAAAATGTCACAGAAAAAGAAATCAGGAATGATTTTAAAGAGAAGGTGAAATTGAGCCTAGTTTGCAGTTAAGTAGAATTGGGATTGCTGGAAACTAGGAAGCAAGCATAGAACCAACCAACAGGCATGTAAGTAAGAGCATTGCGTTCATGTATTCATTCACCAAACACTTAGTGAGCCCAACTGTAAATACATTGATAAGTACAGTATGGTCTTTGCCCTTGAGGGTCCTAGAATTGTATAGGGGAGAAAAGACATCACTGGGTCCTCAGTGCCATGTGAAGCGGCCCTTATAAGCTAAGTGAGCGAATGGCAGAGGAGGAAAGGAGGAAGGGAGGGGGCGGGGAGGAAGACCTGCTTAAATAGCTGTTATGAATCAGAAGTGTTAGGTAGCCCGAGTGTTCGGAGGAGGGGGCGTTAACTTGGGCATTTAGGACCGCGAGACAGAAATCATTCCCGCAGGGCAGAGGCTGGCTTGGCTGGGCAGTACCCGCCGGCCAAGTCTTTTTGTGCTTGTACTGAATGCTCCATTAGCATCTGAATCATCACCTGTTGGACTCACGGTCACTAGAGACCCTGGTTCAACTGGAACATGCCCTTGAAGTCAGCACGTTCTTCTGTGCCATTTCCCCAGGTACTGGTGTTTGATTTTGGGAGCGAAGTTTACGTGTGGCACGGGAAAGAAGTCACATTAGCACAACGGAAAATAGCCTTTCAGCTGGCAAAGCACTTATGGAACGGAACCTTTGACTACGAGAATTGTGACATCAACCCCCTGGACCCTGGAGAGTGCAATCCGCTCATTCCCAGGTACCGCTGGGGCCCTGGGCAGCCAAGGCTCCCACCGCAGTGTTTAGCCATCACCCTTCAGGGGTTTTAGTTTTCATAAATGATTGCAGTGCAGTACCGTGAGTATTCACAACGAGAACGGTGCTGTAGCTTTTCCCTAAGAAATGCAGAAATATGGATGGTGTAGTCATCTGGAAGATGCTCCTGTTACATTTCATTTCTTGAAGTAAACAAATCGATGCCACCTGCAGTATTCAGGTGCTGTTGTGACATATAATTTGTTGTTTAAACAAATGACTTGCTAATCTGAAAAGCTTGCCAGGTCCTGGAATTCAGCCATGGATCTGAAGGTGCAAAAGCAATGCACCTCTTTCTGATTTCACACCTTCCCAGCCTAGCGCTTGAATTCCATTTATCTGGCAGTAGATGATGGCTTTTTGAGGGAGGGAAGATGTGGTATTGAAATAATGATTGTAATTATAATATTTCCTACAGTCTACTGGACTTTTAAAAGTCATTTTGGCAAATCAGCCGAAGATGCACAAAACTCTCAGAAATATGGTCATGAAAGAAAGAATTCTTAAATGCAAAGGATCATTGTTTTTTATTTCTTAACTACCAGGAAAAAAGAGAAGTGCTTTTAAATTATGCGTGCCACCAAATGGCACATTAAAACTGCTTTTTAATGTTTTCAATTGAACTAACATACAGATTTTTTCAACCTTCCTACCTAGTTTCCTGTTTTAGAATCCAATTATTGATTTTATTATTCATTGTCATTATAGAAACAATTCAAAATGATGTCAGCGTAGGTGAAAAGTTTTCAAATCCTTTTTAGGCAAGTGCACATTTAACATAAAATTAGTACTGAAACAACTAGTTTTTTAAGTCCTAAAGCTAAGACTAAAAAGAATGTTTTAGTTGGTATAGTAAAACAAAAAAAAATACTGAAGCATAAAAGCTGTGTGACGGACGATTTATATTTAGTCGTGACACCATCCGAGACGTGAAAGTAGATGAGCGGGCACCTAACCCGCCGGCTCTCAACACCTCCCAGATCAGAAGCATCGGAGAAGCTTTAAAAAAAAATGCACGTGGCGGTCCTGGCCCAGGAGATGTGTTTTCAGTTTGGGTGGCGGGGGGGGGTGGGGGGGGGTGGTTTGTGTGTCAGTGCATCTCAAAAGCTCCCCCAGGGATTTTAAGGTACAGCCAAGGTAGAGCCCCCAGCCCTTCACCGGGGAGTCATGACTCAGCCCCGCTCAGACCTGCGAGTCAGGACAGAGGTAAGGTGCACCCAGCTTCACACCCTCACGCTGCAGACCTGCCCTCTGTGCTCCCTGACCTCACACAAGCAAGATGGATTTCTCAGCTGAGACCAAGTGTCTTTCTACAGGCACCTTAGCGAGTCTGCAGAGTGGAATTAATTTATATAAAAGACAAGTCACTCAGCTATTTTCTGATAAGGACCACAGCCTTCAGGGTAGCCCTGAATTTTCCACAGTTGCTGATATTTGGTTCCTAAGTCCCGGGAGCATTGGCAGTGGAAGTATTTGCACACAGTGCCTTATCCTTTCAGACCCCTTTGAAACGGGCAGCCCCCCTTGATGTGCCTTAGCCGTGATGCCAGAAACTGTGGTCTGGACCAAACAGGACGTGACGAAGCACGTCAGGGGCCACCGCAGGGCCCAGGAAGCACTGCCCCTCGGTCTGATGGTCCCAATCCACAAGCCAGGGTTGGTCTGGAAGGATGGGAATTACCCGCACCTTATCCTCAGGGCTCACCCCCTTCGGCACGTCTCTTCTTGGCTCTTCCCATTTCTAAGTTAGCTGTGTTCCATGCTCAGCGTCAGATTCTGAGATCCCACAGCAGTACGGACCTCCCGACTGGGCTACGCTGCTTCCTTTCCCGTCTTTGTGCTCTGCCCGCCCGCTGTCCCGTCCAGTGGCCTAGAGATCAATATGCACAAAGTCACTTTATGATTTATGAGAGTATGTTCACTTAGGGAACAGAGGAATTTCCTGTTCCTGGAGACTGGAGATCTCCATTGTAACATGACTTAAAAAAAGAGAGGATTCAGGGTGAGCATAAATTCCTACATCTGTTCATTAACCTGACGGAAACGTGGCGAGCCCCCGCGGGTGAGCACGGGTGGCGTAAAGGAGGCGAGGAAGACACGCGTGTGACTCCTGCCTGTGCTGAGCTCCCAGCCTAGCGTGCTGCCCCCCAGGGGACCCCAACACGAGAATTTGCTGGAATGCAAGGCAGGTCCAGTCCTGACGTGGGTCACATCACATTCAGGCACATCAGCTCCAAGGACACAAAGCCTTGCAAGGCTTTGGGCTAAAATAGCAAAACGTCATATATTGGGTCACATAAGTGAAAACGAACCATTTATTCTGTCTACCGCGTACGTATTCTGAGTTTCTCTCACTAGCCACATGTGTTGGTTTTGGACTTCTTCTTGGGTTCAGCATGACTTGTTTGATCTCGGTTCTTTTCCCATCCCCTCCCCTCCCTGACCCGGCCTACAGAAAAGGACAGGGGCGGCCTGACTGGGCGATATTTGGGAGACTTACAGAACACAACGAGACGATTTTGTTCAAAGAGAAATTTCTCGATTGGACGGAACTGAAGAGACCTAACGAGAAGAACGCCAGCGAACTTGTCCAGCACAAGGTACGTGCGAGGATCAAGCCCCAAACCTCGGGGCTTGGTTTGGGTCCCTGCAGAAGGGGCCTGAATGCTAAAAGGCTTCCTGGGGTTTACTAGGACAGCAGACTGGTCTCCAGTTACGTTCTGACTTCAGGAGGTGAATGCAGCCGTGTTTGCGGCTCCAGGTTTATCGGCGTCCCGTTCACAGTCGTGGCTGTCTGCCCCCTAAACGCAGCCTTGCCTTAAGTGCCCTGACACAGCCTGAGCGCTGTATCTGAGGCCGTCCCACCGCCACTGCAGTGTGCAGTGTGACAGGCTGCCGCCGGGCATGTCTGCGTTCTCTCCTAGGACGACCCGCGGGCGGAGGTCAAGCCTTACGATGTGACGCGGATGGTGCCGGTGCCCCAGACGACAGCCGGCACCGTGCTAGACGGGGTCAACGTGGGCCGGGGCTATGGCCTGGTGCCAGGGGACGACCGCAGGCAGTTGGAGATCGCCAGCATGTCGGTGGACGTCTGGCACATCCTGGAATTCGACTACAGCAGGCTCCCCAAGCAGAGCATTGGGCAGTTCCACGAGGGCGACGCCTACGTGGTCAAGTGGAAGTTCATCGTGAGCACGGCAGGTGAGTGAGCGCTCACGTGTCCCCCGAGCCCCGCCGCGGGGACCGCGGCTGCCAGATCCGGAGTGCGTGCCGCGTCTGCCCCAGCCGCGGGCGAAGGGGCAGTCGAGGCATTCCCTTTGAGAACCTCTTCGTAAGCCTCGTGGATAGATTCCCAACACCCCACTGTGGCTGACAGCTGTGAGGTTTCCCTCTAGAAAGCCGACTGGCATGGTAAGGTTTCTCTGCCGCCCTCACGCCTCCCCTGCCCCGTCCCAGAGGTTTCCTAGGAAAGTGATGATCTGTCTCCACATGACGGTCACCATGTGGCTGGACGCTGCCGAAATGAAAGCCATGAAGTAACACAGAGCCGACGCGTCAGAGCTGAAACGAGAGGGTGCCATCACGTCACAGTAAATCCACGCACAGAAGACGTGTTCAGAATGAAAGGCTATTTCCTCTGAGGCCGAGAGCGCTGACGGCGCTCTGTGGATCTGGCAGAATAAATACACGGTCAGAGCTACTCATGGTTCCCGTGGGCGCTGTGCTCTGTGTGGCAAAACAAGACACTCCGTGCGGTGCTCTGCGCTAGAGGCGGTGAGGGCGGAGAGCAGCAGATTTGGGAGAAATAATCCCTTTTTCTTGCCAAGAAGAAAGCACGAATCAGGCTGTCCACGGTGTCCCTCAGCCCTGCGCATTTAGGAGACAGTTTATGACACAACTCGGTGGCTCCGAGGTTCACTTGCCAAGGGAGTTTGTTCACCTCTTTCCAGCCCCCTTGCCGTCCAGCTGTGGCTGCCCCGCCGGGCACAGGGCGCCGGCCACTGTTAGCTGATCAAACACCTGCAGGCTCAGAGCCATGTGGTTTCTTTCCTAACCTACCTCTGTGCTCTGTGGGTAAGACACTTTTTAAAACTTATTTTATTGAAGTATAGTTGATTTGCAATGTGTTAATTTCTGCTGTAGAGCAAAGTGACTCAGACATACATATATTCTTTTTCATATTCTTTTCCATGATGGTTCATCACAGGATATTGAATATGGTTCCCTGTGCTCTACAGTAGGACCTTGTTGTTTATCCATCCTATGGATAATAGTTTGCATCTGCTAACCCCACACTCCGAGTCCTTCCCTCCCCCACCCCCCTCCCCCTTGGCAACCACAAAGCTGTTCTCTATGGCTGTGAGTCTGCTTCCATTTTGTAGATAAGTTCATTTGTATCATATTTTAGATTTCCACATATAAGTGATATTATATGGTATTTGTCTTTCTCTGTCTGACTTACTTCAGTTAGTATGATAATCTCTAGGTCCATCCATGTTGCTGCAAATGGCATGAGTTTGTCCTTTTTTATGGTTGAGTAATACTCCATTGTGTGTATATGTGTGTGTGTGTGTGTGTGTGTGTATATATATATATATATATACACACACACACACACACATACACACCACATCTTCCTGATCCATTCATCTATCAATGGACATTTAGGTTGCTTCCATGTCTTGGCTGTTGTGAATAGTGCTGCTATGAACATAGGGGTGCAGGTATCTTTTTGAATTATAGTTTTGTCCAGGTATATTCCCAGTAGTGGGATTGCTGGATCATATAGTAATTCTATTTTTAGGTTTTTAAGGAAACTCCATCCTGTTCTCCATAGTGGCTATATCAATTTACATTCCCACCAGCAGTGTAGAAGGATTCCCTTTTCTCCACACCCTCTCCAGCATGTTATTTGTAGAGGTTTTAATGATGGCCATTCTGACCAGTGTGAGGTGGTACCTCGTAGTTTTGATTTGCATTTCTCTAATAATTCGCCATGTTGAGCATCTTTTCATGTGCCTGTTGACCATCTGTATGTCTTCTTTGGGGAAATGTCTATTTAGGTCTTCTGCCCATTTTTCAGTTGGGTTGCTTATTTTTTGTTGTTGTTGAGTTGTATGAACTCTTAGTCACATCATTTGCAAATATTTCCTCCCAGTCCGTAGCTGTCTTTTTATTTTGTTGATGGTTTCCTTTGCTGTGCAAAAGCTTCTAAGTCTGATTAGGTCCCATTTGTTTATTTTTGCTTTTATTTCTATTGCCTTGGGAGACTGACCTAAGAAAACATTGGTACAATTTATGCCAGAAAATGTTTTGCCTGTGTTCTCTTCTAGGAGTTTTATGGTGTCATGTCTTATGTTTAAGGAATAAGACACTTCTTTCGGGTGTCAGTAAATATTCCTGGCCCTGCCTTCCAGAAGCATATGGTATAAATGACGGGGGGCAAGTATGGAAGAGGTGCTTGCCTCCTGCTGGGGTAGGAGAGCTCCGTTCCCTGAATAGGATCTGGCGGCTGTGGGAAAGCCCAGCGGCCGATGGGCAGGCATCGCAGGTGGGGCAGGAGGACTGCGGGCCTAGAGGCACCGCTCTGGGCTTCACCACCCTCGCTCGTTGAGTACCTCACGGAGGCTCCATGGGATGTGTTCTGTCCTTTCGCTAACTTCTCAGGTGAGGAACAGGACACCAAGATTAAGGAACGCCCCGTGAAGTCACACAGCTAGAACAGGGCTGGACACTAAAAGCCCCTTTTTTTACCCAAGGAGGCCTTATAGCCTGGGTCTCAGTCTTCTCTCAGGCCCCACATGCCAGCTGTGTAACTTGGGGAAAGTTACTTAACCTGTCTGAGCCTCGGTTTTCTCACCTGGAAAACAGAGCTTCTAATACCCAGCTCGCAGGGTCCTAGGATCTGGTGCGTGATGTTTAGCACAGAGCCGACCGCTTACTTATGTGAGCGTACAGGAAATCATCATCGCTGACGTTCTAAGCAGCCAAAGCATAGTTCCTGCATTGAACTTGAAGATCAGATAACGTGGATCCACCCCAAACGATAGCAGTTCTCAGAGGGTCTCTATTGTGGGTTTAGGCTCCTGAGTGTGTACAGAGTTGGCAAGCTGAATACTAATCTGCGCCGCCTGGCGATAAAGACAATAAGAGAGAATTTAGTGGGGAAAGATCTACTGACCTTTGGTGTCGTGGACCTGCACCCATCGTTCTCATCCTTAAGATACAGGAAGTGAAGGGACTTGGTGTTTTACAAAACCACACTGGGCACTACAGTTTGAAATTCAGTCATTTCCTTACCTCAGCTGTTAGATATAAAACAAGAAGTAATGGTCAGTGAAAGGATGACTAAAACGATATGAAAATGAATTAATTTTAAAAACAGATCTCAGGTTTCTGAGGTCTTCCTTGACTATTTACTTGGAGACCCCTAAGAAACGCTGATTTGACCCAGGCAAATACTTGCTGTATTTCTCCCCGGTGAACAAGGTACATGTCACGGCCCGATCCAGCAGCACCGTTGTGGGCAAAGTGACAGCTTTGATCAAGCCCAGCTGCGGAGGATTAAGTGAGGCCGGGCAGCGCTCAGATTCCAGGCCGTCCCTCGTGGGGGGGCAGAAAAGCGCGGCCCGATGGCATCTGCAGCTGCCCCGTGGTTGTCACGGAAGCCCCGGCCCCGCGGTGTCAGCTGGTCCAGCCCTCACGCTGCTCAGACCCCACAGGGGGCCGCACCTGCCAACGGGGCTGAGCCCGGGGCCCCTCTGGGGCGGGCCCAGCAGACAGCAGTCCCGGGAGACACAGCACAGTCGCCCTCTTGGCGGAGGCCGGGCAGCCTGCTCCTTGGGAAGTGAACTGTGGCCCCCAGACTAGGAGCCCAGAGGCCCTGGTGGTCAGTGTCCTGCCCCAGAGGCTGCCTCAGGCGCTGCAGGGTGTGACTCGTGTCCCCCCAGGGTCAGGAAACAGGCAGCTCTGGGTACCCAGGGACACTGCGTCAGGCCACGCTGGAGCCCCATCCAGGGGCCGAGTTCCTATAGTAGGGGGTCGATAAATGGGGTCCGGCTGCAAGACCGCGCAATGAGCAACTTGCTCTTCATACCTCAGTTTTCTGTCACTTCATAAACGCAGCTCCTGGTGGTGAACTCCCTCTTGAAAGCAGGGTGGATGCAGCGACACGCTAAATTCGGCCTCGGGTCAAGGCCGCAAATATGATAGTCCAGCAGCTGTTACTAGTATAGCTTAGCCTTTAATTTGCTAAAATTAAAACTAAATAAATGAGTCAAAAAGTAAGTTGTACATAGGATTAAATTTGGGGTATGCTGAAGAAAACTGCAAGGAAAATTCATGAAAACTTTTATGGAATATTTTTAAGGAAATATCCTATTTTAGGTATATACACACAAGCCCATTTTTGAATGTTAGGATGTAAAACGTTGGTTATTCAAGCATGAACGTATATTTACACAAAGTGCTACCCAATTCCAAGATATGTGTCAGCTGCTGTGATCTGTGATCTGTTTTAAGCATATCTCTCCCCAGTAATCTAGTTGACATGACTAAGTTTCACTACTTTGAAGAGTGTGGGATTGCTAATCAAAGGTAGACGATTGTTCCTATCTAAATTAGCGGAAACTTCAATGGAGTGGCTTCCAGATTAACAGTGGATATGTGTGTATCATCTATTCATGGATGGTTCCTATTCACTTTGCCCACTTCAAACTACACAAACTTGACCATTTCAGGTTCATAGTAGAAGGCACTAAGGGCTGAGCTTGGTCAGAATCCTTTAAGAATTCTCATAATCATTCATGAAAATTGTTCTAGAGGACTTTGATAAAGGGTCCCCCCCCCCAAAAAATCACATATGGCCCCTGACCTCTTAAGAACTTGAAAACAATGAGCTTTCTTCTTACCTTTGAACCTTAAGACAGCTGTGATTTTTTTTAATGCTTTTTTTTTTTTTTTTTAACTATTTATTTATTTATGGCTGTGTTGGGTCTTCGTTTCTGTGCGAAGGCTTTCTCTAGTTGTGACGAGTGGGGGCCACTCTTCATCGCGGTGCGCGGGCCTCTCACTGTCGCGGCCTCTCTTGTTGCGGAGCACAGGCTCCAGACGCACAAGCTCAGTAATTGTGGCTCACGGGCCTAGTTGCTCCGCGGCATGTGGGATCTTCCCAGACCAGGGCTCAAACCCGCGTCCCCTGCATTAGCAGGCAGATTCTTAACCACTGCGCCACCAGGGAAGCCCGACAGCTGTGATTTTATCGGTGGGGCTGGAGCTGAGGAGAACTGAGGTCGTATAGAACCAGGGAATCCAGTTATTATTATTTTCTTTTTTTTAATTAATTTTATTTATTTTTGGCTGCATCGGATCTTCGTTGCTGTGCGCGGCTTTCTCTAGTTGCGGTGAGCAGGGTCTACTCTTCGTTGCGGTGCACACGCTTCTCATTGTGGTGGCTTCTCTTGTTGCAGAACACGGGCTCTAGGCGCGTGGGCTCAGTAGTTGTGGCTCGCGGGCTCTAGAGTGCAGGCTCAGTAGTTGTGGCTTGCGGGCTCTAGAGCATAGGCTCAGTAGTTGTGGCACGTGGGCTCAGTAGTTGTGGCTCATGGGCTCTAGAGTGCAGGCTCAGCAGTTGTGGCATGTGGGCTCAGTAGTTGTGGTGCACGGGCTCAGCAGTTGTGGCTCGTGGGCTCTAGAGTGCAGGCTCAGTAGTTGTGGCACATGGGCTTCATTGCTTCTTGGCATGTGGTATCTTCCTGGACCAGGGCTCAAACCTGTGTCCCCTGCATTGGCAGGTGGATTCTTACTGTGCTACCAGGGAAGCCCCAGTTATTCTTGATTGCTAACACGTTTGGGTACCATAGCCACCTGCATCCTCCCTGGGTTGACCCCACCTGGGGCCACCGGGGCATCTGAGTCGAGAACTTAGTCTCCGGACGCCACTCGGCCTAGAAGGCTCTGCCTCGCGGTCCCTGTCACTCGGGCCTCTGCTCACGCGCCTCCTCGGAAAGGTCTTCCCCCACCAGGCACTCGCAGCAGCTCTCCCCCGCCCCATGTCACATCCCGTCTTTTCCTCACAGCACCTCCCACCCTCTGAAGCTGCCTTGCTCAGCACCATAGCCCTAGTATCCTGAAGAGTCCCTGGCACATAGTAGGTCCTCAGTAAATATCTGCTGAATAAAGAAATGAGGGAAATCTGGAGAGAGATCTATTCCGAAAGGTTGCAGTTTGGGGTCTGAAATACCACCTGAAACGACCACTTGACCAAAGAACCTTCCGTGACTGCCCTTCAGCGGGGCCTGTGTTCCGTGTGCTGCTGACGTCTATCCAATGACCGCGAGGCCCCAGACAGGATAAGCAGCCCTTAATCCTGGCTGCAGCCCTGGCGGCCACTATCATTTAAATCCCTGATTATTTTGTGAAAGCCATAGGTCAGCAATTTCTCTCTCCCCTTTCTGACACAACTTGGACACTTCAAAGTGGTTTTTTTACTAGAATAGTCTTAGCAGACTACATTTTTTCCTTCGTGCTTAAAGCTGGCCCAGCAGTCGTTTGCAGTATCTTTTCTCCCCCAGCTGACCTTCTGCCAAAGGATGGCGTAATGTGGAAAATGCGTTTGTGTCTTCGGGAGCCCTTGGCCCTGCTCTGGCGTCCCCACTTTTCTCTGTCACACACTTGGATGGTCTGCCACCTCCCCCAGGATGGCAGGTGTTTGTCTTAGGGTATCAGGAGGGCCCTGCAGGTCATTTTTCTCCAGTTTGGAGGCTCAGGATCCGTTAGCTAGAAGAAAGGCGGTTTCTCTCTCCTCCAAAGCCACGATCGATGGTCCCTCCAGCTGTGAATGATCGCTCCCCAGCGCTGCACCCCAGAGCTGCTCTTTTACTGTTTGTCCTCACAGGGCCTGGGGGCCTGAGCTGGCACTGGCTCTTCCTGGGGTTTATCTGCTGCTCATCCCGTGCTCTGCTCTCGTGTGTCCGCAGTGGGAAGTCGGCAGAAGGGTGAACACCCAGTCAGGGTGGCCGGCAAAGAGAAGTGTGTCTACTTCTTCTGGCAAGGCCGGCAGTCGACCGTGAGTGAGAAGGGCACATCGGCTCTGATGACGGTGCAGCTGGACGAGGAAAGGGGAGCCCAGGTAAGTTCTGGAGGCAGACACGCCAGAAATGAGGGAGCTGGCCTCTCCGGGAGCCGGAGGGTGTGTGGCCTGGTCCCCTCAACACAAAGACAGTATCGTCCAAAGCCCCTTTAGTCCTGGTCCGGCTTCTCCAGATGTCAGGCTCTGCCTCATCTTTCATCTCCCCACCTCCTCACCAGGAAGGCAGACCTCTCGTAATATGACCTTAAAGTACACCTGCAAATAGTAAACCCACAAAACAAGTGCAGAGAGCCCATGGGTGGTTTTTTTTTTAAGTTTCCACTTGACTGATCATCAAGGAATTAAAGAGATGCCATTTTCCACTCCTCAAATGGCAGAGATTTTTAAAAGAATAGATCCAGGGCTGGCAAGGATTCAGTAGGATGGGTACCCGTGCCTGCTTCCACTGAGAAGTGTAAACTGAAATACCCATCCTGAAAGCAACTATGGCTTAGGAACCTTAAGATGCTCATACACTTTGATCAGTGATTCCACTTACACAAATCCATCCTAAGGAGGTATCAGTGATTGATGTAAACATTGAGTCTGCCCATCATCTGCGTTCCTCACAGCAGCCTGAGTGATTTTTCTAGGACACGTCAGATGGTGCCCCTCCTTGTTCTCCATCACACTCGGACTACCGTCTGAGGGTCTCCCGGGGGTCAGCCCTGCACCTCCCCTCCAACCTCCCTCTTCTTGCACCTGGTCAGGCCACTCCCACCTCGCAGTTCCTAGACACACCTCTTCCCGCCCACCCCAGGGCCTTTGCACTGATTCCCCAGCCTGGAACACTTCCCCTGAAACCTTACATGATTCAGGTTTCTGTTTGAATGTCACCTCCATGTTTTATCCACATCCCTCCCCATTTCCCTATCCTTCTCTGTCCCTTTGCCCTGCTTTTATTTTTTCATAGCACTTACCCCTATGTAAAACAACATTCATTTTGTTTACTTATTCTTTGTCTTCCCCGTAAGCGTGAAAGAGACTATGTCTGTCCTGGTCTTACCCACCGTTATAACCCCAGGGCCTGCAATGATGCCTGGCAGGTACCACTACCCAAAGTCAAGGTTTTGAAAGCATTTCTTTTTAATGTTTCGTCCCTTCATTACCAGTAATTAAGAGTTAACTCTCGGGTTTTGGGGACCATAACACCCTGTGCAGATCCTTTCACTATCTTGGATGAATAGTTAAGCATAGCATCAGGAAAGAGAGCAGAGGAATTTTCTCCAGAAATAGATCCATACTCACTCAGCCTTCCAGGTTCCTAAGAACCAATCCTCCTCCCTAAAAAGTGTTTAATGCAGATGTTCTACTATGGACTATATTTTCCAAATAGCTTTCAGGGACAAACAGTTGTTAATTTATTCCTCATAGTGGATCATTTCAACTGTTTTTTTTTTTTCTTGTAAAGGCTGTGAACGAGTATGTTTTATCATGCCTTCAAAATCATCCTTAGAGTTTTGAGTCTTAATCTAATTGGAGCATTTAATTTTTTTTATCAATCCAACGGATGGAAAATCACTGCAGAAATAGAAAACACTGCCACAGAATGGCTCTTAATGACACAGAATGGGCCCTGAGATTGATAAATTAACTCATGGTGAGAAATGTGTCCTACCTTTCAGTGCTCCCCGACTGCCAGGCTCAGTAAACATTTCCTTGTTTAAGGGGCGATATCTTGGCAAAGTGAGAGTCAGTTGACTGACTCAGCCCTACGTACGTTCTTGTTACTCTGCTGCATCTCACGCTGATGCGTAACTGTTGCGCTGACAGAGGCGCCGCTGAGTGACAGGCCCTGTGAGTGGACCAGAGCCTGCAAGAGACAGTTCTTCTCCCCGGAATCACTAATCAGTGATTAGTCATTCTCACTGCTGAGAGGTTTTCTTTATTAAAAACATGTTTAAATTAATCACGTTATATCCGTACCGTGGAACACTGCCATTAAAATATCAAAATTCATGTTAAGAATCTTATGTGATGACAGAAAAACGTCAGTTGAAGAAAATCCGGGGATAAAGCAACATAAAAAAACAGCAATCCTATTTGGGAAAAATGTATACCTGAAAAATACTTTGTATTATAGGAAAGCTATACGCCAGAATTGTAATAGTGTTCTCTATAAATCACAGTATTATCAGTGGCTTTTATTTGTACTTCTCAGTATTTTTCAGATTTTCGACAACAGGCATGTGTTATTTTTATGACTCTGCAAAACCAGGACATGTGACTCACTGTAATTGTGTTTAAATCGGAAGGTCCAGGTCCTGCAGGGCAAGGAGCCCCCCTGTTTCCTGCAGTGTTTCCAGGGGGGGATGGTGGTCCACTCCGGGAGACGGGAGGAGGAAGAAGAAAACACACAAAGTGAGTCACGTTTGCTGCTGGAATTCGATTCTGTTCTTTCTCTCCGGGAAGGTGTTTTTATAGGCGTGGGGCTTTAGAGTAACTCTCCCTTCATGTAGCTGTGGCGTGACCAGCGAAGGCCTCCTGATGTCTGCCTTATAAATCAGCTTTCTGGGTGCCCCTCCCCTCCCCGTTCCTTCCGTGGAGTTGCCTTCAGAAAGCAGCTTTGCATACAGGAGGCCGCAAGATGGCTTGACCTTACACTGGATCCTGGAGGGGGAAAAAAATCAGTGATCTTCTCTTCTAAATTATGAGAATTTTGTTGACCAGCATCCAAAAAAAAAAAAATCATAGTTTTAGAGCCTCTTAAAAAAATATGCCTGTTATGACTTACCTAGGTTTTTATAAGTAAATTATGTAAAACTGGTTTTTCTGCATCGTGCACTTTGGGCAGCCTGCTTGTCACTAACTCCAGCAAGACTGGCTTTCTGGGACTCAGTGAGACCGCAGCCTGGCCTGGCCTCCACCTGCCCCTCCAGACACAGAGAGGAGGCGGGGCGTGGGCTGTCCTGCAGGCTCTGCTTCCCTGCAGGCGCCCCCCCCCTCCCGGCGCGGCCGCGTCCTGACTGTGCCACCGGTGCCCCCTGCAGGCGAGTGGAGACTGTACTGTGTGCGCGGAGAAGTGCCCGTGGAAGGGAACTTGCTGGAGGTGGCCTGTCACTGCAGCAGCCTGAGGTCCAGGACGTCCATGGTCGTCCTCAACGTCCACAAAGCCCTCATCTACCTGTGGCACGGATGCAAAGCCCAGGCCCACACGAAGGAGGTCGGAAGGACTGCGGCCAATAAAATCAAGGAACAGTGAGTGCTGTGTGTGTGAGCACCTCTCCCGAGGGCTTCCCGGGTGCAGGCTAAGGATCCCAAGGTCCCCGTGGACGCCCCGTGTGCCCAGAGTGACTCAACGTGGGAAGCTGAGCCCCACGTGGTCAGGGGCCCTGAAGGTCCAAGTTCATGTGACACGTGTCCAGCCCAAACCTCCCCCGTGAGGGCCTCCCCGCTTCCTGAGGACTTACCTGCCTCTGTAAAAGGCACAGGACCCCCCCCAGCACCTTCTTTGAAGGTGTGATTTGGCTTTTGAATTGTCAACCTGGAGTCCTTGGTTATTTCAAATATCATTTAGGGGAGCAGAGTTGGTTTTATCAGAGCAGTGGAAGGTTTAAGGGCATTTAGCCAAAGAGAGTTGGGAGACCACCCACTGTGTCAGACTGAGGAATGCCCCCTCCTTCAAGGACAAGTGTGTTTCCCAGCGTCCCAGGCAGCTGCCCAAGTGCTGGGGTCCCTTCCTTTCCCAGGCAGGCACCCACAGGTGCCCACGACCCAGAGACAGCACACCGTGACAGCCCTAGGTGAGGACCCACCCTGGGGAGGGGAAGGCGGGGAGAGCCCAGAAGAAGCTCTGCCGCCCGCCACCTGCCCAGGTGCCTCTGTGCATCCCGGGCAGCCGAAGAGCCCAGTGCCCCCCCCCACCGGCACTGGGGACATGCCCAGTGGTTTCTCGGGCTGAGACCCGGGAGGACCTTGGTGATACCTGTACAGTGGAAATGAAGAGTCTCCCAGGGCCACATCCCACCAGGTGCCATCTGGTAAAATTCATTCTCTGGGCACCAAAGCAGTGCGGTCAGGGTCTGCTTCCCCCTGACAGCGCACATGTGACCCAGCGCACGTGGAGAGCGGGAGGGGAGGGACCTTTCAGCTGGCGGACAGCTGTGAAGCGAGATGCTTCATATCTCCAGACATCATTCTGAGGGCCAGGAAGCTGGGTGATAGACAGGGTTCAGCCAGGTCTCACATGGCACTGAGGCCCATCAGATTCGTCCCTGGACCCCTGAGAAAAAACAAAATGAATAACTTATCCCCTCATTCAACAAACGCTTATTGAGCCGCCGCCTGAAGTCATGCACAGATCTAGGGACCAGGGCCATGCGAGGGGACACACCCAACCCTGGGACGAGGAACAGTAAATATGTATGTGACATATAAAAACACTGATTGTCTTCATCATGGCTTCTCTGTAATCCGACGTTCCTCTCTAAGGGCCAAGCCAACCCCTCCCTGCTGCACACACTCAGATACTACAGAGCATGTTTTCATTCATTACAAGAATTGTTCTAGTTAGAAAGTAGGAGCGAGCTGGTGAACCGATCTGTAGATTTAGTAGGGAATAATTTTGTGCTGCCCTCACTTCTGGGCCTGATAAAAACTCTCGGACTCTCTCTGTGCAGATGTCCCCTGGAGGCCGGGCTGCACAGTAGCAGCAAAGTGACAATTCACGAGTGTGACGAAGGATCGGAGCCCCTGGGATTCTGGGACGCTCTGGGGAGGAGAGACCGGAAGGCCTACGACTGCATGCTCCAAGGTAACCCCCGGCCCCGGCGCCTCGAGCACCAGCTCACTCTGCGCGTTTACGTGCACGTGCTCCGTACAGCACGCCAGGAGCTACACCCAGGCCGACTCCTCTGGGGCCAACAACACGACAAGGAGGCTAAATAACACATATGGCTGATCCTGATGCCAAGGAAAAGCTGTGTGTGTCAGAAAAGAGGTGCAGGTGACAGAGGTGGAGAGTTAAGAAGGAAGATTTCTTCCACCAGGGAAAAATCACACAGGGCTCCGTGGAAGACAGCACTTACCGGAGGCTTGGAGGTGTAGGTGTGGCTTGGAGAGAAGTGAAGGAGGGGGGGGGAGCATTCCAGGAAACGAGCTGAGCACAGCCTGAAGCTCTGGAACAAGACGCTTTCGGTGTAGCCGGCATCCAGGGTGCAGGGAAATAGTGGGGTTTAAATGAGAGAGTGGGTCGGTCTTGTCTTTAAATACACAAAATACAGATCGACATACGTGCAGAATAACGTTAAGAAAAAAGCTAACAATTACTAAGCCGTTAAGGCGAGCCAGGCCCTGTCTAACTAAACACCTGCTGGACGTTCACTCACTCAGTGCTCACAACCCAACAAGCTGCCCTGGTCACCGATGGGGAAACCGAGGCCTGGGGTGATTAATCAGCTTGCCCGGGTTGGATGACAGTGGGATGTCCTCATGACCGCACCACCATACTGCCTCTCAGCTTTTACAAACTTTTACATAGGTTTTTAAAGTACAGTTGACCCTTGAACAACATGGGGGTTAAGGGCCAACCCTGCACACACACAAACACACACACGTCGAAAATCCATATGTAACTTGTAACTCCCACCAAACTTCTCTACTCATAGCCCACTGCTGACCGAGAACCTTACCGAGAACATAAAGAGTTAACGCACAGTTTGTAGGTTATGTGTATTAAATACTGTAATTCTTACCATAAAGTACGCTGGAGAAAAGAAGATGTTATTAAGACAATCATAAGGAAGAGAAATTACATTTACTGTATCGTATTTATCGATACCATAAATTTACATCATCTGTTTACGAAATGAATCATTTGTCAGTACCTACATCAATATTCTCTTAGATACAAAACACTATAGATGTTATACGTACTACTAACACTACACATCAAAAATGAAAAGATAACGTGAAAAAGAAATTCATATATACAGGTATCTTTACAATTGGCTAGTGTCATTGATACAACTGCTTCACAGTAGCCCAGCCTATACACTATTGAACAGTTATAAAATTTTTATGGCATACAGTGTTACAGTCCTATTCATAATAAAGTATTGGAAACACTGTTACATTTTTATAAAAATCACTTACCCGTGATGATAGGCTGATACACAGCTTCCCCAATTATAAGAGAGAGAGGCATACTGTACGGTAATGTAATTCTTTGAAAGCAAAGCTATAAAACAGTAAGAAAACTAACACATTTTATTTTCAACATCACTCACCTCATGCCTATGTAAGGACAGGCTAGTATCTACATATATTTGATGCATTCATGACATACCTAAATTTTCTTACTTTTTTCAATATTTCTAGGCTATTCAGTTTGTCTGCAGGTTTTTTTCAGTGTCACAAATCTCCAAAAAATTTTTCCAGTATATTTGTTGAAAGATCTCCATGTATTAAGTGGACCTGTGCAGTTCAAGGATTAACTGTACTGCATATTGATGATGGGAAATGTTTGAAAGTACAAAGAAATTAAGAAAGAAAATAAGATCCTTATAATCCCATCTTTCAAAGATGTGAACCAGAATTAACATTTCTTTACGCAATAAATACTTATTTTTTAAAATAAAATTTGGACAGCATTCTTTATTTATACACACTGTTTTGCAACCTGCTTTTTCCCCTTAATTTATTATGAACAATTTCCCAAATCCTATTTTAATATTTAGACTTTTAATGGCTTGCAGGGTATTTCATGAGTATATCTGCCACTCTCTACTTAGCCTGTGCCCTATAGTTGGAGAGCTGAGTTCTTTCCAGTTTTTCTCTAACAATAATAAAGTTGCGAATAATTTTCAAAAGAATTATCTGCATTCATTTCTAGTTAAGGTAAATTCCTAGACATGGAGCTCCTTTGTTGAAGTTACTATAAAAGCCTTACAGTTACACATCAGCAAGTGTCACCAGAACACTGGCACCAAATTCCACTCTCCCCAGCAATTCACAGATGTGTACGTTTCACAGCACAATCATACACTCAGTTTATTACGTTTTCCTGTTTGCCAACATTGATGGTAGAAATTACTATCTAAACACTTAATGTTTTAAATTAGAAGTACTGTTAAACGCTTTCTATATGTATTTTTTAGCCATTTGTACTTCCGTTTAGGTGAATATTTTATTTGTGCCTTCAGCACATTTTCTAGATATTTATTGTTTCATTATTATATTCCTTTATAGACTACTAAGGATATTAACAGGTTTCCATATTTCCCATTTTGTCACTTGCCTTTTAGTTTTTGTTTGGTTGGGGGTGCTTTTTGTACAATGTAATTTTTCATTTTTATGTTGTTAATGCATAAATCTCTTCTCCTTGAATTATACTTCTTTTGTAATTATGATTAAAAAGGCCTTCCTCACCTCCAAGTTCAGATAAATCTTACCTCTTTTTACACTTTACAATGCTTTGATCATTTCATGTCTAACAAACATTAATTCTCCAATCCACCTGGAATTTACTTTGGTGCATATTTTGTCTTTAGCTTTTGTTCTCTTTTCTTTCAAAGATCCTGGAAATTTTAACTTCACGCCCCGCCTGTTCATCCTCAGCAGCTCCTCTGGCGATTTCTCAGCCACGGAGTTCATGTATCCCGCCCGAGACCCCTCTGTGGTCAATTCTATGCCCTTCCTGCAGGAAGACCTGTACAGCGCCCCGCAGCCAGGTATGGCCCACAGAAGGGGGTAGTCGTGCTGAGCCAGCAGAAGGCACGCCTTCCAAAAAGTCTTTTTACTTTTGCATCTAATAAGCAGTTTTTAATTTGCCAAGTACACTTTTTAATATTATCTCATTTAATCTTTATATTATCTCACTTAATCCTCACACCTCCCCCCCAAAGGAAGATGACAGCAATCACATATTAGTAAAAAACTGACCCTCAGTTACTCAACTCACCCAAATTCATCAGTTAAGAATAGGTTGAGTGCAACTGTGTCAGGCATGAGTCTCTGCTGTTCTCTCAGCCTTCCCTCCATCTTGCTGCTTCTTGGTCTCCATGTGGCTGCCACTGCTCCAGCCATCATGTTTCTGTTCAAAACAGAAGGAAGAGTAGGGAAAAGGGCAATAATGATGGCCATGTCTCTCTCTCTCTCACCAGATAAAGCAAAAGCTTTCCCAGAAGCCCCCAGCAGACTTCCGTTTACATCCCCCTGGCCAGAGCTCTGTCCCATGGCCATCCCCCAGCTGCAAGGGAACCTTGCAAGAGTCGAAGGAGCAGGGGGTTGGGAGTATCTGTGGAGTGAGCCAAAGAGCAGTGTCTGCCATGCTGCACAGCAGGGCCAAGGCCCGTGTCTTCTGATTCCAAGGTCAGGGCTGTATCCACTTGACTGCCACCTCAAGGCAGAAGCTGTGCGCTCTTGTCATGGGACAGTCACAGTCACCAGAGACCAGGCGGTAGAGACACTTGAGGCTGAGGTCGGCTGCCCCGGCCTCACAGCATCTCTGCTCTCATATTACAAGAGCCTGGAGTGGCACCAGGATCCTCCCGGACTCTGGCAGCCCCGGTCACCACCTAAAAACCTCGACGGTGCACACGGTCACAGGGTCATACTGGGGAACTATTAGCCAGTGTCTTAAAAGGGGCTGCTACCCACCTCTTCGTCCTGAGGCTCAGGATGGGTCTTCAGCCTCCACTGGGCTTTTCAGGCATGTGACTATCACAGAGTGATTATCACAGAATTCTGAGATGCAGGCTAGGAAAGGACTCAGGCGAGCCGGGCTGGCGGGTGTGAGAGCCCTTGACCACGTGGAAGCGTCAGGCTGACGGTCTGCTGGAGGGAAAAGGGAGCAGCACTTGATCTCCGAAGCCCGTTCCTCCCTGAAAGAGCCAGGGACTCGGACCGCCTGCAGAGCAGCCCTGCGTGGGCCGTGACCGCTGGTGACCGAGGGCAAGCGTGACGCACTCCCCAGTGTTCAGCACGCATTCGGGGGATCAGCAGTGCTGACGACCCCTTGGGGTCACGTGTGTCATCTGTCCCACTCTTCTCAACCGGCCAGGACCCAGAGGGCGGCTGCAGGAGGGGCAAAGGGGGAAGGCATGGGGGAGAGGGAGGAAAGAGCCCACCTCATCAACGCCATGGCTCTGCCTCGAGGCATCTCCTGATTCACCGTTCAAAGGGCCAAGACACCAGGGGCACCCTCCCCGTGGCCCTGAGTTTACCTGCCAAGGGGATTCTCGCGCTGACCAAGGTGGCAGGGAGGGAGGCGTCGGTTCGGTGTGGGGCAGAGCCCCTGACTGTCTGCTCTGCTCCGCCCTCGCAGCACTTTTCCTTGTTGACAATCACCACGAGGTGTACCTCTGGCAGGGCTGGTGGCCCATAGAGAACAAGATCACTGGCTCCGCCCGCATCCGCTGGGCCTCGGACCGGAAGAGCGCCATGGAGACGGTGCTGCAGTACTGCCGAGGTGAGGCCGTGGCAGAGGGGACCCTCCATCCGGGCGCCCGCTGGCTCTCTGCAGGCTTGCTCAGAATCCCAGAGCACGCTTCCCTTTCCACGGGCGCCAGCAGCCTGGATAAAGCCGGCAGACAGCCCCGAAACCAACTGCTTTCCCTTGAATTTTTTTGAGGCTTATTACTTTTGAGATTAGTACATTCTCAGCTGCCAGCATGAATGAGATTTCATTTTTCTCTCTTTTTTAAATTGAAGTAGAGTTGATGTAGAATATTATATGTTACAGGTGTACAATATAGTGATTCACAATTTTTAAAGGTTGTACTCCATTTATAGTTACTATAAAATACTGGCCTATACTCCCCGTGTTGTACAATATACCCTGGTAGCAGATTTTATACCTAATAGTTTGTACCTTTTAACCCCCTCCCCCTATATGGCCCCTCCCCCCTTCAACAAACTAGTGAATATCATTTTTCTCTTTTATATTATGAGGCCGAATAACTTGTCACCCTCGAGGTTAACGGCCGAGTTGTGGGATGCCTGGGCCGGTTAGAACCCTTCTGCACTCAGGATTAATCATGCTGTGGGACACCAGGCCCCATCCACGCACTGTCCTCACGCAGTGTCACCCCGTCAGGGGGTAGAGAGCATCCCCAAACGGGCTGGAAGGCCCATGGCAACCTTTCTGTCATCTGTTATTCTGTTTAGTGTTTTACCTAAAAAGAAAGATCTGTAGTCAATTCATGGCTTTTCTACTATACCATCCACCTGAAACGTCTGGTCTTTTATATAAAACGAAGATGCCAGTGATTAATTTCTTACCTGAATTTTTAAGATTTCATTGATTACTATTACTGAATATGTACAGCTGATTTTCTCTTGGAAAGCTCTTTCGTAAAAAATAACTTAATAAACTTCCCACCAAATGTTTAAGCTAAAGTAGCTTCTAAAATGCTGTCATTAGCTGGTTAATTCACACCGAACTCAAGGCTGGGTTAGGAAATCGGACGAATACTTCACAGGCGAGTCCAGGAGGAGGGAAAGGTCCCACCCAGACGCCACAGAGAGAGGCTTTCTTTTCTCCCATCCAGGGACCCAGAAGTGTTCTGTTAGGTTCAGGAAGTTTAAAGTCAGGTCGATCCCACGCAATTTTATGCACAGTCACATGCATGAGATTGACATTTTTTGTAAACATCATGGCGGGGAGGGGTTACAACTACTCACAACTTCCATTTTAACCCTGAAGTCAAGAGATGCAAACAAGGAAAAAATTTCAGGGGAAATGAGAGAAAGCCAGGGCCATTGGGGCCACGTTGGGTCTGTGACATCTGCCTTCTGTGTGACCGCAGGAAAAAACCTCAAGAAGCCGCCCCCCAAGTCTTACCTCATCCACGCCGGTCTGGAGCCCCTGACCTTCACCAACATGTTTCCCAGCTGGGAGCACAGAGAAGACATTGCAGAAATCACAGAAATGGTGAGCACGCCCCTTCCCTGTCGAGGGGGCCCCCTACCTTTCGGACTGTGGGAGGACTTCACCTGGGGAGAAGCAGCCAATGGCATTTTCACGTGGGAACACGTTTCCTTGTTCACAACACGTTAAACAGTCTACGTAGAATCAGCTCAGGAAGAGGAAAAGCCTAAGGAGAAGTCAGTGGAAATATTTTGGTAATTTTCTACACACGGCTTACGTTCAAACACTTAAAAGCAAAGGTGAATTTAATTAATTTGGAGATGACGCGTAAATAAAAGCAGCCGTCTCTTCCTCCTGCTAGCTAAAGATCCGTTGCTTCTCCAAGTCCATATAAGGCACCGCAAAAGGGCCCCGGGTCTCAGACCCTAACGCTGGGTCGGAGGAGACACGAAATAAGCCCGTGGTGAAGTCACTGCTCAGCTGAGTCAGGGAGTGGAGGTGCTGCGAGCCCGTCCTGCGGGGTAGGGCTCGGCTCCCCATTCCTCCTGGCCTTTATGAGACCACCTGGTGTCTCCACGGGGCGTTTTTCGCAACCTCTACTCACCACACGCGTTATGAGCCAGAAGGTTATCCTTTCCAGCTGCGCCGAAAGGAGGAAGCTTACTGCCGCTGTGTAGGATTTCTCAAGGTGTGAGTTTTGAACGCTGCTCGCAGTAGCAATCCCAAGGACGTTTTCGGTGTTGTGGGAGACAGGTCTGTTCCGTTCAGATTTTCTCACCGTGTAGGAGGAGGGCCGCTTCCCTGGCGGAGATGACGTGGAGGGGTATTTGATAGGAGGTCTGGATAAGTTTAAACAAACAGCAGAAGTGCGCTGCTGCTCGACCACGGAGAGGGCCTGCTTCATCTCTGCTGGTGGGTGACCCTAAGCTCGCTCCCTGGAGCCCAGTGGACTTGATCTTCACAGATGCGGGCTCAGGCCGCCTGGGAGCCAACAGGCATGGCGAGGTGGCTCTATCCATGATGAACCTGTGACCCAGGACACCTCAGAGCTCTAGGGGTTACGAGCCCCGTTGCCGCGGTCCAAGTTCAAGTACGTCGGTCACTGCCATTGTCCCGCGTGCCCTGCAGACCCCCGGGGGTGCTCTGGGGCGTCCTGTGCAGCCCGCGGGCCGTCGGGCAAGTCGTGATGAGAAGTCACTGAGAGCCGCTCTGTGCCGGGCACTGCTGCAACCACTGCACTCAGCTTCGCCTTCAATTTCCACAACAGTCCACTAAGATCCAGCTGCTGCTCATCGCCATTTCAGCGGCGAATTAGCCGAGGCACCAACACACGGAGAAGCTCGCCCCGATCTCTGACGCGTTCCCTCCGCCACCCGCCCCCGATCCCTAGTCTGTGTGCTGCTGAATTCACATCATTCCCCACACACACCTCCACGCAAAGGAGGCAGCCCACTGAGGGTCCCAGGGTTAACAGAGGAAGATCATTCACCCGGAATAACCTGTCCAGATGAAATGCACACAGTGGTTTAAAAACAAAAAAGACCTCAATTCAGCCCCAGCATAGTCTAGATGCATTTTCTTACCTCCTTTTTCTATTGAGGATTAAGAGATGGGGTCTGAGGGGGTGGAGGGGGGTGATTCCTTTTCAGGTTAATTGTTTTTAAATATTTGTAAACAAATTCCATTGTTTGCATGCTTCCAGCGTTTCAACTTCACATTTAATCATCTTCTGGATAATTCACTCGTGTGATAGTCCCTAAACTTTTTTCCTGATGCATCTGAAATGCCGTGCAGGGTGAGATGGCATCTCAGAGCCTCGTCTCCCCGAGCGGGGTCTCCAGGCTGCGGTGCAGATGGGCCAGGGGGGCATGTTTCAGGCACATGATGAAGCGTGTTCAGATGTGGGACACGGAGGTCCCCCTCTCTGCCCCCTCCTCTTCTCCAGGACACGGAAGTTTCAAATCAGATCACCCTGGTGGAAGATGTCTTAGCCAAGCTGTGTAAAACCATTTATCCACTGGCCGACCTCCTAGCCAGGCCCCTGCCCGAGGGAGTTGACCCTCTGAAGCTGGAGATTTATCTCACCGACGAGGATTTCGAGGTAAGCGCTTCTTCAGGTGGGACAGTGTTTGAGCACAGCATGCGTGGCTTTTCGGAGGGTCCTTTCACTCAGGGCATTTCTTTCCCTCCTTCCAGTTTGCACTAGACATGACCCGAGACGAATACAGTGCACTGCCTGCCTGGAAGCAGGTGAACCTGAAGAAAGCAAAAGGTCTGTTCTGAGTCATGAGATGCTGGAGGAACCTCTGTTGTCACTTTCAATACTGCTGGACCAGGAAGATGGATGTGGTTTTTTTTTGGAAGCGGGGTATGGCTAGTCCTTTAAAAAATATTTTTTCATCCGCGTTTTCGAAACCTGAAGCGACCAGCTCTCCTGCTTGTTTGGGAATTGTGTATTTTGTAAATGTTCCAGAAAAGTCTCTGGAAACACACCCACAATTCAGCAGATGGCGTTCATAAGGCATCCGTATCCCTGCGTGCACTTACGCAGTCGGCCACGGCACTGCCCTCCTGCTCCTGCTAAGCGTTGCCTATTATTTTTTTTTTTTGAAGCAGTTCCCTTTACAAAGTGTTATTTTGATAGTTTGTGGATTCTAAATATATATATATATTTATATAAACACCGTATAAATCAAATATGTATTTAACAAAGCAATATGTATTCATTCACTTTTAAGGGTTTTTTTTGGTGTCAAAATAATATTAAAAGGTAGTTGCTTCTGTTGAATTAGTTCTGCCACCAACGTGTACCTTCACCCACGTTCAGAGGCGTCTCCTTCAGCGTTAAGTCAGGTCTGACTCGTTCTGAGTGCTGCTTCCGGTGCTAAGATGAACAAAGAATTTATACTTCCAGGCACAAGGCCCTTAAGATCTGTGCAAATCCACCTTTCTACCTTAATATCGCCCCCAAATGTATAGTGCCTTGTTTTATGTACAGTTTATATACAGAAAAGTTTGCTCTGCATTTTTTGACGATGGTTTGGAACATTCTCTACAATTTTACTCTGAAATGGTAGAAATTTTAAAAAGAATCTCAATTTCTAATACCTGTTGTTGTAAAAATTAAATGTGTCATTTGGCGATGGAAGACTCCAAAATAAAAGCTTCAGAATAAACACGACTATGAATTGATTGGTTCACACTGAGTTCCTTTCTGAAAAATATTTTTTTGTAAATGTTAACCTAGTACCAATATTCCACGATTCAATATTAACTGCCGTAACTTTTAATTTAGCTCAGGACAAGATGTAATACAAGGTTATAAGACTAAATAATAGACAGATATTCGGCCCATAAAATGAGAGTTGTAAATCCTATGTTGTTGAAGAACATATTTTTGCAAGTCATCATTCAACAGAAGCTCTTTACCCTCAACTACAGCTGCATCTCAAATTCAAGAGCTCAGTGCCTTTTTAAAAACACTGCAGACATAAGGCATTTAGAAAGCGTTAAAAGCTCCTCACCAGCTCTTATGTTCTTAAACTCCTAGGTCCAAGGGAAAAAAATTTGAAAAAGAAACTAACACAACATTGTAAACCAACTACACCCCAATAAAAAGAAAAAGAATATATATAACTGACTCACTTTGCTGTACACCTGAAACTAACACAACACGGTAAATCAACTGTACTTCAATCAATCAGTCAGTCAAACCCCAAAGCCCTGGTTCTGAACAAAGACCACAGAGCCCGCCGTGAGTTACCACCACCCGCCGTGGTCTTAGTTCACACGTCGATCACAGAATTTCCTTAAACTCCGTCGCTGACTCATGAGCGCCGCCCCCGCCCCCCATGCCCCAGGACTGCGCCGGGTCAGGGGTCTCTACCCGCTCTGGCCCTACCACTTGATGACTGTGTGACATTGGGCAGGCACGGAACTGTCCCACCTCGATCTCCTCTTTTTTAAGGAAAAGAAATCAATCCTATAACTGCCCACCTCCCAGGATGGATTCTTGGCGAGGAGGGCTAGATCCCCACCTCTATCAATGTTACCGTCATGGCAGTGGACTTAGGAAAGCAAGAGAGTTGAAGTTAAGGAACGTAGTCACGCACCTAGAAATGACAGGTTCAACCCAAGCAAGTAGAACCTCCCAAAGAAAAAATGTAGAAGGAAAAGTAGAGAAAGGGGTTCAGACTGTGTGTCCCATGGGTAGTAGGCAAAGAGGAGCAGAGAGGGGTACACAGAGCCAGGAGGGCAGCCCGTGAGTGTCAGAGAGATGCAGGGCTGCCTACGTCGTGACAGTCCGAGGAAATCACCTGGATCCTTAGATGCACAGAAAGTAACCAGGGCTGTGATGAGAACTTCCAGAGGACAGCCTGCTGTAGGTGTGATGGATAACACAGAGTCATCGGCAATACCCATTACCCCAAATTGTCCCAAATGCTTTAAAACCGCGTACATCCACTGGTACTAAACACTGTCCCCCAGCGCTGTGCTTTGTCTGCCTCTCGCCTCTTCTCTGTAAACAGGGCACCCTGTCTTGCATTTCATAATTACTTTTTGCCTCTTTTCTTGAGCTGTTTCCCAACTCTCTCTCTGGCCTGCAGAACTAGATCCTCTCTTATGTGGTTCTGTGATCCTTTTCCCTTCGTAGCAGGACATGACCTTTGCATGCTGGGACAGGACCCCACCTGAACACATGGCACGCTAAATCTCAACAACTCAACCAGCTGGGCTGCACCCCTTTCTCCAGTGCCACTCCAAGGCAAACCATCTGGGGAATTTTTATTAAAAACAGTTGGTGTTTTCTTCATTTGCTGCATTTGAACTCAAGGACTTTTAAAGAGGGGAACGGATATCTGGGTGGAGACAAGATGTCACATGTGTCCTGAGGCTCTGGAGGAACCGCAGGAATACAACCAGGTTCCAAAGGACAGGAACCATTGCCCCAATATGTTCTTCTTGGGCTGTGCCCGGGTCAGGGTCAAAGACTGCTCAGGAGCCCGCTTCATTCTCTCCTTATTTTAAAACTTCAGTCCCACTTGTGGCAGAGCTCCCATTCTGGTAAAAGGAGATGCATTCCATTAACAGCTTGAGAATCCGTTTTGGCCCTTCACTTTTGTTTTCTTGCCTTCTGATTATAAAAGTAACACTGTCTACATAGAGACTTGTAGTACACAAATGTTCACGGCAGCCTCATTCATAATAACCCAAACCTGTAAACAGCCCACCTGTCATCGACTGAGAAATAGATAAACAAAACGTACATCCACGCAGTGAAATACTATCCAACAGGAAAGGGAACAAAGTACTGATCCACACTGCAACATGCATGGACCTCAGAAACATCATTCAAGGATTGGGAGTTGGGGATTAGCAGACGCAAACTATCATATATAGGACGGATAAACAACAAGGTCCAACTGTATAGCACAGGGAACTATATTCAATATCCTGTGATAAACCATCATGGAAAAGAAAATGAAAAAATATATGTATAACTGAATCACTTTGCTGTACAGCATAAATTAACAAAACAAAAAGACAACTCACAGAATACGAGAAAATATTTGCAAATGAAGCGACCAACAAGGGATTAATCTCCAAGATACACAGATAGCTCATACAGCTCTATGTCAAAAAAATAAACAACCAAGTCAAAAAATGAGCAGAAGATCTAAATAGACATTTCTCCAAAGAAGACATACAGATGGCCAAAAAGCATATGAAAAGATGCTCAACATCACTAATTATCAGAGAAATGCAAATCAAAACTACGCTGAAGTATCACCTCAGACTGGTCAGAATGGCCATTATCAAAAAGTCTACACACAATAAATGCTGGAGAGGATGTGGAGAAAAGGGAACCCTCTTGCACTGTTGGTGGGAATGTAAACTGATACAGCCACTATGGAGAACAGTACGGAGGTTCCTTAAAAAACTAAAAATAGACCTACCATATGATCCCGCAATCCCACTCCTGGGCAGATATCTGGAGAAAACCATAATTCGAAAAGATACCTGCACCCCTATGTTCATAGCAGCACTATTTACAATAGCCAAGGCATGGAAACAACCTAAATGTCCATCGACAGAGGAATGAATAAAGAAGATGTGGTACATATATACAATGGAATATTACTCAGCCATAAAAAAAGAACAAAATAATGCCATTTGCAGCAGCCTGGATGGACCTAGAGATTATCATACTAAATGAAGTAAGTCAGAGAAAGACAAATATCATATGATATCACTCATATGTGGAATCTAATTTTTTTAAAAATGATACAAATGAACTTACAAAACAGAAACAGACTTAGAGATATCAAAAACAAACTTAGGGTTACCAAAGGGAAAAATGGGGGGAAGGGATAAATCAGGAGCTTGGGATTAACATACACACACCACTACTATATATACGATAGATAATCAACAAGGACCTACTGCATAGCACAGGGAACTCTACTCAGTATTCTGTGATAACCTATATGGGAAAAGAATCTGAAAAAGAATGAATATATGTATACGTCTAACTGAATCGCTTTGCTGTACACCTGAAACTAACACAACATTGTAAATCAACTATACTCCAATAACATTTAAATAAATAAATGGGGGGGAAAAGAAAGAAACGTCATTCAGTGAAAGAAGACGGACACAAAAGGCCACATATTGTTCAATTCCATTTATATGGAATTTCCTGAAAAGGCAAACCCATTTAGACAGATCAGTGGCGGCTCGAGATGGAGATGGGGGTGCACGGGACTGGGGATGAGCACCAGGGAACTTTTCTGGGGGGCGGGGGGGCTGACGGAAATGGTCTAGAGCTGGATTCTGGTCATGGCGGCCCAACTCTGCAAAAGCACTAGAACGTACTGAGCTGTGCACTCGCGTAGGTGTATTCTACAGCATATGACGTCATGCCACGAGGGTGCTGCTTCAAAAACATAGTAACACCGATCTATGTGGGAAATGTCAGCATTGTAAGGAGATACATAATTTAGGGATGGAAAATCATAGCTATTCTTGCTGTTAAAGAAGTAATCATTCATGACACTGGTCAAGACAGGAAGGCAGGAACTTCCCTGGTGGTCTGGTGGTTAGGATTCAGCGCTTCCACTGCAGGAGGCCCGGGTTCAATCCCTGGTTGGGGAACTAAGATCCCACAAGCTGTGAGCTGTGCCCTCCCCCACCCCCCAAAAAAGGACAGGACGGCAGACGTTACTCAGGACAATCCTGATAGGTGTAGGGGCCGCTGCTGAAGGAGAGAGAGACTGGGCGCAACTCCAGACACAGAAGGAAGAGTGGGGATTTACAGTGAAGAAGCAGAGGTGGAGGTGTGGGCATCGGTGGACGGAGGATCACCAAGAGGAAACAGCAGGGTGGGGGGGGTCTGGCCACATCAACCTAAGAGGACTCTTGCTGAGTGCAGGTCCGGGTGAGCAGACAGCACCTTGGGGTGGTGGAGACACCCGATCAGGTAACAAGGGTGATCAGACATCAAGGGTGAGGACCTTGCCACAGGTGGGCCTGTCCTGGAGGCCATGCCCGAGGACAGGCTCAGAGTAGCCTGACTCAAGCTCGGCCAAAGACAGTGTCTTCGTCACCCCTTCCCATATACAAGTACTTTAGTAGTTTGATTTACAGTCTTCTAGATTCTTCTTTACATCAACTAACATAGGGATGTATGCTCATGTTTTGGGTTTTTTCCAAGGGAAAAATTGCATTTGTTCTTTGGCATGTTCATCTCCCATCAACAGCAGGGCTCAGACGCTGGTCTCTGGATGTTGGTCTGGGTGTGTGTGAGGTTCTGCGGCCACGCGGGGCGCAGTGTGAAGGCCCAGGTCAGCATTCAGTGCTCCTCACAGAGGGTGAGCGGCATCCAGCCAGGGCCCAGAGGGAGGCTTTGGGGATTGGTTTTCAAAGGCCTTTCTTGATCTGAGGTCCAGATCCAGAGTCAGGGCCAGAAGCCTCCATACAGGCCTCTGTGCAAAGCAGACCAGCAGTGTGGTGAGCGACTAGTAAGGGTCAGGGGGACAATCACAAGTCAAGGTCAAGGTCATGATTCAAATGCGAATAACGGAACGTCAAACTGAGAACTGAAATAATGGGAAATTGAATATATTGGTACAGTGTTTGACCCAAAGAAAAAGCCCTACTTTACTTCCTCCTTTACTTATAAAAAGTCAATGCAGGGGGAAGCAATCAAGATGGAGAAGTAGTAGGATGTGGAGCTCACCTTCTCCCACAAATGCATCAGAAATACATCTACACGTGGAACGAGTCTCACAGAACACCTACTGAACGCTGGCAGAAGACCTCAGACTGCTGAAAGGGCAAGAAAATCTCCACGTACCCGGGTAGGAAAAAAGAAGGAAAGGAAGAAAGGAATCGGGATGGGACCTGTGCCCGGGGGAGGAAGCTAAGGAAGAGGAGACGGGGAGACCAGCCGGGACACAGGGGAGCTTCAGAGCCTCAGAGGAGAGCACGGCAGCCGGTGCGCGGCAGCCAGAGCAGAGGGAGAACTGCACAGACAGTCAGTGCTGCCGCGCTGCAGCCCCCAGCCTGAGGCGCGAGTCCGCCGGCGCAGGTGGGGGCTGGGGGCTGGAACTCGGGCTTCGGAGGTCAGACCCAGAGAGGGGACTTGGGTTGGCTGTGCAGAAGCAGCCCGGGCAGGCTGGCATCTGGTGCAACCGCAAGTGAGGGTGTAGGCAGAGGAAGCATGGGCCGCCTTAGAGGCCAGGCGCGACTGTTTGGGGGTGCACGAAGGAAGGGGCGGGACCTGGATCGTAGCCTTCTTCCCTGTGCACACACTCGCAGAGGGCAGGACGCCGCCCGCACGGGCTCCAGGAGTGGTCGAGAGCCGCCTCCACTCCCCTCGCATGCTCCGGGGGCAGGCCTGGGCCTCCCCAGCCACCAAGAACCCCAGGACTGGGCGCCGGCCACCACGTCTGCACACCCCCTATACGGGGACGATGATCAGCACACGCCGAGGAAGCAGGCGACGGGCGTCAGTACTAAAAACACCTGCACGCCAAGTCTATTACACCCACACAAGCTACACAGGGTCGCTCCCGCATACAAACGGCCCTCCAAGACCACAGCAGATAACTGCTTCTCCTAAACTCCCAGAGTAAGAGACATATGAGTGAAATGAAGAAGCAGGGGAACCACTACACCAGTGAAAAGACCAAGAGAATTCCCCAGAAATAACAATGAAACAGACCTCTTCAGTTTAATAGACACCAATTTCAAAAAGGAGATAATGAAAATACTGAAGGAATTAAGAAAGGCTATTGACAGAAATGCAGATTACTGTAAAAAAAGGAACTAGAAGATATAACGAGTAAGCAAGAAAAATGAGAAAACTCATTTGCAGAGATGAAAGCTGAGCTAAAGGCAATGAATAGCAGAATTAATAATGCAGAAGAAAGAATAAGTGACCTGGAAGATAGAATAATGGAAATCACCCAATCAGGATAGCAGACAGAAAGCCAAATTAAAAAAAAAAAAAATGAAAGCAATCTGAGACCTATGAGATAATATAAAGTGTACCAATCTACATGTAATAGGGATTCCAAAAGGGGAAGAAAGAGAAAAGGGGATCGAAAATATATTTGAAGAAATTATGGCAGAAAACGTCCCAAACCTAAAGAAGAAAACAGACATCCAGGTACAGGAAGCACAGAGGATCCCAAACAAAATAAACCGAAACAGACCTACACCAAGACATTTTATAATAAAAAAGGCAAAAGTTAAAGAGAGGATTCTAAAGGCGGCAAGAGGAACACAAAGAGTCAATTACAAGGGAAACAGCGTCTCTACAGAAACGCCGCAGGCCAGAAGGGAGTGGCAAGGTATATTCAAAGTCCTGAAAGGGAAAAAATCTGCAACCTAGGATACTCTACCCAGCAAGATTATCGTTTAGAACAGGAGGAGAGTTAAAGAGTTTCTCAGACAAGCAAAAACTAAAAGAATACAGCAATACTAAACCTATTCTAAAGGAAATATTGAAAGGTCTTTTCTAAATAGAAAACAAGTAAGAATCTATACGAAAGAGAAAATCACAATTGGAAAGCAAATCACTTAAATGAGCCAGTACACAGGTTAAAAAAACAAAAATCAAATCAAAAACTTTCTGTGAAAGTGACGATAACCACGATGAACAGCAAAAGGACGAACACGAAGGGGTAAAAGAGGACGTCAAAGTCATCAAGTGCGGCGAGAAGAGTAAGGACATGTAAGTTTCTTTTTTCCTAGAATGTGTTTGAGCCTATATGACTGCCAGTCTAAGGCAAGTAGACAATAGGAAGGGATTAACATACTTGAAAAACAGGGTAACCACAAATTAAAAACATAAAACAGATTCACAAAACCAAAAAGAAAAGAACATACGTATAATAAAAAAAAATCACCAAACCACAATAGGAAAAACATAAAGAAAAAGAGACAAGGAAGAAATATAAAATCAATGGGAAAACAAGGTTTAAAATGGCAATAAATACATATCTATCAATAATTACCTTAAATGTCAATGGACTAAATGCTCCAATCAAAAGACACAGAATGGCAGACTGGATAAAAATTAAAAAACTGGAACCTACAATAATGCTGCCTACAAGAGACATACTTTAGGGCAAAGCACACACATATATTGAAAGTGAGGGAATGGAAAAAGATATTTCATGCAAACAAAAATGACAAGAAAGCAGGGGTAGCAGTACTCATATCAGACAAAATAGACTTTAAAACAAAGGCCATAAAGAAGGATAAGGAAGAACACTATATAGCGATAAATGCATCAACACAAGAAGAGGATTTTACACTTGTCAACATATATACACCTAATATAGGAGCATCCAAATACAACAAATACGAACAGACGCAAAGGGAGAAATTGATAGAAATACAATAATAGTAGGAGACTTTAACACCCCACTCACGTCAGTGGACAGGTCTTCCAGACGGAGAATCAATAAGGCAACAGAGATCCTAAATGACACAATAGAACAGTTAGACTTAATTGATTTTTCAGGACATTACATCCAAAAACACCAAAATATACATTCTTTTCAAGTGCACATGGAACATTCTCTAGGATTGACCACATACTAGGGCATGAAACAAGCCTCAACAAATTTTAAGAGTATAGAAATTATCTCAAGCATCTTTTCTGACAACAACAGCATGAAGCTCGAAATTAACCACAGAAAAAGAAATGAGGAAAAAATGATTACATGGAGACTAAACAACAAGCTACTAAAAAACCAGTGGATCAAAGATGAAATCAAAGAGGAAATTTAAAAATACCTTGAGACAAATGACAATGAAAATGCAGCCATACAAAATCTATGGGATGCAACAAAAGTAGTTCTTAGAGGGAAGTTCATAATGATACAGGCCTTCCTCAAAAAATAAGAAAAATCTCAACTAAACAACCTAACCTACCACTTAAATAATTAGAAAAAGAAGAACAAACAAAACCTAAAGTCAGCAGAAGGAAGGAAATAATAAGGATCAGAGAGGAAAAAAATAAAATAGAGATTAAAAACAATAGAAAAAAAAAAAAGCAATAAAACCAAGAGCTGGTTCTTTAAAGGGTAAACAAGATCGACAAACCTCTGGCCAGGCTCACCAAGAAGAAAAGAGAGAAAACCCAAAGAAACAAAATAAGAAATGAAAATGGAGAGATAACAACTGATACTGCAGCAATACAAAAAACCACGAGGGAATACTATGAACAATTATATGCCAACAAATACAACAACCTAGAAGAAATGGACAAGTTTCTAGAAACATACAGCCCACCAAAATTGAATCAAGAAGAAACAGATAATTTGAACAGACCAATCACTAGAAGTGAGAGAGAATCTGTAACTAAAAAAAAACAAAAAACAAAAAAAACAACTCCCTACAAACAGAAGTCCGGGACCAGATGGCTTCACAGGGGAATTCTACCAAACATACAAAGAAGAACTTATACGGATCCTTTTCAAACTCTTCCAAAAAATTGAAGAGGAGAGACCACTCCCAAAGACATTCTATGAAGCCACCATCACCCTGATACCAAAACCAGACAAAGATACCACCAAAAAAAAAAAAATTACAGGCCAATATCTTTGATGAATATAGATGCAAAAATTCTCAACAAAATATTAGCCAACTGAATCCAACAACACATAAAAAAGATCATACACCAGGACAAAGTGGAATTCATCCCTAGTTCACAAGGATGGTTCAGCATATACAAATCAATCAATGTAATACACCACATAAACAAAAGACAAAAACCACATGATCACCTCAACAGATGCAGAAAAAGCCTTCAACATTCATTCATGATTAAAAAAACTCTTACCAAAGGCGGTAGAGAGGGAACATATCTCAATATAATAAAAGCTATTTATGACAAACCCACAGCCAATATAATACTCAATGTGAAAAGCTGAAGGCCTTCCTGCTAAAGTCTGGAACAAGACAAGGATGCCCACAATCACCTCTTCTATTCAACATAGTACTGGAAGTCCTACCCACAGCAATCAGACAAGAAAAAGAAATAAAAGTTATCCAAATTGGAAGGGAAGAGGTAAAACTGTCACTATATGCAGATGATATGATACTATATATAGAAAACCCTGAGGACGCCCCACAAAAACTACTAGAACTGATAAACGAATTCAGCAAGGTAGAAGGATACAAGATTAACATACAGTTATCAGTTGCATTTCTTTCCACCAACAATGAAATATCAGAAATGGAATGTAAAAAAAAAATAATACCTCTTAAAATTGCACCCCCCCAAAAACATACATGGGAATAAACCTGACCAAGGAGGTGAAAGGCTTATATGCTGAGAACTATAAAACAGTAGTAAAGGAAACTGAAGATGATTCAAAGAAATGGAAGAAAGATATCCCATGCTCTTGAATTGGAAGAATATTGTTAAAATGGCAATACTACTCAAAGCAATCTACAGATTTAATGCAATCCCTATCAAATTACCCATGACATTTTTCACAGAACTAGAACAAATAATCCAAAAATTTATATGGAACCATAAAAGACCCAGAAATGCCCCAGCAATCCTGAGGGGAAAAACACAAAGCAGGAGGCATAACTCTCCCAGAATTCAGATAATATTACAAAGCTACAGTAATCAAAACAGTGTGGTACTGGTACAAAAACAGAATATACGGATCAACGGAACAGAGAGCCCAGAAATAAACACACACACCTATAGTCAATCTTCAACAAAGGAGGCAAGAATATAAAATGGGAAAAAGTCTCTTTAGCAAGTGGTGCTGGGAAAGTTGGACAGCTGCATGTAAATCAATGAAGTTAGAACACACCCTCACACCATGCACAAAAATAAACTCAAAATGGATTAAAGACTTAAATACAAGACATGGCACCATAAAACTCCTAGAAGAGAACATAGGCAAAACATTCTCTGACATAAATCATATCAGTGTTTTCTTATGTCAGTTTCCCAAGACAATAGAAACAAAAAGAAAAATAAACAAATGGGACCTAATCAAACTTAGAAGCTTTTGCACAGCAAAGGAAGCGATGAGCAAAATGAAAAGACAACCTTTGGAATGGGAGAAAATATTTGCAAATGATGTGACTGACAAGGGCTTAATTTCCAAAATATACAAACAGCTTATACAACTCAACAACAAAAAAACAAACAACCCAATCAAAAAATGGGCAGAAGACCTAAATAGACATTTCTCCAAAGAAGACATAGAGATGGCCAATAGGCACATGTAAAGCTGCTCAACATCACTAATTATTAGAGAAATGCAAATCAAAACCACAATGAGGTACCAGCTCACACTGGTCAGAATGGCCATCATTAACAAGTCTACAAATAACAAATGCTGGAGAGGGTGTGGAGAAAAGGGAACCCTCCTACACTGTTGGTGGGAATGTAAGTTGGTGCAGCCACTATGGGGAACAGTATGAAGTTTCTTCAGAAAACTGAAAATAGAGCTGCCAATATGATCCCGCAATCCCACTTCTGGGCATATATCTGGACAAAACTATAATGCAAAAATATACATGCACCCCTAATGTTCATAGCAACACTATCCACAATAGCCAAGACATGGACACAACCTAAATGTCCATTGACAGATGAATGGATAAAGAAGATGAGGTACATATATACAATGGAATATTACTCAGCCATGAAAAAGAGTGAAATAATGACATTTGCAGCAACATGGATGGATCTAGAGATTATCATACTGAGTGAAGTAAGTGAGAAAGAGAAAGACAAATATAATATGATATCACTTATATGTGGAACCTAAAATATGACACAAATGAACTTATCTACAAAACAGAAACAGACTCACAGACATAGAGATCAGACTTGTGGTTGCCGGGGGTTTGGAGGGTGGGGGAGCGGTACAGAGATGGATGGAGTGGGAGTTTGGGATGAGCAGATGCCAACTATTATATATAGGATGGATCAACAAGGTCCTACTGTAGAGCACAGGGAACTATATCCAGTCTTCTGGGATAAACCGTAATGGAAAAGAATATAAAAAAGAATGTATATATATATATATATATATATATATATATATATATATATATATATATATGTATAACTGAGTCACTTGCCTGTACAGAAGAAATTAGCACAACATTGTAAATCAACCATACTTCAATAAAATAAAGAAAAAAAGTCCCCAATTTACCCACCTGTCCCCCATACCCACTGCCTTCCATGTCAGAGTCTAAGATACCCGGCGGAGCTGTGGGTGCTGGAAACACAGTACCCGGGGGGGAAGGGGCGGGGGGGGTCACCCAGGGCAAGGACACAGGCCCCGGGCTCTCCGGTGCCCGTCCCTGTCCTGCCCCTTACAACTGTTGACCTTGAGCAAGTTCCTCACCCTCTCTGTGCCCCAGCTTTATTCTCACCCACAGGATGGGATTGCCGATGGCAGTACCCACCCCACATAAGGTTGTAGGAAGTAACAGATTGGGTGCTAGCGAGTGCTTCCCGCGTGGCACCAGGGTGGGAAGGAGAAGCTGAATGCCTTGCCTTCTAGGAGAAAGGACCTGTCAGCCTGGGGAGTAATTCAGAACTCGGAGAACAACCGAGGCTTCTCATCTCTGTGCACTTGGAGGGGATAATAGAGACCCTGGGCGGGAGGGGTGGCGGAGCCAGGCCTCGCGGGGGGGTCTCCGCACAGCAGACCTCGTAACTGCGCCAAAACCCGCCATCTCCATCGGACCCTCCCCCCCAGGCAGCCCCAAACAGGCGCGCAGCTTAAGGGAGAAAACAGTGCTCATGCAGAAACCCACGCCCAGACAGAGCGCTTCCCCCAGCGCCCCCAGGGTGGAAGGACTTCCACGTCCCCTGGGGTAGGTGAGACCTCATTCCCAAGGACCAGTCAAGGCTGAAATTTCTTCTTTAACACTGAATTTAACCCAGGGGTGATGTCTTAGGGGGAGATGTTTGCTGTTTATATCCAAATGGTACTCTGGCCAATTAATTTATATTAATTTTGAAATAACGTGTCAACTGCATTCTTCCGGCTGAAAAACCAGAACTCAGAGCCTGGACTGGCCCTGGGGAGGAAGTAGGGAAACGACAGAAGTAGGACGTCTGGCCCAGGGTCCGCAGCGCGGAGCGAAGAGCGGCGGGGCCAGCAGGTGGCGCTGTGGCTCGCAGCGGACGCGGAGGAGCCGGGCCGCCCCGCCCCCACTCCCCCACCCCGCCTCGCCCCGAGTCACCGTCCCTAAAGCAGCGCCCGCTCTTGGGCACAGGGGTCGGGGTCGGGCTGGGGCTAAGACCTCCCCCGCAGGGCCCTAGCTGACCCCGAGCGACCCGATCTCTGCCGGTTAATTTGTTTCCAGCACAGAGAACTTGAATCCGGTGACCCGAGGGGAGGGGCTCCCATCCCGCTGCCTCCTCTCCATCCCCTGCTGCCCGCGCCCCGGGAACCTTCCCAGAAGCAAATCCACCTCGTGAGGCCAGCCCTGCGGCGAGAAATTTCACAGTTGAATGAAACTGCCCCACATCGGGGGGTTCCGTGGGCCACGGATCGTCTTGCCCTCAGCATCTGTCCCCTGTACACATTTTCCTTCCTGGCTTCTGTGAATGTCTCCCATTGGCCAGGTTTGCCATCCACAGAAGGAAGGTGATACCTTTCTTAGAAGCAATCAGTTAATGTCAGGAAAGCTCTCTGTGGGTGAAAAGCGCTAAATTCTATTTACCAAATATTTAATCAGCCACCCTTGGGGGGAATGAGTCATAATCATCTATTCAACTTGCTGAATAACCAAAGAAAAAGGCATGATCAGGAAAATCATCTTAACCACAGGTTTTCATAGATTTTGTACCTGTCAGGACTACGAGGGAGAATTTTCAAATTAGCGCTCGGATTCCTCCCTGCCTGGCAGGACCCTGAAGTCACGGGCCCCCTTCCTCCTCAGCCCAGGGGGCCCAGCAGCAGCACCCAGGGCGGGGGTCTGGCCGCAGCTTCCCTGCCCAAGCTCCTCCGGGGCCTGGCAGGCCACAGCATCTCTTCTCCTCTGCTCAGTTTCCTCACGTCCCCTCTGTCACATGCCTGTTTTCTGCCCTGGCACGGACTCTGTGAGGAGAAATGAGGTCGTGTGGGAGGCATGGGCGCTTTGAAACGAAAGGCACCAAACCAGCTCAGAGCGGAAGGGGTTCCAGAGGCCTTCCCAGTGCCTTTGAAGCAGCAGGGCCCAGTCTGCATCAGACTCCCCGCTTGGGGAGTGAGCAAGGGAACCTGTTACTTGTTCTCGCTCCCCCCTGCTGCAGCAGGGGCCCCAGTAAACCCTTGTCTGCATTTCTTGTCTGGCCTCTTATCAATTTCAACCGATTCAGGAGGCCAAGAACCCTGGTCAGTGACACTCGGACAGGGGCATGCAGTGACACTGGCCAGGACAGCAGGTAAAATAATGAGCTGTCTTGTGCACATGCCCAGGAATTGGGTTTTTTTGTTTGTTTGTTTGTTTGTTTATCATGAATGCAATAAAGAGCTGTGGAAGGATTTGAAATGAGAAAAATGAAAGGACTGACATTTTTGTTGATCGAGACCACCCTAGCTGAAGCGTGGACTGTGGATTGGAGGGAAACAGGTAGAACCAGCAGACGGGTCCTGAGGCCTCTGGTGTCATCTAGGTGGGAAGCCATGGTGCCAAAACTGGCACGGTGACCACCGGGAACCAAGGAGATCACAGGGCACACGCCCAGGCTATGGCGGCACCCAGTCTCAAAACCCATCTGACTCCTTCATTCAGTCAATAAATCTTTACTGAGCACCTACTGTGCGTCAGGCCCTGTCTGGACTCCAGAGCTACAGAAATGAAGACGACGGATGCTCTCAGAGAGCCTACACAATCGTGGGGTCCCGATGGGCCAGGGCAGGCAATAAGCGGCAAACACAAAGGGAGCTAGTTTAATTGCACCGAGCTTCCTGGATCTGCGGTTTGCTGTGTCATTAATTTTGGAAAGTTCTCTGCCATTCTTACTTCAAATATTTGTTCTACTCAGTCCTCCATCTGGTATTCCCATCAGGTGTGTGTCACATCTTTTATAATTGTCTCCATCCTTGGATGTTTTGGATTTTTTAAAAAAAATTCTTTGTTGTTGTTGTTGTATTTAAGTTTGGGAAGTTTCTATTGGTCTACCTTCGAGCTCATGGCTTCTTTCCTCAGCTGTGTTGAGTGTATTGATGAATCCATCAAAGACACTCCTCATTCCTGTTTGTTTTCTTTTTCTTCCTAGCATTTCCTTTTGCGTCTTCCGTATCTCTCTGCTTACATCCCCATCTGTACTTGCATGTGGTCTACTTTTCCATTAGAGCCCTGAACAAATTAATCTCAGTTAAATTCCCTGAATGATCATTTTTACCATCTGTGTTACATCTGAGTCTGCTTTTTTGATGCATCTTTTGTCTCTTCAATCTGTTTTTCTTTGGTTTTGGGTGGAATTTATGATTATTTTTGTTGAAAGCTGGACGTGCTGCACTGGATAATAGAAACTGAGGCAAACAGGCCTCTTCTGTAAGGATTTATGATAATCTGGCTACAGGTTGGCTTTGTTTAATGTTTTTTGCAGCTATAAGCGCCACAGACTTTAAATCCCCCCAGGGTCCCCATGTCTGGTTTTTGTCTCCACTCTTGATCTTGGGCTTCTCTCCATCCTCCTTCTCAGAGGGACTGTGTCTTGTAACCCTCTCAGCTGCAACCCACTGTTGTTATGGGGAGCCCTGCTGGTGTGGAAAAGTGGAGGAGAGGGAAAAGCGCCATCATCTTCTAACTAAATCTCAGTCCTGTAGGGGGTGTGTGCCTCTTGTCTGTGACCTTCACAGCGTTTCGTTTTGTGTAGTGAGGCAGGAAGGCCTGGGCAGGGATGCTCTTCCCAGCCCCCGGACAAGGCTAGCTACGGTGAAGCCACAGAGAGCGCTCTGGTATATCTCACAAGGGCCACTCTTCCTTCACTTCAGCCATAGCCGTGGGTCTCAGACCTTCTCCAGGACAACCCGGTGGGGTTTCTGGGGGTAAAGCCCGAAGAAGGGTGGGGGGGGTCCCCTGAAGGCCGCACTCCCCAGGAATTGGGTGCTCTCACACAAGTGCACACTCAGCCTCCAGCAAGTCACTGAAACGGCCGTTGACGTGTCCCTACCAGTTTATGGGTCCAGCGGCTTTGGCTTTGGGTAACAAGCTCTCAGCCGTGCCTCTCTGGATTCTCTGCAGACCTCAGGGCTGTGGTTTGCCCAGAAACCTCAGTTCTCTAATGCAGGGGTCCCCGACCTCCAGACCGTGGACGGTGCTGGTCCACGGCCTTTTAGGAACCGGGCTGCACAGCAGGAGGTGAGCAGCGAGTGAGCAGCGAAGCTCCATCTGCCACTCCCCATCGCTCCCCATGGCTCCCCATCTCTCCCTGTCGCTCCCCACCGCTCCCCGTCGCTCCCCACCACTCCCCACGGCTCCCCACCGCTCCCCGTCTCTCCCCGCCGCTCCCCGTCGCTCCCTGTCTCTCCCTGTCGCTCCCCGTCTCTTCCCGTCACTCCCCACCGCTCCCCATGGCTCCCTGTCGCTCCCCGTCGCTCCCCACCACTCCCCGTCGCTCCCCGCCTCTCCCCACAGCCCCCCACCGCTCCCTGTCTCTCCCTGCCGCTCCCCACCACTCCCGGTCGCTCCCCGTCGCTCCCCATGGCTCCCCGTCACTCCCCGTCGCTCCCCATCGCTCTCCATCGCTCCCCGTCTCTCCCCGTCACTCCCCACCTCTCCCCGCCGCTCCCCACCGCTCCCCGTCGCTCCCCACCTCTCCCCGCTGCTCCCCACCGCTCCCCACGGCTCCCCACCGCTCCCTGTCTCTCCCTGCCGCTCTCCACTACTCCTGGTCGCTCCCCGTCGCTCTCCATCGCTCCCCGTCACTCCCCGTCACTCCCCATTGCTCTCTGTCGCTCCCCGTCTCTCCCCGTCACTCCCCACCTCTCCCCGCCGCTCCCCACCACTCCCCACGGCTCCCCACCGCTCCCCGTCGCTCCCCACGGCTCCCCACCGCTCCCCGTCGCTCCCCACCTCTCCCCGCCGCTCCCCACCTCTCCCCGCCGCTCCCCACCGCTCCCCGTCGCTCCCCACCGCTCCCCACGGCTCCCCAGCGCTCCCCGTCGCTCCCCACCTCTCCCCGCCGCTCCCCACCTCTCCCCGCCGCTCCCCACCTCTCCCCACCGCTCCCCACCGCTCCCCACCGCTCCCCGTCGCTCCCCACCGCTCCCCACGGCTCCCCACCACTCCCCACGGCTCCCCACCACTCCCCATCTCTCCCCATCGCTCCCCACCGCTCCCCGTCTCTCCCTGCCGCTCCCCACCGCCCCTCGTCGCTCCCCATCGCTCGCATGACCGCCTGAGCCATCCCCTCCCACCCTGTCCGTGGAAAAACTGTCTTCCAGGAAACCGGTCCCTGGTGCCAGAAAGGCTGGGGACCTCTGCTCTAATGGGTCAAAGAAAAGGTGTTAATTTTCAGTTTGGCCAACTTCTTCTTATCGTTAAGGATGGGAGTGAGAACTTCCAAACTCTTTACCTGTTGGTTCGGAAACAAAAGTCAGTGAATAACTTACTTTCAGGTGGTAATGAACTGCAGGAGAACTGACTGGGGCGATGGGCATGAGTTACCGCAAGGTCACGAGAGGGCTGTCTGTGGAAGAGACGTGAAGGGTGGGGAGGAACCAGCCTCATGAAGGTCCAGGGGAGGACGCTCCGGCATCGGGATTGGCAGGTGTGAGTTCTTGGAACGGAAAGGCCTACGTGGCCAGAGCACAGGGAGAGGCAGAGGGAGGACCGAGATCGGGCGGACATCTGGGGTGACGACATGCAGAGCTGAAGCCGGTAGGCAGAAAAGTGACGTGACGTGACTCACGTTTGCAAATGACCCCTCGGCTAGAAAGTCCGTAGGTCCAGGTTTGCCCAGGACAGTCCTGGTTTATATCTTTTGCCTGGTGTAATTCATCAACGTGCCTCCTTTCACTCTTAAAAGTGTCCTGGTTCAGACAACAAATCACAGGATTCCCCGTGACTCTGGTCACAGGGAGGGGCGTGGGCACAGCCGTTGTGGAAGCTGAGGGGTCCGCTGGAAGTGAATGCAGTGAACACAAGCCATAGGGGGTTCTGGCCGGGGTGGTGGCTGGGGAGCTGGGGGGACTGACACCCCCAGGATGTGTGGCAGAGGCGGAGCCAACAGGATTGATGGCGGGGGCAGGCAGGAAAGAGAGGAATTAGGGACCCCGGCCATCATGAGCCGCTCCTTCTCATCCCATCACCCAGGCTCGTAAATTCCATCTCCAAAGACCCTCAAGTGTCCTCCTGCTCCCAATTCTCACATCCACCTTCACTGTTCGATCCCTCCATCTCCCGCCTGAATTCAAGCGCTCCCCTCCAGCCCCACGGGCATCTGGTGTTGTCCCCCTGGGTGGTGACACAACCTCTGGTCCTGCAGCCCACGTCGAGAGCACAGCCTACCTCACACGGTCAGCATGGCCCTCGTTAACAAGTCTACAAACAATAACTGCTGGAGAGGGTGTGGAGAAAAGGGAACCCTCCTGCACTGTTGGTGGGAATGTAAATTGCTGCAGCCACAATGGAGAACAGTACAGAGGTTCCTCAAAAAACTAAAAATAGAGCTACCATATGACCCAGCAATCCCACTCCTGGGCATATACCCTGAGAAAACCATAACTCAAAAAGAGTCATGTACCACAATGTTCACTGCAGCTCTATTTACAATAGCCAGGACATGGAAGCAACCTAAGGCGTCCATCGACAGATGAATGGATGAAGAAGATGTAGCACATATATATATACAATGGAATGTTACTCGGCCATAAAAAGGGATGAAATAATGCCATTTGCAGCAACATGGATGGACCTAGAGATGATCATACTAAGTGAAGTAAATCAGAAAGAGAAAGACAAATACCGTATGATATCACTTACATGTGGAACCTAAAATACAACACAAATGAACTTATCTACGGAACAGAAACAGACTCCGAGACACAGAGAACAGCCTTGTGGTTGCCAAGAGGGAGGCGGGTGGGGGAGGGAGAGTGTGGGGTTAGCAGATGCAAACTAGTACACATAGGATGGATAAAGAACAAGGTCCTACTGTAGAGCACAGGGAACTATGTTCAACATCCTGTGATGAACCATTATGGAAAAGAAAATGAAAAAGAATGTGTGTAACTGAGTCGCTCCGCCGTGCAGCAGAAATGAACACAACACTGTCAATCACCTCGACTTCAATTAGAGAAAAAGCAGAGCCTGAGCCTGCGACCGCCGCCCCTCACGGCTCCCCGCGCAGGACATCCCACCACCTCTTCGACAGCCTTCCACCCCTTGGGTCAGTGAGGCCTTCTGCCCGGGGTCCCCTCCTGCCCCCTGTGCCAGCTGAAGTTCTTCCCACCCTTCACGTTGCTTACACGGCACCTCCGCAGTGGAGCCCTCCGGCCAGCTGCCCCTCCCTTCCCCGACCACCCCAGACCCTCAGATCTCTCTTTCAAGGCCCTCACGTAGTCCATCCTATAGAGCGGTCATCTGTGTATTTCCCCTCACCCCTCAACTGATCTATCAGCTTCTGGCGGAGAGAGTGACGTTCTCCCCACCTTCCACCCCGCAGAGCACTCGGCGCATCACGAGTGGCTCAGCGCGTCGTGGCGTTGAGTCTGGCAGCAGTGTGGACGGCTACGGCTGCTTCGGTTGGTTTGACCCTGGCAGGCCTAGCCCTGGATGCACCATGACGTCAACCAGGCAGGAAGCTCCTCGTGGGGCCCTCACTCCGAACCAGGAGGAAGAGCCGTGCGGGGCAGAGCGGTCCGGGCCCAGCTTAGCCCTGGCGTTGGGGATGGGTGGGTGGAGGAGGTAGGTAAAAGAGTTCGACCCTTGAACTGCAGTCTCCCCACTCACTAGCTGTGTGCTCTGGGCAACTTGCTGAACCTCTCTGTTGTCTCAGGTTTCTTACCTGCAAAGCACTGGCAGTGACAGCACGTGGCCAGGGATGCTGGGAAGATCCCACGAGATAAAGCAGGTAAGATGCTTAGCACAGAGTCTGGTATAGGGGACATGCTCTTTATCAGCCGCGTGACTGACGGAGCTGGGGCGTGGGGAAAGTCACGCCTGCAGACGTTGATGGGCTTTGGTCCTTTTATTACATATTTTAAAATTTTAATGGGAACTCTCAGACTGGAGGGGTGAAGCGGGCCCTGCCACAGGAGTATAAAAGGACGCAACTGCCCTGGAGAGCAATTTACCAAGAACCTTGACCCAGTCATTCCACACCTGGGGAATCTAGACTATGGAAATTCGCAAAAATACAGACAAAGCTTACTCCGAAAATGTTAGCCCCAGAATTATGAACAACAGCAGAAAACTGGAATTGAGCGACTATTATCTAAGGAAATAGTTAAGAAAAGTTTGGCATGATATCAAGTGAAGTGTATGTAGTTATGAGAAGCATATTTACAAAGATCTCCGAATGACTGGGGGAAATGCTGATAATGGTAAGTGAGAAAAGCAAGCTACACAAAATGCTATGTGAGTGAACATGATTATGTAAAAAGCATGTGCGTGAAGAAGGACGTAAAACAGAGCGAAGTGTTCATCCCCGGTTACCACGGCCCAGTGATGAGATAATGGACAGCTCTGATTTTCCTTTTTCGACAGTTTCTAAAATGAGAGGCTGCTTTTTGAATCAGAAAGAAAAATCATGCCACCTTAAAAGACGCCGGGGTGCTTGCTGGGTAGCCGCACCAGGAAGCCTGTGGCGCTGCCGAGCCGTGGCCCCAGGACGTGCGGCCTCGAGCAGCGTCCAGCCCGTGGACTCGCCTCTGGACTGCGGCGGCCTCCGCGGAGAAACGGCGGCACGGATCCCCACCTGCCTGAAGGCAGTGGGCCAGGTCAGGCGCCATCTAAAAGGCTTCTCCAGCCCCGATGGTCTTGCAGGAGCCACCTCGGTGAGGCCCCTTTCCTCAGAGAGGGACAGACCTGGTTAGGACCAGCTGACCGAGGGACAAGGAGGGCGGAGGCTGCGTGCTTCTCCACGCCGCCGCCGAGGACTCGCTCCAGGGCCGCAGCTGCCCTGAGCTGCCCCACCAAGCAGGAGTTTCAGGAGGAGGGGGAAGCGCTGTCCTTTGCTCTCCTGGGGCTGTGGCCCTGCAGCCCTCCTTCGCCCCAGGGCCTCTGCTGCTGGCCCGCAGGGGCTTCTCAGACGCGGGGCACGCCTGTGGTCCTCTGCCTCTAAGATGCCCGAGGTGCCCAGGGCCCCGCGAGCAGAACCCCACGTCCTTCCTGCCCCGCTTCTCCCCTGGGAACCCCAGGAAGACCACATCTTCTGTTCTGAAAACTCACTCTGGGGGCTCAGAAGCTGGAGTGGGGATACGTAGCTCGCTCTGAACCTGGTGGGACAGACAGGCATCCCGGGCAGACACCCGCAGGTGGCTTCTACCTGAAGCTAGCAGCCCAGGCACTGACTTTCCATCACAGGATCCCGCATGGGGCTGATGTGAGGGACGTTCTTCCCAAGCTGCAGGTCAGCCTGGAACGAGCCACGAGTCGCACTGGTGGGGCACAGGAGGTCACCTGCCTGCGGGCACAGATGAATTCACTGGGATGGGCCCAGCCGGTGAGTGTGGATCCGCTGGCCTGGGTCACATCCATGCCCTGCCCTGCCGCTCGCTTACTTGGCTCTGTGACTGGTGAAATTACCTGATCTCTTTAAGTGCTGATTTTCCCATTTATAAAATGAGAATCCCAGTGGCCCCTACTGCACAGGGACGCCCTGAGGATTGAATGAGAAAATACACAGAACATGCTTTCCCCGGTGCCTGGCAGAGAGCAAAGGCTCAGGAAGTGGCTGTTTTTGTTAGGAAGCTCTTCTCGGGCTCAGCACCCCTGCGGGCATGGGGGAGGATCCAAGAGATGAAAGCACATTCCCGCTTCTCCGGTGAGGGAGGACCCTCCCCAGGAAAGAGTTCAACAGCTAAGCAGTGGGTGACTCGGTGCAAAACACAACCGGAAGGCAGCAAGGCTATTTATAGCAGCATCGCTCTGGAGGCAACCCAAACGCCCAGCCGCCCTGTGATGACTAAGCAACGCCTGAAACGCCGCAACCCCACGACCCGCTGCAGAGCCGCTGGAGACGGCCAGCGTGCCGCTGACGTCCATACATGGAGAGGGGCCTCGGAAAGGAGCGTTTCCAGAAGGAAGTCGCAAGGTGGCGTGTGCACACCGTTTGCCGTGATGGCTAAACAGATGTCAAGTCCCCCTCGGAGGTCAAGAGGGACTCGGAGAGGTGGCAGCAGTTTAAAGCGCTCACCAGGTATTTTTTTTCCCCCAACAAGTTGCTTAAGGACCGGCTGTCTAGAACAGATCATGGTGCACCTGGGAAGGTCAGGGGCCGTTCAGAGAGGGAGTGAGGTGTGGGAGAGGCTGGGAAGGGAGAGGACGGCGCTTCAGCAGGTGTGGGCGCATCCGTGGGTTGCAAAATAGAAGCGGAGTTGCCCCAAGGGCAGCACAACTTGGGTTCCCCACCCCACCAGTCTCTTTGGCCAAAGAAAGTGAGTTAAGTGGTCCGAGGGGCAGCAGGAAAAGTGGGTGTGGGGAGCACGGGGGCCGTCCCTCCCCAGGGGGGGGTCAAGCTCTTTGTACGCGGAGCTTTAGGCTTGCCTGCAGCGGCTGGTGGACTACCGCCGCGCTCTCCCCAGTCCTGCCCAGATGCCTACTCGTGGTGCGGGGTGGGCCCCGGCGTGGGAGGGATCCTGATGGGCCGCCTCTCAGGAAGGAGAGGGGCCCGTGCCAGGGCTGGAAAGCCTGCATTCATGAAGATGCACAGGAGCCTCTCAAATAGGGTCCCAGAGACACCGGAAAGAGAGCTTGGAAATAGCTGAGGAACTTCCCTTCCATCCTGCCGGCCTAGCGAAGGCTGCAAGCCGTGAACGGAGTCTCTACGGCATCTCTGGGCTCTCGGCACCCTGGTTTAGTTTACGGGTAAGTCAGCCGGCTGTGGTTTGGGTGTGGCCAGCCTCCGGGATCAGCTCTCGGGTCTGGCTTCTGTCCCCCGACCATCACGAAAGCGCACACGACAGACACTGGCGCCCAGCAGGTGGGGTGTGTATCCCGCCTCTGCCACTAGACCGTGACCCTGAGCAGGTGTGCAAGCATCCGGGAGCCTCGGGTTACCCGCCTGCAAGATGGGGCTGCTCCTGCCTGCCTGCAGGGCTCCGGGTGAGCAGGAACGTGGGTAAGACCTGCTCAGATCAGAAGCCAGTGAGCGGCGCCCTGTTCTTGCTGCTGACCCGTGCCTGTGGTGGCAGAGGCCCCACCCTCGCGACTCAGTCACACTCCAGCGGCACAAGCCCGCAGCGCGAGCAGGCCTCCTCCTCACCCCGCCCCCTCCCTGTCCCGGGGCCTCAGCTGCCCTCAGAGGGGGGTCCTGCGTCAGAGACGGGCTCCCCCTGCCGGCAGGTAAGGGTGGTGCTCAGGGCAGGTTGGGGGATGGGCGGCAGCTGCGGACTGTTCTAGAATTCCCGGGAGTGCCCCTGCCCTACTCCAGGGTGGACCGGCCGTGGACCAGCCACCTACAGCATAAGAAGAAATGTGTATTTGGTCCCTGTCCCCGGTTACTCATACAGAGACCCAAGGAATTTCCTAGGTGATGGGGTGAGAGGAGTGTCTTTGGTCCTACTATTTGGTCTTTGTCCCTGGAACCATCTCTCGGAACTTCCTGGGTGATGGGAAAATCTCTTGCCCTAATGCGGCAACTGCTGTTGGGCCCCTAGATAGCTCAGGGTGGGGCAGGCCCCCAGAAACCGAATGGTGATGAGAAGCTTGGAACTTTCAGCCCCAATCCCCAACCTCTGGAGAGGGGAGAGGGGCTGGAGACCGAGTTAATGATCGATCATCACCACGTGATGATGCCTCCATAAAAATCCCAGTGGCGTGGGGTTCAGGGAGCTTCTAGGTCGGTGGGCCCAGCCGTGTGCCAGGAGGGTGGTGCACCCCAAGTGCACAGGGCAGAAGCTCCTGCACTTGGGAGCCTTCCGGACCTCGCCCTGTGTTTCTCCCCATCTGGGTGTTCATCTGCATCCTTTGTCACATCCCTTGTAATAAACTGGTAAACGGAAGTGCAGTGTGTTCCTGAGTTCTCGGAGGTGTTCTAGCAAATTACCACAGGAACCCCTGACCGACAGCCAGTTGGTCAGAAGCAGGGGACGTCCAGGACTTGTGACTGGCGTTTGAAGTGGGAGCAGCCTTGTAGGACGCAGCCCTTAACCTGTGAGGCTGGGGTGTCAGTGTCAGAGTTGAGCTGAAGTGCCCAACAACCAATTGTGTCGGGAGACTCAGGGAGCTTGTGGCATCGGAAATCACCCCGCCGTCTAAACTTTCAAAATGACAGGGGGCCCCCCACACAGGGAGGGAGGCATCACAAACACCGTCTTACTAATGAACGGCCCCGGGGAAGGGGCCTCTGAGAGCCTTCCTAGAGACATACATAGGCCTCCACCTCACATCAGAGGGGCCAGGCCAACCACAAACAAGACGAAAAGACAACCTGTGGAATACGAGAAAATATTTGCAAATGATGCGACTGACAAGGGCTTAATCTCCAAATACACAAGCAGCTCGTACAGCTCAACATCAAAAAACAAACAACCCAATCAAAAATGGGCAGAAGACACACAGACGGCCAGTAGGCACATGAAACGATGTTCAACATCACTAGCTATTTGAGAAATGCAGATCAAAACTACAGTGTGGGGCTTCCCTGGTGGCACAGTGGTTGAGAACCTGCCTGCCAATGCAGGGGACACGGGTTCGAGCCCTGGTCTGGGAAGATCCCACATGCCGCGGAGCAACTGGGCCTGTGAGCCACAACTACTGAGCCTGTGCATCTGGAGCCTGTGCTCCGCAACAAGAGAGGCCGCGATAGTGAGAGGCCCACGCACCGCGATGAAGAGTGGCCCCCGCTCGCCGCAACTAGAGAAAGCCCGCGCGCAGCAACGAAGACCCAACACAGCCAAAACTAAATAAATAAATAAATAAATAATTTAAAAAAAAAAAAAAACTACAGTGTGGTATCATCTCACACCAGTCAGAATGGCCATCATTAACAAGTCTACAAATAATAAATGCTGGAGAGAGTGTGCAGAAAAGGGAACCCTCCTACTCTGTTGGTGGGAATGTAAGTTGATACAGCCACTATGGAGAACACTATGGAGATTCCTTAAAAAACTAAAAATAGAGCTATTATACGACCCTGCAATCCCACTCCTGGGCATATAACCAGACAAGACCATAATTCAAAAAGGTACATGCACCCCTACGTTCATAGCAGCACTATTCACAATAGCCAAGACATGGAAACGACCTAAATGTCCACTGACCGATGAATGGATAAAGAAGATGTGGTCTATATATACAATGGAATATTACCCAGCCATAAAAAAGAACAAAATAATGCCATTTGCAGCAGCATGGATGCAGCTAGACATTATCATACTAAGTGAAGAAAGCAGAAAGAGAAAGACAAATACCATATGATATCACTTATATGAGGACTCTAAAATATGACACAAATTAACGTATCTATGAAACAGAAACAGACTCAGAGATATAAAGAACAGACTTGTGGCTACCAAGGGGGAAGGGGAGGAGGTGGGATGGAGTGGGAGTTTGGGATTAGCAGACGCAAACTATTATATACAGGATGGATAAACAACAACCTATAGTGTATAGCACGGAGAACTATATTCAATATCCTATGATAAGCCATAATGGGAAAGAATATGGAAAAAAAGAACGTATATATACGTATAACTGAATCACTTGGCTGTACAGCAGAAATTAACACAACATTGTTAAAAAAAGAAAAAGCAATTCTCTAACAAGCCTCCCAGGCCACTACTCAGATGCCCTTGTCCTCTGTGCTCTGCCCACCCCGGCTTCTGCGTCTCCTCCCAGGCCTGGCGGCTCTCGCACGGGCCTTCGCCCACCCTCTTCCCTGCATCCAGAATGATCCAGCGCCAGCACGCATGACCACCCCTTCCATCCAGCCACCCCCTCGGGTCTCTGCTCAAGCATCCTTTCACTAAAACCCTTCCCTGGCTGCTCAGTCTAGGGGGGGTCCTTTGGAACAAATTCCCCTGAAGTCTCATTCTTTTCCTTCCTCAGAATATGCATCTCAGTCTACAATTATGTATCAGTCATGTGATTGTTGGATTGACTTCTCTGATCACTACTGTATACCTGCACCTTAACAGAGGAACTAACAGTAGTAGGTTCTTTACTAATATAAACTGAATGAATGAGTGAGTTGAAATATAGGGCCCTGACTCATCTTTGATATTCCAAGATTTATGACCTCACAAAATAGGTCAAGGCCACAAGTTCCATGCATCCAATTATCAGAGGGATGCAGTACTGGAAAGCCAGGAATAACAAACAGGAAAGCCATCATACAAACCGGGGGGTTATTCAAAGCCACTCTCCCAGAGGGGCGGGCACAGATGGAGAGAGCAGCAGGGTCCAGCTTTGAGAATCGGCCTGACTCTATTTGGGGAGTAAACCTCTGATTTCAGGATGGCTCCTGCAGTGGCTTTGGAAGAGTGGTGAGGGCATTTTTGGTGACCACAGGGTCAGAAAGGGCCCCAATGGCATTCCTTTGGAGGAATTCTGTCGGAAAACTAAAGCAATTGAAGTAAGGCGCTGGGCCAATCCCATGCAACAACATTTTTTTGTTGCTCCAGTGCCAACAGCACCTCTGTTGAGAAATGCTGAAGGGAATCTGGGTGATGGAGGGCATAATACAGTTACGTATCCCCCTACACAAGCTCCCCCGTGATTCTGAGGAACTGAGCCCTCACTACCATGGGAAAAGGAAGCGGCTGTTTATTAAGACACAGAGAACACAGCGGGGGCACCCACAGCACCAGCCCTGGTGCCAAAAACACAGCAGGACCTCCCAGTCTGGAAGACGGCCGGCATACACGCACGGGCGCGCGCGCGCACACACACGCACACCACGTGGGTAACTCTGGCTGGCGCGCGCGCACACAGGTGGGCGGACTGCGGCGGCAAAGAAGGTGGTGTTGTGGCTGCTCCTACCCAGGGCCCATCCTCCGCACCCTCCCCGCCAGGGCTTCCGTCTGGGGAAACTGCAGCCTTAGGGCTGGGTCTCGCGGTGCCGTGATGGTGATGACCAACTCCAGCTGCCCTGGCCGGGCTCCTCTCTTATCGGCTCTTTGCGCACAGGACCTCACTCTGAGCGGTGGCGGCATGACTGGTCTGGCCTTCACTGCTCCATTTTACGTGGATGGGCAGCTTAATGCTCCCAGGATTCCAGGTTATGTTACGGGATAAGTTGACCATTTTCTTTCCAATGTATGGTGAATTCCAAACCAACAGGTATCCAGGACTCTTCTTACATCTTCTTTCCAAGGTCATCATAAATGATTTTCTTTAGAAAATCCCCTGCGTTCAACAGGCCCCAGGTCTCCTTTCCCCACTTCTTCTCCAGATCATCTGATCATAAATGGAATTGCCAAGAAGTTCCCTGACCCATCCCCTGGTGACGAATAGAACTTTGTAATATAATACAATCTGATGGGCTTCCCTGGTGGCACAGTGGTTTAGAATCTGCCTGCCAATGCAGGGAACACAGGTTCAAGCTCTGGTCTGGGAAGATCCCACATGCCGCGGGGCAACTAGGCCCGTGAGCCACAACTACTGAGCCTGCGCGTCTGGAGCCTGTGCTCCGCAACAAGAGAGGCCACGACAGTGAGAGGCCCGCGCACCGCGATGAAGAGTGGCCCCCGCTCGCCGCAACTAGAGAAAGCCCTCGCACAGAAACGAAGACCCAACACAGCCAAAAATAAATAAATATATAAAAATAAATAAATTTAAAATACGATCTGATAGGACATAGTATATCATACAAATTCTTACAGTCTCTGTGAGAATTCTGCTAACAACTGGCAAATGTGCTTCAACAATCACACGGATTCTTTTCCTCTGATAACAAATGTAATGCGTGTTTATTCTAGAATATTCAGCCAAGCGCCAAGAAGAAAAATTGACACCCACTCACTCTCTCACCTACAGAGATAATCATCGTTAATGTTTTAGCGACCCTTCTCCCCCAAGCATGTGTAAGATATCCGTTTTTATATGAAATTGAGGTCATATGAGATGTGCTTTTTAAGTGGCCCTTGGCGTTGGGCAGTAGATCAACCACGTGTTCCATAACACGGTTTCCGTGGCTGTTTACCATTGCACTGCATGATGACCCCGAACTCACGCAACCAACCCCTCACGCTGGCCATTTCGGAGCAGCAGCGATGGTGTGCTCAGCAATCCTCCACTGACTCTTCCTGAGAGTAAACTCCTGGAAGTGAAACGGCTGGCTCAGAGGACACAGGTGTGGACACCTACGGCCACACGGTCTCCCCCAGGTCTCCTAACAGTGTGTACCTTCCCGAGCAACGTATACGGGCATCCATCTCCCCAGACACTTACCACCAGTGAGTGGCTGGCTTCTTCTTGGCTCTTCAATTTTAGATGCAGTGGGCCATGGAGAACACAGTGAAATTCATCTTTGGAATTCATCTCCATCCTCGGGAACCTACAGATACACAAAAGACAGCACTTCTGAAATGACCAAGGAAACGCAGGACATGTTTAAATGGGAACCGAATGCAGAAATAGGTTTTGCAAACTAAATGATAAAACAACGCTCTTTTGCTGACACAGTATGGATGAAAATTTCGGGGCTGGCCCTGCCCACGTATTTAAAATAACCTATTAGTCAGTGACGATGTCCCCATCACCTGTCACTCTTTCCACCCAGTTGTTGGTGGCATAGATTTTAGAGGGCCATCACTCCAAGCTCTATGTCTCCTAGCGCTCATTCTGCGTCCCCCAGGCCTGCAGTTCTGTCCGGCTTCCCTGAGCTGGGGAAGAAGAAGAAGACCTCATTTAAGCCCTTTCGGGGAGAGCAGGGTAGAGATTCTGCCGTCTGTCAAGGCGAAGGGTCCTCCTGGGTGTGTGTCTGCCGCCTCCGTAGACTGACTCAGGCCCAGGGAACAGCCGTGGTATTTGGACGCAGGAAAACACCAGTGGCCCATCTTCCTCTGGAAGGCAGGCAAGACCGTGGCGTCCTCCTACGGTGACGCTGCCTCGTTTGAAATTCACCAAAAACCCCCAATGTCTCCAACAGTTCCTTCCGTCTGAGAAGTTGTACAAGATTTGTCACATCTGGCGATTCACCTTTGGCCACCGCAAGCTCCAGCTCTGGAATTTAATCATCATATTGAACAAGTAATTTCTAAATTGGTCTTGTGATCAAGACTGTGTTATAGGAATATTAATTGTTTGAAGCGTGCAGCCAGAAAACACATGACAGCCTAGATTTTACGGCTCATTCTAGACGATGGTGACACATTACTGCTTCCTAACACCATCAATTGGATGTTGTTTATAATAATACGGCTAGAGCAGTAACACTTTATCATAAGAGCTGCTGCCCCCACGGAAAATCATTATTCAGCGTATACTTGATAAACTGGTCATCACTCACGGGCAGAAGAGAAGGTGACGTGGCCCGTTTTATTTACAGGGGAGCGGGCAATATATTATCTTCTTATTGGGTTGATGTTTTTTCCCAGAAGGATTATGTTGCTTCTTGTGTGTTGCTCAGAGAGTTTTGTCAGTGTCATTCGTCTTACGGGCATTATGCCCAGAGCAGAGGAGTAACCGTCCCTAACCTCACAATTATTTTCATAGGAGAACCCGGGAAAGAGATTTTCACCTACAGATTTAATCTCCTGCTTCCCAAATGGAAAAACAAAGAGGAAATCATGACAGAGACGAGTAACTTTGCTCCCCAAAGCCGGCCAGGTCACAAGAGGCGAGCCACCCTGACTTGACCTGCCCTTTAAATACAGGAAGACAGTGGCTGACTGTGGTTCAGCAGATGGTGTGAGGCTGGGCCTTCCATCTTCCTGGACGTGCGTCCCCAAAGGAGCTTGGCCACCTCTCCCTGGTGCCTGAGAGAGAACGTGGCCTTGCTATAGGGGACAGAGTCGTGCTGCGGACATCACACCGTGATGCGAGCTGCCCACCCCGACAAGTTTGGGGGTGACCCCCACCCTGGGGGTGAGCACCGCTGCCCTGGCCGCCGTGCGGCTGCCACAAGGCAAACTGCCCCGGGCCCTGGTTAGCAGTGCCCTTCGCCAGTGGCACGCGTGTGCCGCTCAAGCGACAGCGGCTGAACGTCCTCAGAGACGCCAGCCAGGCCGGGCGTGGGCTGTGAGGGGCCACTCCTCACTAGGTCTCAGGCTCCCCTGGAGCCACGGAGACTCCTCCAGCTTCCGGCACTTTCCAGGGTTCTGGTGATTCGGCTTCCGGGCCACACCACAGCCTCTCCTGACCCGCCAGCGTCAGGCACATTGAATTCGTCTGCGGGGACGTCTGCGTCTCCGCAGCGAGCCTGTGGGAGGAGCGGGTAGAGACGGGGATACAGGTAGAGAAGCGCAGTCACACCTGCACAGGGTCTCGCCGTTTTCGAATGCTGCTCCAAACGGTCTCGAGGTGATGTGACCAGGCACTCGAGTGCGGGCTGGGAAAGCCCTGCCCCTCCACGAGCGTGCGCCCTCCGGCTCCTTCCTGGCGGCTCCAAGCGCCCATTTCCTCTTCCGGAAAGTAGGGTCCACGCTAGTCCCCGCACGACTGGGTTTCCAGGAGGACGCCGTGGGCTCACCCACAGAAGCACACGCGTGGTGCGGGCTGTTACCCCCCACTAACGCCCCCCCCCCAAAAGAAGTACTGCAGGAGGGGCGGGGAGAGCAAGACACAAAGACCATCGACTGTCTCATCTGCTTTCACTGGGCCGTCCTGGCGCTTTTTCACCACCTTCCTCTCTCACGGGTGGGGAGACCGAGGCAGGTTCCTCGCTATACGTCGTGCCCGTTTGGGGCGGACGCTCCCCCGTGCACCGGGGGGGGGGGGGTTCAGCAGCACCCCGGGCCTCCATCCAGCAGCACCGTCCCACGCGTGACAACCAAGAAAGTCTCGGGACATGGCCAGTGTCCCCTGTGGGGCGACGTTACACCACAGTCTCATAGAAGGGAATCGCAAACACACGCTTCAAGCCCTTTCCATCACAATCACACTCGGCCTTTATTTCACCCTACTACAACATCAGAATACTACGAAGCCCTCGTCACGATCTCAGACGGAATCTACAGGTCTACCTTCTTCGTGGCCACAGGCTTCCACGGACTACATGTCATTATTGGGTCCACCTTCCTTATCGTTTGTTTCCTACGCCAGATAAAAATTCCATTTCACATCAAACCATCACTTCGGCTTCGAAGCCGCTGCTTGATGCACCCTGAGTTGAGACCCCCTGAGGCGGCGTAACTTGTCAAAGGCCGATGGGGAGCAGGGAGCCAGGACCAGAGCCTGGGGCGTGAGGGCCACAGGGGCTCATTAAAGCGGGTGGTGAGATGGGGTTCCAATCAGGCAGGACGGATGGATACAGAGCCTTCCAGGGAACCTGGACGGAGGGAAGGCCGTGTGACGAGCGGCCAGAGGCAGAGGCCGGGAGGCGGGCACGTGGGCCGGAGGACAGAGGGGCCACCGCAGGGAGGAGAGACCACGCAGGCCTCGGGGAGCCGACAGAGGAGTCTGGAGCCGGGGAGGAGTCAGGCCCGGGGGCCGGGCCGGGGCTGAAGGGGCCTGCAGGCCGGGCCAGGCGCGGGGACCTGTCTGGGACAACAGGCGCCCCGTGGCTGGCAGGAGGGCCTTCCCTGGCCACCACCGTGGTCCTGGCAGCTGGGCTGTCATCGCCGACCACGGACAAGCGGGCTGTGAGAGAAGGGTGTTGCGAGCACAAAGCGGGGTGAGGAGCTGGGGGCCGGGGATAGGCGGGTCGGCGGCCCTGAGCCTTGCTCTGCGGAGGCCGCGGCTGCTGACGTGGCCCTGACACCGGCCCGTCACCTGCCGCCAGCCGCCCGCGGACAGCAGGCGGGGCCTGTGCTGAGCCTCTGCCCGGCTCGGAGGGGCCCTCACGGGGGCTCTGCTCGCCGTCGGGGGAGTCAGCGCTTCCTGGGGCGAGGGACAGACGCTCACGCCTCTCCCACTCCCACTCCTCAGGAAATCCGGCCCGACGGACAGCCGAAAGGAAACGCCCTCTGTGGGCCACTGGGCTATTTTTATTCTGCGTGGTCCGCCTGAGGCTTGCCTGTCTCCACCGCTGTCCACCGGGGGGAGTTTCAACCCGACGTGTGTTCAGGAAGATGCTAGACATTTCCAGCTTGCAGATGCTGGTGGGCTGTTAACAGAGCTCGGCCTGTGCAGATGGGCGGCCTGGTGGGAGGCCCCAGGCTGGACGGCCTTGGAGAGAAGTTGGTGACGGGCCCCGCGGGCTGTCGGATCACAGGCCTTTTCATTCCTCGACATTTCGGGAGACCAGAGCTTTCCGCCCCAGAGCTACACACCCGTCCCCGACTCGTTCACAGAGTCACTCACACAGTGCTCAGAAACCCGAACGGCCGCTGGGAGCAGGGCTCCAGGCCCTACACTGGATCTCAGCACGATCTCTGGGGGAAGAAGCAAACAGAAAATTGACCTAAAGCAGTAAAGCCCGTTGGAGCATCGTGGGAAGTTGTGCCCTGCGTTATGGCCAGGCAGCCCCACCTCGCTGAAGAGCACCTAAGCTGACAGGCACACACGGAAGGCCGGTGGTTCAGCCTAGGAAAGCAGGCGTCCCCAGTTAAGCACGGCCAGCTGGACCGATTCTGTCCTCCCTTCCCATCGTCCGTCATTCTAGGAGCCGAGAGAGATGCCTGTCGGCTCTGGGCTGGCTGCCCTGCTACAGCTGCGGGCGGCCCGCCCTGCCGAGGCCCCGCCCCGGGTGCCGTGGAGGCCGGCCGCCGGCAGAGGGGGCCCCAGGCCTGCGGGGAGCCTGGGCTGCAGGCGGGGAAGCCGCGGCCGAGTGTGCCCAGCCGCCGGAGCACACTGGGGACCGGGCCGCTCAGAAAACCAGCTGGCTCCGTCCCCACCTGCCAACTGACGGAGGCTGGTGTCCACGATGAAGTCACAGACAGTGGAAAGTGCCTGGCCGGGCACAGAGACGACAAAACCGGCGGAAGGAAACTGCAGGCCGGGAGGGAGCAGGGCCGGGAAGCCCTGCTTCCCCTTCGAGCCGGCACCTCAGCCCGTGCCAAGGCCCACGGAGCTCCAGTCGGCCTCTGGCGGCCCCTGCCTGGGTCTCGTCTCCGTGTGGGGCTGCCCGCCGGCCATCCTGAAGCTGGAATCCTGAACCGAGGAAGGGGGAGGGGAAGGGACCCAGGAGCGGAGGCCAGGCGGGCTGGCAGGCCCCCTCTGACCCCGCACGGCTCGCTGGCGGCCCGTGGCAGACGTCAGGAGCTAGAGGTGCTGGACACACCGAAGGGGACCGTGAAGGCAAGGCTGGACGCCCCACGCCAGGGAGCAGAGTCTTCCAAAGGCTGAGGACCCCGAGACGTGACAGCTCTGGAAAGTTCAATGTGACCGCGGCACGTGCCTGTACCACCCGGCCGTGGAGGGCGGCCTGCGGCTTCCGCTGCCCGTGGGTCTAGAGACAGTGCCCGGAGGGACAGCAGGACAAGAAAATGATGCAACAGACCCCGCTTAGGAAGACGCCTGCCCATCCGCTTGCCAAACGGTGAAGCGGCCCCTTAGCCCTCCAACCCAGCGTGGAAGAGGCCCCGCCGCTGAGCCCGCAGGCGGCCCTGGAGCAGACGCACCTGTTAGGAGGAGGGCCTGGCTTCTGCTGGAGAAATGGGTGACCCGACCGGGCTTTCTGTCCCCTCCTCCCAGAGGGTCTGGGGGCCTGCACCCTCCCTAGCGGCAGGGCGCGATGTCTGGCTGCCCACAGTCACAGCGCCCGCAGCTCTGGCTTTGCCAGGTGGCCCCGGAGCCACCACCGAGCACAAACTGGCCACTGCGGCCACACACCCCCCCACCGTGGGATAGCGCCCCGTCCCTGCAGCCCAGGCCCTTTTCACCCCAGTGATACGCAGTTAACAGTCATTAGTTCGCCAGTCATAGAAACGAGCCGCGGCCCGTGAGGGATCAGAGCACCGGGCAGCGGCCTGACCCGAAATTCACAACTCCCTACCTCTGCTCTCCATCACCCGTCAGGGCGGCTCTGGGAGCAGCCCCGAAGGCTCACCCTGCAGCTGTCTGGCCCTGCGACAAGGGTGCCATTTCTCTTGCTGGCAGTGGGTGCTGTCAGCGCCCCTCCTCGCCCCATCCCTGCAGCTGGGAGCCTGGTTTCCTTCATCGGTTTCCAAGCCTGCCTGAGCTGCAGTGTCCCACCTGCTTCTCCCCTGCTTTATGTATCATCCGGGCCGTTTAAATAAATCTGGGCTGTCTTTTAGGGTGTTTACAAGCAAATGAAAGTCGGGCCTAAGGGAAAGAGTATTAGCTATCCTCGCCTCCTTCTCGTATTTACTTCTTTTTTTTTTTTAAGACTGTTTTGCTGTTTGCTCTCTGGGCCGCCCAGGGCATAACTGTAAAGGAGACCAAATATGACGGCAGACTCCTCCTTCTCCTTTCTTTCCTCCTGCTTGTCCACACCCCAGCGGCTCCTGTCCCGGAGGAGACCAATCTATAAACTCCTGAGAGCGCACCCTTCCTGGGGGAACTCGCCCTTCACAGCACACAAGGCTATGCAGCTCGGACAACAAACGGTACCGTTTCCAGGTGGCGGGCAGCACGGAGCCCTGACCTGGGTCCCGTCTGTGACAGCACTTGAAACATTCCGGAAGGCCCTGTTCTGGGCCCACTGGCAGTGCCCGGCCGCCCTCCTCTTCTCTCCCGGCCGCTGGTGCGGACACCGCTGGCCTCCCTGCTCTCTTGTCCCTGGCTTGCAGCCAGGAGACAGGGTGTCCCCTGCCTTCACCTCGGCCTGGTCTCCAGAGGGCTGCCTTCCCTCAGCACGTGGGTGCTGACGCCCCGAGACCCCAGATACCAGTTTAGAAAAGGCCCCAAGAACTGTGAGGAAATGAAGGCCCCCCCCACCCCTTCCACAAGCTAGTACCGTGACTCAGCTGTTTCCTCTCAAACCCCGGCGCCTCTCCCTCCTCCCCGGGGCTCTGGAGGGATGCCTGGGGGGTGCTGTGGTCCCACAGCCGTCGCGCTTACTGAAAAGGAGGCCTCTGAGCTCCCAGGCTGGGGCGGGCAGCCGCCAGGAGAGGGGGGCTGGCAGCAGAGGGGCGGCAGAGTGGACGGCGGAACTGTGTGCCCGCTACGCGCAGACGCGGCCCTGGGTTCCGTACCTCTGCAGCTCACTGGCAAACAGCACGGTTCCCTACACGGCAGCCACTCGGCCGCGGACCCGACACGCACGTACCTGGTGGGGACCTTCACGGGGAAAGGTCTGCGTGAGCAGGACACCAAGAAGACCTCGCAGGGGCGGCGGGAAACTGCCACGACCCCGTCCTCAGCCGCGCCGGGCCCTGCGTTCGGCTCCTCGCGTGTGCGCATGCGCTCGCCGGCCGCCGCCTGGGGAGGCTGGAGCTGATTGGCCAGGCGGAAGCCGGCCTCCCGTCCCGCCGCACGTTGGCTTCCTGTCACAGGCCGGCTACCGGCTGGGCCTGTGGGCGAGCGTCGGCAGAGGGCTGAGAGAGCGCAAGGAGTGGGCGCCTTCTGTCGCCCCTGCACCCACGGGCTGCCCGGGCCCAGCCGAACGAGGGCACTTAGCTCACTAGGGACCGGACGGCGCCCCCCGAGCTGGGGGAGGGTCACCTCTGCGGTCCGAGATCCCCACGTTTATGTAATCAGTTAAGGGAGGGGTGACGAGGGTCCCTGTTATCTAGGGTTTTGTCTTCCAAAAGCCAGAGACAGAAAGGCCGCATTGGGCAGGAACGCGGGGACCCCGCAGGAACAATAAACAAGGGCCACTGGAGCTCATTTTCCTCCCTCCCTGAGCGGCCGAGTTCACTTGAAACAACCTGCTGCCCAAATTGGCCTCCTCGCCCACACACGCTCCCTGCCTCCTTAGAAGTCAGAGAGGAAAGGTAAGAACAATGGCAGAAATTAGTGCTTTGGGTTCAGGAAATCCCAACTCCTGGAGCCAATGGGTTAATGTCGGGCCAATGATAAATCCCAGCTGTTTTAGCCATTCCAGCTGGAGGCCATGGGACCAGGGCTGGAATGGGCAGAAGAATCGGATCTTGTGCCGTTTTCATTTTTGTTCCTGCTTCCCCATGGGCCGATGCTAGACTTCCAACTCCCTGCCTCGGCTTGGACGGGCTCGTGTAAAGTTACTTTCCAAAGAAAGCAGGAGAACATCTCGTGTGAAGAAGGCGTGGAGCGGCTGGAGCTGGCCCCCATCTAGTGGAGGACCAGTTTCCACTTCGGGCCGGGCCGGGCCTGCCGCCCCAGGCTCCCCCGGAATGAATCCCATCTGCGGTGCTGCTGCTGGCCGGGCCCCTCCCCCCGCCGCCCCATCAGGGCATCCGGGAAACAGGCGCGGGAACAGGTGGGCCAAGGCCAGCTGCAGACTCGGCCCCAGAGGGCCCAGCCACGTCCAAGAGCAAACAAGGCGTAAGAGGAGACACCGAGGAGCATTCCAAGGTGCTGAGACCCACCCAGGCGTCAGGGTCGGTCGTGGCGTTCACTTCTCAGCCTCCCACGCCAGAACCAGCACCGACGGGCTTAAGTTCTTTCAAGGAGGGGCGAACCGGGTGCCAGCCCAGCCTATGCCTTTAAGGTTCCCTCTGGGCCTCCAATTCCTCTTAGGTTAAGAAGTTGGAGCACCACTAAATATAAACTAGATAAGCAACGAGGATTTACTGTATAGCACAGGAAACTATATTTAATATCTTGTAATAACCTATAATGAAAAAGAATCGGTATGTATATGTATAACTGAATCACTTTGCTGTCACCTGAAACTAACACAATATTGTAAATCAACTATAGTTCAATTAAAAAAAAGTTGGAGTGGATGACCTTGAAGGTCCCTTTCAGGTCAGCTCTTTCTAAGACTCTCCAGGTCTGGCTGTGATCCGTTTGACTAACAAGCAGCTTTCTACAGAGATGCACTAACACATCCTCACTTTCCCTTGGCTAGTACTCAGCTCACTAGTGGCCCCAGAAACGGAGGAGCCGGACACCCGCAAATAAACCCCTGTGAACGCTATTTGTAATGTTTGTACCTAGACAAGCCGTGTGTTCGGGACAGAGGGAATTTTGTTTGGACAATTTCTAAGCAATGCTTCGGAAATAATCACTCAGCAAAGACTCAACAGAACACTTAAGTCCATCATTTATCTCTAAAAATTTCCAAGCAGGGCCCTGCAAAATAATCACAATTTCAAATACTCAAAAACCTGAGCCTCTTAAAAACCTGAGTTGGTCACTCAGAGGCCATCGCTCAGCAGGTAGGCCCAAGAGTTTGCACCTAATTCATAGGTCCAGACCAGTCCTGAATCCACTTCACGGAGGACCCTAAGTTAGAAGAAGCCCCCAGTCTGGGGTCCCCACCCCAAGTTAGGCTGGATGAGTTCAGGTAATCAAACCCACCCCTCGCTCCATCACTGATTTGAAACACTGATGGGCCTGAGGGTTACAACTGGGGGATGGTTACTCTCTAGCCTTTAAGAGACGGCCAAGGGTCCTACTTCTGATGCTGCCGCTTTCCTTAAAAAAACCAGACGTGGCTCTTGGCTAATCTTGGCTGTGCAAGGAGGATTTTAGAATTCCAGGAAAGAATTTCCTAAGCATAGCTCTGCGATACAGAGTGCTAATGAAATCATATATTCATTCATTTAATCAACACATTCATCAAATATCTGCTGCTTGTCTGGCAATTTTTTAGCCAATGGTATCACACTGATGGACAGGATAATTAGTCCAAGTCTGCCCTCCTGAGGTTGACAGTCTAGCAGGGGAGACATTGCCAAGTGTGAGTGGGTTGCCGATAAGCAAACTCCCAAGGAAATGGGGAAGAGCCTGGGCTGTTACCTAGCTGAGGGCAGAGCCATTCCCTTGCTCAGAGATGGGATTCTGAACCACAGTGGGCAAAGAGCTGAATGATGGCCTGGGGTCTCCGGAATCAAGTGCTCATGGAGGGAAGGGCTTGGGAGACTGGGCCGGATCTACCTAGAATGGTGTTCAGGGTGTCCAGGGTTCAAGGATTCTAGGCTGAGGCGGCTGCCTCCGATGGAACTGGACAGCTGGACCGGAAGACAAAGTCAAGTCACTCGCTGTGGGCTGAATCCCTGGGCTTAATTCTTGAGGGAGTGAGGCCCACAATGAGACAGGTGACAATGCGGTGGTGACGGCAGTTTTGTGACTCCAGGGTGACAAGGGCAGGACCCGCTGGTGGTAAGTCAGCAGCAGCAATGGGACCAAGTCCCCATAGATGACCTTCCTCCCAAGACCCCTTGATTCCAGAGTCTCATTCCCGATGCTTCCTGCAGATTCTGTGAGCTACCCTATCTTTCCAGGAAATTCCAGTTTCTGGGCTTGAAATCCAGAGCCCTAATTGGTACAGAGATTGGATATCCCATTAAATGCTACACATATTTAAAAAGGCTTAAGGGCACATAGCAACTGGCCCCATCACGGGGGTGAGTAAGGAAAATGTTATATCGTTTGCTGTAGCCTTTACGGGCAACCGTGTCCAGGGCTGGGCTCCATTCAGGCCAAGGTTTCGATTACGCCTCTCCTGTGGGCCTAGGTTTCAGCACGCCCTTTGGTGGACGCAAACGTAGCTGGCCATACCTCTCTTCACGTGCCATGTACTCCAGTGAGGAAAAATGATTTACACGCACGAAACGCTGTCAGTCACTGCATGACCAGGTGGGAGGCTCCAGGAGGTGGGTCTTCTTTACAGACTCAAGAATACGGTCCCTCCCACGGCTTCTTTGCGTGTATGTTTCAGGACCGCTTCTTTGGGCGTATGTTTCAGGACCGCTGCTTTATGTGCGTATTTTTATGCAGAAGGGACCTTGTATGTGTCAACTCTCAGATTCTCATATCTGGAAAGAACTGGAATTCATTTACTCAAAACATAATTTAGTCCATCTAGCTGTTTTTTCTACGTCTTATGAGTCATCTTAAATGCCTTCTAGAAGAAGGTGGCTATAAATAAATTAAATAAATAAAAAAGAGTAAATGATTCAGCAGAGCTTTGTTCACTTTCAGAATTCAGAGAACTGTGCTGGGCCTTACGAGGCTGGGGAGTTGGTGCAGGGTGGGAAAGAGGCAAAGATGAGCAGGACGTGATGGGAGATCTGGCACAGACCCCAAACGATGCCCCACGTGGAAAAGAACCACGGGCAGCAACGGCCAGTAAGGCAGGACTTCAGAAGGTGAGAGCGCTGCGTGACCTTGGGGCGACCATGGATACCGAAATGAGAGGCACGAGGGACCATTTAAAGACCTCCTGCCTGCCTAAGAGGCCAGCGCCAATGCTGAATGACCCCCACTGACCCCCAGGTCCCCCTCCTGTCAGTCCGTGGAAGTCCCTTCTCCCATCCCCTACGGCCTCCTCGAGGCCCAGCCGAGGGCAGTGCAAGTGAGTTAACACAGAAAAGCAAGAGAGGGGAATTCCGAAGAGATGGAAGATTCTTGCACCCTAGGGGGCCACACAGAGCCCAGGGTCCGGAGGCCTTGGAGGCCACAGTGGCCCTCACTCTGTCCGCACCCCTCCCATGGCCCAAGCAGCCCCAGAGGGAGCGAGCTGTGAGGAAGCATGAGTCTGCAAGTCCCTGCAGCCCTATCAGGGTCAGGCCTTGGATCCGAGCCCCAGAGGGCAGCACGGTGTCCTCTGTGACACTGACGAGGGGGCGGAGCCAGAGCCAGGGCCATGCTGGCAGTTAGTGGAGAGGAAGGCCCCGGACACGGTTTCTCCCTTGATCAAACCAACTCCAGCCAAGTTTGTCCTTCGTCTTTACGAGCCTCCCCACCTAGCAGGAGCCCCGCACGCAGGGCCGCAGGACACGTCTCCGGAACCGAATCCTTACCACGACCAGTGGAACTCCCCCTGAGGTGGAGTTACAGTCGGAGACTGCCTCAAAGTACTTGGTCTTCAAAGCTTAAGATGGTGGCTTGGGGTTATATGGACTCATATTAAGATATTTTGAACATTTTTTTGGTGTGTGTTTTTTTTTCTTCTTTGCAATTAGAGGTGAGGAGGAAAATTTCATTCCCATCACGATGTAGCTGTCCTTTCCCACCATCAGCGCGGTCTTCCTGTGCCTCCTGCCAACAGAAACTCAGTCTGGTTTGGCTGATTTTGCTGACTGGCCTCCTGCTCACCCACGGCGTCCTTGGGAGCCCGTGGGCGCCCAGACGCAGCCCAGGAGAGAAAGGGTTGCGGAAAAGTGGTTTCCAGCTCTGCTCCTAACTCTGCCCAGATTCAGGGCTCCGCAGCAAAGGGACTTTCCCAGAAGTTCCAAAAGGCTGACGAGAGGTTTGATTTTGTTTTTTAGCAATTACGGAGGAAAAGAAAAATAAATCAATCCGAGTGAAAGCAGAAATCCCAACTCCCTGACACACACGCAAACCAGTGCAATGCCATGCACTTTCTTACAGACATGACATACCCAGCACCAGAGCTGTTAAAGGTCCAGAGTGCGTGTAACTGGCCTGGTGGACATTTTTCTTAGCTCTGCACAAGCCCCCCCGTGCCTGTTCCTCATTGAATAAACTTGCTCATGAATTAAGGTCTTGAAACTAAAATATATAGATCCCAAAGGGCAACTTTCAAATTACCTAGTCAGCGTGTTACACCGCTACTGGTTTTCAACAAGCCAAGCCGAGGCTGCTCGTGGCCAGCCCTCTGTTACTGGTATGGCTCAGGCCCTAAACGGTGGGGCACACCTGGGATGCCTTTAGCCGGTAACTCAAGTCCCCCAGCTGTTGTTAATGACCATCGCTTATGGTCCAGGGACAACATGGGAAGGGGACTCATTGAAAACTCTACAGAGACTCTGTTAATAGTCTATTATTGCAAAGTTCATGGTATGTGTGTGTTTAAATTTGGAAGGTTCCCTAACTCTGTAGCAATAAAGTTTTTTTCCAAGTCATACCTGAAAAATCACTTGTCGTGGAAGTATCCACTGATACAAAAACAGTTTTATGAAATGTATAATATTTGGTTGGCGATATCCTAACAGATTAGCCATGTGCTGATGAGATTTGGGTGCAGAATAACAGACCTGAGTTCGGGTCTAGAGGTGAGGTCTGGAAGAACATGTCTGGGGCGGCGTTGGGGGGCACCCCAGGTAAGCAAGTCATCTCACTTTACCCGCAGGCCTGGGATGAGACAAAGCAGCTGAGGATGGAGCTGGGCCCTCAGGTCAGCTCAGGGATGGACGGAGGTGGAGGTGCTCCAGATGGGCCACCAGGCTTCTGAGGGCAAGGTGTGCAGTGCCAGCAGCCCACCTTAATGGGTGCCGTGAGCCTGTCTTCCAGATGGAACGAGAAGAGACACAGAGAGAGGGCTTCTCGCTGAAATGTTCTGCTCTGAGTGATGGAAGAAGCAGCTTGCCCTGGACTCTAAAATCCATGTGCCACGTACACAAGGCACCTGTAGCAAATGGAGCACACAGAGAGCCAAGTCTCCAGGTTCACATTTGAGGAAAGTTCTCATTTGAACACTGGTAACTTCCCAAGTCACTTTTTCCCTTAAGATAATGGGGCATTTGGATGGAAAGGGAGACAGAGAGGAAAACTGCTTGGACTGAAGTGCGGGTAAAGCTGGGACTATTATGGACGGTCCACGAAGCCTTCCAAGCTTTTAAATGGACCGGCGGGGCGAGATGGCAGCTCAAAATGGGGTGAAACATGTCAAGTTAAAAATCAATGCGAGATTTGTTAAAAGCTGAACTTAAAACCTTAAGGAAGACTGGGTGTAAAAATTTTCTAGCTTTAGTGCATCAAGCGCCCCTTTGACAGTACAGCCCAGCTGAGTCAGGCAGGCCTTGTGGCCCAGCCGTGCCCCACGGGGGCTCATGGGGTGACAGGAACGGCTTCCTTCTGCCCCACGTCAGACCCCACGGCCAATTCCAGAGGCCTGAGTAGGAAAGCTGTTCTTGGAGTGTTCACCCAAAGGAACCCCACCTGAGCCCAGATCAGTGCTCCCGGGAGGCGCCCAGCTGGGCCCTGGCGTCCCTGGAGGCGGACAGGGCACCTCGTTCACGGCTCCCTCCCGAGGAGGAACCACAGTGCAGTGCCGCCCCTGCCCCACCCCCTGCGGTGACTGCCGCCTGCATCGGCCCATCCCGGGCCCCGAACTGAGTAGCAGGGAGCGATTCACCCTGAGGCCGCCCCCGAGGCAGGTGGCGTGGAGAGCTGGGCGGGCAGAGACACATCAAAGTCTCCATTTCCACCCTGGGAAGGCAGTACTCAGGCGAAATGAGCGGATTGTTTTTAGTCTTTTTTGAAATGAAACCTGGGAGGAGGCCCCAACTCCCGCCTTTTCGTTGGCAAAGGAAAGCCCTGTGGCTGCCTTTCTGTTCCCACCCCTACAATTAGGCGGGAGGCCGAGCTGCTTCCTGAAACAGGATCTGCAGTCCAGCCCCGGCTCCGGGCGGGACGCGCTGCCCACCGTGGCCTGGCTGGAGGGACCGGACGGCCCACCAAGGCAGCGAGTGGCGGGGGACACGGGGGTTGGGGGGGCGCGTGTGGTGAGGCGCTGGCTGGCCCGCGCAGCTCTGCTCCTGCAGCCCAGTGGCCCGGAGAGAGTGGTCCGGGCGGGGGTCCCTGGGCGCCATCCGGAAGGCTGGTGAGACGGGTGAAAGGCTGAGCTACAGGCGAGGGCTCTCGGGCCAGCCGGGCCCCATCACCCATCACCAGCGGTCCTGGGCAGCAGCCTGCGGTCATTTGTTCCCTCTGGGGATGGGCTCCACAAGTAATTTGGAGTGAAAACAAGTGTTTTCCAACGTATGGCCCACCTTTCCCAGGCTTGGCCCATCACCCTGGTGGGTATTTTAGGGGATGATGCTTTTCAGTGCCTCCGGGCGGGGGGCCAGCTCCTGCCCCGCCCACTCAGCATGTCAGCTGCCACCTGCACCTTTAACGACGGATGTCAGGAGAGGCCAAAATGCTGACGTCTGCTCCTGAAGTTTGGTTTTAAGCGCTTTCTCAGGAATGCGAGACTCTACCTGGACCATCGTTCGGAAAATGCTTGCCATTTCTAGAGCAGGGCATTTGCTCATTTAGGAAAATATTAGGAAGAGAAAATAAGGCCTGGACTCCCGCACCAGGTCTCAAATGTGCCCCAGCCTTCCGCTCCCAGGAGCGGCCCCTGCGTCCTCCTTCCCTGCATCCCTGTCTGCAGCGCCTCAGGCCCTGGCGGCCCCGTTCTTACAACGGGAAGCACAGCGATGACTTAGCAGCTGGGTGTCTGACAGCTGCCGCTTTTGTCCCCAGAGGAACCTAGTTCCAGGCTCTTAAACTGGTACACTTCAATTTACTTTCTTAATAACAGCCAAACTGCAGAAGAGCAGTAAAACTTTTTTATGCTTTAACTCGAGGCAATTATGATCGCACGCAATAGAATCCATTCGGTTCAGTTACTTAAAGGAAGAGCCTAAAACACAAATGCAAAATTTCTGGCAGATGCAGAGCAGAGAGGGAATTTCTGGGAGGGGACTGAAATACGCATTTGGGGACTCTTTCCTGCCTCTGTTCACCCTGTTCCGCAGTGGGACTCACGTGGGCCCTGACCTTGGAGGCCTGGTTTAGTCATCATTTCTAAACTGTTTCTGGGGAGACAGAGGTAAGCGTGCCTTCAGGAGAACAGGTGAGCAGAAAAAACTGGATGTGGTCAGAGCTACAAGAAAAATGCAAGGGGAGTGTGCAGAGAGGTGGAAGTTGGTCCCACGGGGCCACCCCGTCCCTGGGCTATACCTCCTCCCGGGGACTCTGACCTCCCATGGGAAAGAGCACAGGACCCACCCCCCCGAGAGCTGGAAAACTCACTTTTTCTAAGTCAAGTCATTTTTCACGGGCTGTCAAGGGAGCCGCATCTCACCACGGGCTCCTCGGCCCCCTGCCACCTCTGTCCTTCCACGTGTGACCCCTGAGAGGGTCACAGCAGAGTCCGTTAGACTGTGTCACCTTCCCCAGCGAGGGGCACCCCCTACAGCCCCAACGGAAGCTGCGGACGGGCAAGCAGACCTGGAGCCTGGTCTCTCCTGTTTACTTCTTTCTCGGCCCCCAGCCCCCCCGTGGAATGTCGCCCACTTATCATCCGTCAGAGTCCAGCTTGGGCTTTCTAGAGCTGATGTGCCGACCCCAAGGACTAACCTGCCGTGCTTTCACTTGCATTTCAACCGGAATAGAAAGTCGCCTCCAGTGAACACCCTTCACGTCCAGCCAGTTTGTGATCCAGACCCACAGCACGACCATCAGAGAACTGGACCCTCCACACACCACCCTCTGGCATCAATTACTTACATTTGTTCTGCACACAGAATCCAAAGACCCCCGAAAGTCTCTCCCCATCACGGCTCAGGCTCAGGCTCGACGTCCCGCAGTGCGTTTCCCAAGGCAGGTCCAGATCCATCTCGGTGTTTCTTCACGAACAGCAACTCAAGCCCAGTTTCTCTTGTTCTGAAGACCTGTGAACTAGAGAAAAGAGCACCGTGACCCACCCATTCTACAAACAATGTGACATCAGGATAGGAAAGCTCCATGTAACACGCTCCATGCAAAGCAGGGAGGAGAGAAAGGCTATATCAGCAACCGGTCCATGGCGATTTGGAAATCCACCCAGGCACACGTCTCTGGTTCCCTGATTAGAGACAAGTCCTATTCTTGGGGAGGGGCTCCCAGTGGCTCTCAGTCAGGAGCTGTTGGGAGCAATGCCCTTAAAATTCTTAAAAGCCCCATTGTCTAACTGAGAGAGTCTGTAAGGCCTGCCTTTAAGACTCTTAGAAGCCCTGCAAGGTATATCCTTACATCCTTCTAAGGTCTGGAAAGAAGCGTTAGAGCCACACCTTGGGATGGTCGCCCTGAGGCCATGCTGCACAGAGAGTGCCCTGGATTTGATCTTTGTCCTAAAGCCATTTCTCACTATGAGTCACTTTTTCTGGGAGACGGTGGCAAGGAGACACAGTCTCGTTATCACACCCAGAAAGCCCTGGTCCCTTTATACTTCCTTAGTCCATCTGTCTCTTCACACAGCTTATCACAGGCGGCTGGAAGAAGCCAGTGGCGTGTTCTATCTCCTGCCTGGCGTCTCCTCAGCCAGACCCTTGGGCTCATTGCGTATCCGGTCTGTTTTCCACGTTTCCAAGGGTGACAGTGTTGCTAAACTTTCTGTCCAGCCTCCAAATAATATTTTCCTCACTGTCCTCCAAGCTCTCATCAAGTCTCTTTGAGGTCCTTCTGGCTTTTATTAACGATCTTCCCAAGGTCCTCCCAGCTTTGCCCAGTGCTTCATCCCAAAGCCAAGGCCATGTGTTAGGTTTTTGTGAGGGCAGGAGCCCACTTCCAGGTACCAAGTTTTGTTCCGATAATCTCTGGCTGCGTAACAAGTTACCCCCAAACTTGGGGGTTTAAAACAACAATCATTTTTATTGTTTTCCACAATTTTGTGGATCCAAAACTTGAATAGAGCCCACTGGGTGATATGTTTTTTTCCTCCACTGGGTCAGTTGGTGACATTCAGCTGGTGGGGGGGCTGGTCTATGGGGGCCACGTGGCTGGCATGTAGGTGGAGATGGTAGGAAGGCCAGGATCAACAGAGACTGTCAGCCAGAGTCCCTACACGTGGCCTCTCCAGCATGGCAGTCAGGATGGTCAAGTGCATCACCTGACAGCTCATTATTCCAGAGAGACTATTCCTAGAGACTGTGTAATCTGCTGTTTTCTTCAGATGTGGGTTTGGAAACTGGCACCACATGACAACTGCCACCTTCTAGTGGACACAGTAGTTCACTCAAGGGAAGGGGGCACAATTCCCACTTCTCGCTGGGAGACTTGTCAAGGAATTTATGGCCATCTTTAGTCTTCCATACTCCTTCTTCATCTCCTCCTTCTTCCTGTTGCTTGGAGTGACGTGCGAAGGCTGGAGTGGCAGCAGCCGTCTTGGACCACGAGAAGTTGTTAGGAGTAAGAGGCATGCGCCGCAGATCAACCAGCTAGAAGCAATCTGGATCCCTGACGCCAAGGAAAACCATCCAATCCTTAACTGTCTACCCCTGAATTTTTAAAATATGAGAAAAAAATAACCATTCTTAAGTCATTGTTATTGGGGGCTTTTCTGCCGCTTGCAGCCTAACACCTAACAGTTGTTTGGGGTGTAATGTATCCTCGGCAGCCCAGAGTTGCAGGTTGAGGAGACTTCTCTGTGCCCCAACAATCCATCCTGCACCCCACGGCCAGAGTTTCCTGAAGCATCACACATGGGGGTTGGCAACAGCTCCCCTACAGCACCTTCCACTGCAAGAGCCCTGGACCACACTCCGATCTCATCATTTCCTTCAAAACAAATTTTCCATCGCATTACAGTCTTCCGCTCAAGGCCCTCACCCAGCTCTCCAGCAGGACCCGCCCACTCTCCTCCACGTCCGCCGCCGGTGGACACGGCTGCACCTGTGTTGTCCCGTGCCTGTTCCCCAGAACCCCACACACCTCCTTCCAAATCCTACCGTGTTTTTAGGACAGAGCTCAAATCTTTTCTGGGTGAAGAATTTCCAAGATCTCAATGACAGGGCTTGCTCCCTCTCCTGCCTTTTACGGGAGGGTTTACATTGTCCAAATCCCTCATTCGACACCACACGCCACTGTCAATAGGCGCTTGGTTGCTTTTGTTCCCCATGCGCTCGCATCTCAATTTTCCAAAGTGAGCTGGTCATGGCTATTCTCACGAGGCCACGCATCCGACAAAAGCAGAGCCAGCCGCCAGCCAGCCTGGAAAGAGGAGGCAGAAGATGCAGCCCCCCCAGCTGCCCCTTTCTGGCCACTGCCCACGCCCCCGGCATACACGCCCCCATTCCAAGCTCTTTCCCTCACTCACCAGACGCTCACTGGTGCAGACCCACCTCAGCGAACTCCCTGTGCCACTGTCAACCCTGAGGATAGGGGCCTGGGGCCCCGCCTGCTGGGCTGCCCGCAGCCCCTGGGCAGCCTCAGCTCCGCTCTGTCCCTGGACCAGCGCTGAGGCTTAGGGCACACGTCCTGGTTGCTCGGATCTTTGTTCCTTATCTTTGCCTGACAACTGGGAACAAAGATCAGGACGGACATAAACATAAAAATGAGAATTTCTCGGGCTTTGCCTGTGATCACCTGGGAGAAGAACCCAAGGTGCCCCCCACCCAATGCCCTGCAAGACCACCCCCCTGCAGCCCTGGTCTGCAGAGAACCAGGGTGGACTCTGCTGGGACATCAGGGGGCCCAGGAATCAGGAAAGCGGCCAAAAACGGCAAAGAGTCAGACTGGAAACTTTGGCTAAAACTTGGTGTTGCTTTTCCTGAGTGCTGGAGGCCTGACAATGGGCTGAACGGACAGCCAGCGAGAGCCCGTTTAATGGCTTATTTGGCAAGGGCTACTCCTGAAATTAATTATCAATCATTTCTCATCATTCTTAAATGGCATTTGTTAATCCACAAGGCTTGGGGGAACGCGTGTGTTGGGGGGCGTTCCCCAGGCCGCTCTGAGGAATCTGAGAGGCGTCCAGACACCTGGGCAAGGCTGGGCGCTGCATCTCCTGGCCCAGCCCCGGGTCACGGGGATAATCCAGCCGCAGTTAACCCACCTGAAAAACCACACCCACAACGCGTGCCTCGCCTGGGGCAGGGGTGCGCCTGGCGTGTCCTTTTGCACAACCAGCAGGAGGGGCTCGGGCAGGAGGAACAGGTGCTGACGTGGAGAGCGCCGTCCCCGCCATCCCTGCCGTGGCACACCTGGCCAGGGAGGGCGCAGGGCGCGGGCAGCTGCTCCTACCGCCTCCGGGCCCGTGGGCCTGCAGGTACTAAAGTCAGCGCTAGAGAAGCAGCCAGGCGTGCGCACACATGGGGACCTGGCCAAACCCTGGAGTGACAAGGGGCCCAGGCCAGCACCTCTGTCCTCATCCTCGCCTGCCAGCGTCCACCACCCTGCCAGGCTCACGGGAGCGGCCCTGTCTGCCCAGGATGCTCTTCGTAAAGCCCACCACACCTCCCCTGCCCCGGGGCATTTCCTGATGGACCAGAAACAGCTGGCCTCCTGCACCTGCCCAGGGCGGGCGTGGCAGCCTGTTCCCCGGTTCTTGTGGCCCCGGCACCCAGCACGGTGCCTGGCAGGTGGGAGGTGCTCCACAAAGGCTGGTCTCGTGACAGGGCTCCCAGACCTGCCTTCCGTGAGTCTTAGCATCAACCAGCAGGGTACTGGGGCCGCAGCCGCCCTTGCTCTGGGGCCGCCATCAGCGAGAAGACAGACGGACGGACAGGGCTGTCCCCACGCAGGTGACCATTCCTTGTCACCTCCTAGCAGCCGCTCTGTGGGCCCTGCTGCTCTTGCGCATTAAAGCTGCTCACGAGCCCAGAGGGGCTGTGGCTGGGATTGCAAGGGTTGACCCCGGCCCAGGCACTGACTCCCCCAGTCACTTGGGAAAACAGTTTTCCCCTGAAATAGGGAGAGTGAAACTTAATGGAGAACCTTGCAGAATCTCACTAGTCCGTAAAGTCCTGAAATTCTTTCTTTTCCTGGAAGCTTCGTGTCAGCACGTCAGTAAATGTTCAGCTGCGGAGCCCTAAGAGGGGTGGTCCCACTGGATGACCCTTAGAAGAGTTATGTGCAAATGAGTATCGAACAGACATCAAAATGAACGAGGTGCTGCTGTCTGCGGGACCTTGCGGGAGACAGGATTTATGAGGCCCTGGTGACCTCGGGGGTGCAGAGCTGGGGGCTCTTCGCCCCTACGACCAGTGAGCGATCGGTCCTGACCTCCTCAGGGTCCACCTGGATGTCTCTGGAAGAAGGCTCGATGCCAGTGAGATGGTGACTCTGAAAGGGGGCTTCCACCAGAGTGGGGCAGGTGGGGTCAGGACATCGGCCGGGGCCCAGAGGCGGCCCTCTGCGTGCTGCCAGAAGCCGCGGGAGACAAGTGCGCGCGGACTGGGTCGGGGACGAACACTGCCACCTGGTCTGGACCAGAAGAGGGGCCCTGAGAAGGCCGTCCCTGACGCAGACTGCCCCTGGGGCAAGCAGCCTCGGGGGGTGCCCACGTAGATCCCGACGTCCAGAGCAGCGCACAGCGCTCTGACTTGTATAGCAGTTCTGCTCACCCGGAACAGACAGGGACAGAGCAAGCCGGACTTTCTGGAATCGTAGCCCTTTCAGAGCCAAGTCAAACCCCTAGACTCCTACTCCCTCGGACAAGCGTCCCTGGAGTCTGTCCGTCTGTAATGTGCTCACGTCCTCCGCCTGTGTCCTTCCCACGTTACAGGGTCAGGAGCCTTTCAACTCAGGGTCTTACAATCTAGGTATGGCTTTGTGCTGACTTTTTTTTTTTAATGTCAGATTTTATTGAAGAATTTCCCTTTAATTGAGGATGTACTAACCCTCTCCCCTGCAAACACACACAATGATTTACATTTAAAAGATGAGGTAGGGACTTCCCTGGTGGTGCAGCGGTTAAGAATCCGCCTTCCAATGCAGGGGACACGGGTTCAGTCCCTGGTCAGGGGACCAGATCCCACACGCGTGCTGCAACTAAGAGTTCACGTGCCACAACTAAGGAGCCCACCTGCCGCAACTAAGGAGCCCGACTGCCACCACTAAGACCTGGCACAACCAAAATAAATAAATAAATAAAATTAAAAAAAAGAAAAAGAAAAAGATGAGGTAGAACAACAGAGTGAATGGAAGTGAGACCCAAACATCAGACTGGCCTGTGGTCCGGCTCTGGCCGTGTGACTTTGGACAGTCATGTCGCTGCTTTGCCCCCGGTTCCCACACCTGCAAAATGAGGGCTCGGCTGGGCCATCTCTTCGGGGCCCTCCGGGCTCAAGTCCAGTGGTGCGGCTGCAGCACCTCCTGCTGACCGGCTGGCGAACTGCTCCATCCTCCTCCTTCCAGGAACCTCGGTGAGTTTGGAGGGTCCACGTGGCAGCCCGTCATCCCTAAAGGCCACCTGTTCTGGCAGAAAGGAACGCAGGGAGACATGCGCTGGGGACCCTGGAGGGATGCTATCTCGTTGGGAGAAATTTCTTTTAAGCTGGCTGCGGCCTACCACAACTAGAGCTCAGCACAGCCTGAGCGGCTTCACAGAGCGGTGCGTACTGAGTGAGCCCTGGCAGCCATCTGCTACACAAACGCCAGAGGCGGGACACAGGGCTTGAGGACCACAAACTGGGGTGTTCGGGTTTAGCACAAACTCCAGGCATCCATCCCCAGGAGCAGACTCTAGGGATGCAGACCCTTTGGCACAGAGATTTGAGCCTTGGCCCTGCCAGAACGCAGCACCTGAATCACGGCGTGCTCTGAGAGCGGGCCTTCCTTGTGGGCGGGAGGGGCCCTCCGCGGGTGCTGAGTCTGAGATCATTTCCCCGCGAAGGGTCCGCACGGCTCTTGCTGTCGCAGTTTCTAGCTCCGTGCTCGCGGTTCTTGTCTCTGAGACAGCGCTGATCGATCGCCGGCGATGTTCTCACCGCCGTGCACGACATCTGTGCCACAGCTGCACCAGCCAATGGAGATTTTTGCCATCATTGGGCGATGACGTGCCGTACTGACGGGGCGGCGCTCTGCTAGTCGGGAGGGAGGGCCTGGCACCATCAGAAATTCCAGGGGTTTTAAGGTTGGCGCGGGGCACGGTTCTAGGGGCCGTGCTGCTTGTCTGGGGTGTGTGAGTATCAACTGGAAACAACTGGGCATGAACGTCAGCAAGGAGAGCTTTGTACAGACAGACCCTCCCACTGCCCCCACAAAATAACCTAAAAGTTATGCTAGCAAAGTGCTCAAAGTCGCAGAGCACATTCCTGGCATGTTCTAGAACTAAGTCCGCTGGTAATGACTAAATCGCCGACAGTTGAGCCAGGTTCCTGGGCTAGAAAATGAAAGTAGGCTCTTTGTGCTAAAGGATTTTCAAGGCTACACAGAGAGAAGGGATGTTGGTTCTGACCCATCCTTCCCTAGCATGTTAGCATGTCACAGTGGCTGTTATACTAAAAACGCTAAAACGTTTAGATAAGGAATAAACTTCTGCCATGTACTTGGTGCCCCTAGCTTTCCAGAACACTCTCCCTACTAGATTTTCCTATTAGACTTGCCCAAGGCATCCAGGAGAGCAGAGGCGAGGCTCACACACAGCACCTCTGGGCCGGGGCGAGCTTTCTAGAGCTGCACTGGTGTCTGAGGCTCTTGAGACCCCATCTTCCTTCCTCCCTTTCTCCCTTCCCAGGTGTCAGACCTGCATCCTGGTCTGAAGGCTCTCCTTGCCTCCTCCTGATCCGGCCCTCCCCCCACCCGCCGCCTTGAGCCTTCTAACTGCGTCTCGCCTCGGCCTCCCGGAGAGCCCGGCCCAAGAGCAGGCTCAGAGGCGCGAGCAGGCCGTCCTGCATCCTGCCTGGAGCAAAGCGGAAGGGGCAGATCGGTCGGGGGCCTCTCAGGGGCAAATCGGCAGCCAGGCGAGTCTTGGCTGTGCTCCGAGGAGCCTACTAGACAGTCGGCTGCGGTCCTAATCACCCCTGGGCCCGGGGCACGTGCTGCCTTTCCCACGCAGCCGTCTTGCACGTTGCCGTCAGGATGAACAGTGGCTGCCGTTTGGTGGGCACGTAGCACATGCGGGGCGTGGTGCTAAGCACGCTTGTAACTGTCACCATCCCCCGTCTTCAGAACAATCCCACTTAGAGAATGAGGAGGCGGACTCTGGGTCCCTGTGCGGCGTCACACGGCTAAGACGCAGCGCAGCGGGCAGGCGAGCGACCCCACATCAGAGCCCCCCTCTTCCTGGTGATTTCACACACCGCTGGCTCTCCCACTCTAAACCCTCCCGTGGGAAATCACGCCTGAACCATCTCTCAAGTCTGCAGCATCCACCCCAGGGCTCTGCACACAGAAGTGCCCAGACAGTGCCGACACGTCCAGGAGCTTCTTGGGCCTGTCGGGGCCCTGGTAAGGGTCCCCTTTCCAGTGACAGCCCTGGCATCCTCGGACACAGACTGGAGCTGGAGGCGGAAGCAGGGCCTGGTCACCAGGACCTAGGATGGCAGCGACCTGCTGGTCCCGTCCCCTCCCAGGAGTGACCCGCCCGCCACTACTCCTCGGCTTCCCTGGCACCGGGGAGCCACAGTCTCCTCCTGCTGCAAAAATAACTTTTTCTTCTCTTTTGAGCACCATGGGGCATCCACTCTGAGTGCCAAGCGAGACCCTCCGGCCCCCAAAGCCACTGGAAAGCTCAAAGGCAGGAGCCGCATGGAGCGCTTAGGCGCCATCCTCTCCCGGGAAGAAAGCTGGCTTGTTCCAGGCGCACAAAGGCTGGCGCTGGGCGGCAACGGGCCGTGAATGCTAATGGGCCCGGTGCTTGCCCCCCAGCGGGCGGGCTGCCCTCCCCGCCCCCAAGGGCCAGCGCAAGAGTCGCCTGTGCCCTTCACGTGGGGACCCAGGCGAGCATCTGTTGCAGGCAGCGCAGCGTCTAAACATCCGTGCAGACTTGAACCAACAGGTCCTGCTGAAATGTGCTAACCATCTGCTTTTCCTTAGCCGTTTGTGAGCAAATTGTGTTTACTATGTTAATTTATTTGACTGTCAACAACACCGAATGACACAGTTGCGGATAAACAACATCATTATATATCTCATTCTGGCACCTTACCAGAAGGTTTTTTTTTTTTTAATGCCACAGGAATAAATACATATTGAAATGTTAATTGAGCCCAGGAGCCAACTCACCAGAGTCGGGGAGGCCTTCTCTGGGGGAGGCAGCCTGGGGCGCGGGGGCCGGCAGGACTCACTCTTGGCCAGAAATGCGGGGCTGAGAAAGAGGCTTCCACGCATCTGATTTTTCTTGCCCAAACTTCCCTCCAAAAACTCTCCCATCTTCCAGATGGTCAAGCAAGGGGACCAGGAAGAGCCCTGAGCGGAGAAGGTTTGCCACGTGAGAGTCCTCGTGACTCGCTGGCAGCTGCCCTAAAACCAAAGCAGCCGGGCCAGAGTTGGATCTTTTCGTAATTAAGATCATCTCCCCCGTGCAGAGACCAGTAAACTCCACACTTCCAGAGAAAGGGGAGGAAGAAGAGGAGTGCTGGGTGGGAGATGCAGCAAGAAGATGCCTCTCACAACGGACCCAATCAGGGCATCGGCCGGGGACGAACTGGTCTCCCCAGCGGAGCTCACCCCGGGGCTGAAGAATCTGGACGCAGGGTCACGCTGACTCCCGCAGTCCCCCAGTCAGGTAACAGGCAGCAGGAGGCAAATCAGTTTCCCGGGAGGAAAACAGCTTAGGGCCTCAGACAGAGACCAGAGCCGCCTGCTGCTGCGGAGAGGAGCAGGGTTTCTTTCACCGGGCTCACAGGCCTGCAGCAGACTTTGCCTGCACACCCCGATCTGGGGCCGGCCGGTGACAGCCGGCGGGCGGCTCCCCTGCGTAACAGAGCGGAGCTTTGCCTGCTGACCCGTGGAAGCCGAGAGAAATTCCCAGGTGGGATTTTCACGGCATAAATGACCCGCCTGATCAAGGGATCTGGTAGCCAGGTGGCTTCCGGGTGTCCTTGCAAATATTTGGTTTCAGAGAATGGGTCACGTCACGCAGCTTGATACCTGGAGGCTGAAAGGGCTGCAGCACTAAGCCCTGTCCCCTTCTTGTCCCCGCAGACAGCCCATAAACACGTGGGGCTCATGTTCACACAGAGGGCTGTTGGTTTATGGGCTGGGGGAGGGGCGCGGAGGACGGTCACGGGCGGGCTGCCTGGGAGTCTCAGTTAAACGGGTCTCAGCTGCCAGGGCTGCAGCAATCATGGAGGGACACCTGGGTCCTGTGAGGCCCCCTGCTCACCCACGAAGTGCGCGCAGGCCCTGTCCCTACCCAGCCTTGCAGAGCCGTCCCCCTCCTCCGCCCAGTCCCACCGCAGGGATGGCCCCGGCCCTTGAAGGGCGGCCGCAGTACTGGCTCTGGCCCTCCCGGACCTCAGGGTGGGCCTCCTGCCTCTTTGCTTTCTCGCCTCACATGAGTGGGGCGAGAAGCCCACTCACCCTTGGAAAAAGGTGACACATTGGTTCACTCTAAAATAGGTGCCTAAACTGCATCTCTTCAAGGGCATTTTCCATTTAATTGAGGGCTCAGCCTCACATGAAAGGAGTGGGTCTGTTATCGTGGGTGCCTGAGTAGAGACAGGAGCACGTCCTGTTCCCTGCGCTTTAAGCTCCTTCAGGGACGAGACGGGAGGAGGCAGGGGCCATTTCAGCCCCAGGTGGGAGCTCCCCTGGAGTCCTGAACCCATTCTGGGCGCCCTTGATCTCTTCAGGCGGTTTGCGCAGCATCCTGGAAAGGGATACGAGGAATCGCTGGGAGGGATGCTGGGCACCAGGTGGCGCTATTGCCCAGGGCCGTCTAGTTGCCCTCAGGGCGGGCGTGGAGAGGGTAACCAGGGAGTGCTGTCGTGGGGGGCGGGGCTGCTTCTAGTCTGCAGTTCCTAACTCCGTAGTAACCGCAGGGCGGGGCTAAAAGAATGACTCGCGAATTCTTCCACACCATCCTCATCCCCGTTTTGAAAGCCCTGCGATTCTCTGATTCCTGGTGTGATGTGTTGGGACCGGGTCGAGGACAGACTTCTATTGTGGTCCTTGTGGGGTCCGGGGGGTGGGCAGGACACTGCTCCTTCCGGGTTCAAGCAGAGGGATCCCAGAATGGGTAACTGGGCAGTACGTGCCATCTTTCTAGGAGGGTAAACCCAACTCCTGGACCCAGCCGGGCCCGAGGCTCCCTGGGCGGATCGCGGTGGGTCGAGCGGCGCATCCCGGGGGCGGAGCTGCGGGCGCAGCTGCGCCCGCGCCCCCATCCCTGGCCTGGAAAAAGCAAAAGCATCTCTTGGTGCTAGGCTTTCTTCACGTAAAGTGACTACCACGTGTCAGAAAGAAACTGCTGCTTTCTGTACAACCGCAGACCACTTCGGAGAACAGGGACTTGGGATCAAAAAGGAAAACGATTTCAAAACAAACTGTTGCTAGCTGGCTTTTTTTTTTTTTTCTTCCCTTTCCCTCTCAATTATTTTTAATGGGGGGAGGATTAAAAAACAAACAAACAAAAAAAGTAATTCGGCATCTTCTCACAACTGCAGCTGATTTCCTGTGTAAACGAAAGCCATGTGATATTCCATAAAGGCTTCCAGCTTTAAATGACAGGAAATGAAAACCATCACGGGAAAGGAAAGCTTCGGAGTAAACTCCCAGCGCTGATATCAGTACGGCGACAGATCAGGGGGATGGCTGCTCATGGGGGCCGGGGACAGCGCCCCCTGCCTCCCCGCAAGAGCTTCTTCTGCGGGAGAAAGGGGGCGGCGGCGATCACACCCCGGCGCTGTGCCCGGCAGCTGGGCTTTCGGTGAGGGAGCGAGCTGGGAAGAGTAGTCTTTTCTTTCTGCACGCCTCGCTGGGGTCAGGTCGCGACCCCGCCACGGCGTTCAGTCGGCGGTGCCATCCATATGCATGAAGGCTAATTAACTCTGAAAGGCCCGGCGGGCTGGGCCCTCCCCGCCGCGCAGGGGTGGGGTGGGCGCGGGGCCCCAGCGTCTCCCCCGAGGCCCGGCCCCCGCAGCCCCTCCCGCGCCGGCCGAGTGCGCACGTGTGCGCAGGGAGCGCGCGCCTCCGCGGCGCGGGGACCGGCGGGGCCAGGGAGTTAGGCGCGTGGTTCGTCGCCAGCCTAGCAACACGTGCTGCCTTATCCAGAGAGCTCCCGCCTGGCCCTGCGCCCCGGGCCCAAAGTGCAAAAGGGATGCTCATGCGAAAGGGCGTTTCAGGTTCAGGGGGCCGGGGTTCTAGTACCAACCCCGGCTGCCTGGGGGAGCGAGCGTGGCTAAGTCACACACACACACACACACACACACACACACACACATACACACACCCGGGTTCCCTGCGTTTGCTCTGCTCTGACATGAGGCTGCTCGGCTGGAAAATCAGTCGGGCATGTCTCAGTTACGATAAATCCCCAGAGGTCACTCCAGCTGCCATATTTTCCCTAGCTCCCAGTACTTTTAGGTTTCCCAGTTCAGGGCAAGCCAGCAGGTGCCTTGGCTTCCATGAGGAGGCAATCTGTGGGGTGACCTTTTCTACTTCTTCCTTTATCAGTTAAGACTCTTCAAGTTTAGATTTTACAGACTACCTTGAACTAGCTTATGCAAACTAGAGAAAGTTTATCTTACGGGTAGAGGGTTTGCTAGTGGACCCACAACCTAGGATGCACCAGGCTCAGAAAGTTCCTAGTTTCTCCTTCACTCACCTTTTCTTCTCTATTTCTGCTGCTTTTTGTTCGACTGGCTTCCTCTAGGCCTCTTTCTCAGTCTATCTGGCACATAAGACGGTCCATTCAACAAGTGGGCTCAGGGCAGCCCAGGTGAGGCTGCATTTCCTGCTTTCAGGCACAAAGTCTCCGATTGGCCCCGCTTAGATCACGTGCCCAGCCCTGGTCCAATCCGCTGTGAGGGCTCAGTCACGTGCTACAAACATGGCTGCCATGGGCCCACCCGCGGGGGGTAGGGGAGACTTAAGGAGTGGGAGGGGCCAGACGTTCAGGGGCGCCAGGAAGAACATGCCTGACTTCCCTCCGCGTGCGTCAGGCAGGGAGTTAGGTGTGAAGTCACAGGCGCGGGGCAAGACCACAGCGGAGGAGAAGCCGACTTTCTCAGGGAGACTTCTGTGGCCTGGGCCCGAGGAAGGGTGGGGCTTGCCGGGGGAGGAGAGTGGCGCCCAGTGCCTCCCGGCCGGAGGGAAGCTTGCCCGCGGGGGTGACTGTCTCTCGCATCAGACTTCTTGAGGGCAGACCAGGTAGGCAGGTGAAACACTCAGCGCTCTTGGGCATAAAAATAAATCTACCTTGACTAGTTCAGCAGCAAATGGATTTCTCAAGTGTATTAGTCAGGAGGGGCTAACCCTAACCCAACGCTCAACTCAAAGCGGCTTAGCACAGTAAGAGGCTTATTATGAGGCACCGTCCAGTGAGGGGGGATTCAAGGGCCCGGGCTCCTTTACTGCTCCTGGCTCCTCCATCTTCTAGGGACCTCGTGTCTTCCACTGGGTCTCTCCCCCATCCTGGGAGCTAAGAGCATGGAGGACTGCACGGGGGTGGGGTGAGGGGGGGTTAGGGACCAGGCATGGAAGTCCTTCATTTCTGCCCACACGCCATTAGTTAGAGCACAGTCATGTGGCCACACGCAGAAGCCAGGAAGCCCGGAAAAGGCAGTCCAGCAGCCCAGCTCCGTGTGTGCCCAAGGACTAAGAGAAAATGACTCAGGCGAGCATCTAGCCATCCTCTCAGGTGATGTTAGAGCATGCAGCGTCACGGACGGGTGCGGGTAAGAGCTGAGGCTGGACTTCCAGGAGCGTTCCCAAATCCCGGCCTCAGGCTCCAAGAATAGACTGCGGTGGCCTCTGCACTCAGAGCCACTAATGCCAGAGACCTGCCTGGGTGCACATGCCACCTCTGCTAGCACTAATGAAACTTCCGGTCCCAGGGCTTGACCTTGCAGTGTCTCGGAAACAGCTGCCACCACTGAAAGCCGGATGTCTCTGCCATCACCCAAAACACTTCTAAGAAAGTATGGAGGCCCCAGGAGGAGCTCCCTCCTCTTCTCCCCACCCTCACCTTGTTTCCCTCCAGGTTATTCACTTCCAAGTTCAGGTCTTGAATGGGACCATTTGAGGGGTCAAGACTTTATCCTTCCTGCAGGGAAGGCTGGGAATTCGCGTTCTGACCTTTATTCTGAGAAGGCAGGACTCACTGTGAGCTTTTCATGTAACAGGGAGATAAAGAGTAATAAACATGACAGATTTCCACCATCCGGGGCGAGTGGGGAGGGGGAACTTCTGGCCATTGCAGCTCTGGCTGGACCTAGATAACATGGTTGGGAGGAATTAGACATTATTTTCAAGCAGTTCCAAAATCAGAAAGGCCAAGTGGCAGAAACATAGGTTCTTGGAGTTGCGAAAAATGTTAGCGGTTACCTGTCTTCAACTTAATGCTGAATCCCTCTCCCAAAACTGCCCTGTGATCACCAGCCCCAGTGAAATATTCACAGTGACAGGTGACTCAGTACTGCCCTACAGGACAGCCCTTCGGATTACTTTTTGTTCCTAGAAGGTTCTTTTTTTTTTAATATAAATTTATTTATTTACTTTTGTCTGCGTTGGGCCTTCGTTGCTACACGTGGGCTTTCTCTAGTTGTGGCGAGCAGGGGCTGCTCTTCATTGTGGTGTGCGGGCTTCTCATTGCGGTGGCTTCTCTTGTTGCGGAGCACGGGGTCTAGGTGTGCAGGCTTCAGTAGTTGTGGCACACGGGCTCGGTAGTTGTGGCTCGCGGGCTCTAGAGCGCAGGCTCAGTTGTTGTGACGCACGGATTTAGTTGCTCCGTGGCATGTGGGATCTTCCTGGACCAGGGCTCGAACCTGTGTCCCCTGCATTGGCAGGCGGATTCTTAACCACTGCCCTACCAGGGAAGTCCTAGAAGGTTCTTTTTTAAGGGAAGCAGAAATCTTACTTTCTATTACTTCCATCCCGGGCTCCAGTTCTGCTCTGGGACGCCACATGGGACAAATCTATCCTGCATACATATGACACATTTTATGCTCCAACTTCCTGTCCTTTTAAAAAACAAAAACAAAAAAACAAACTCTTCTCCAGACTGAACAGCCCTCCTTCTCTCCATTCCATTCCTCATTTGGTGATCTTCTCGAGAGAGACTTGTGGGCAGAAGGTCGGAAGCACATATCCCCAAAGGCAGTGCTGTACACTTCACTACTTCTTACAACTGTCCCAGAGAGATGCACACACATTCCAATTTGACTGATGGAAAAACCAAGGTCCTGAGCAATCTGGGAATAGGAGAAATCCAGGGTCCAGATCAAGACTTGAAACCACAGTCCCAAGTTCCACCAATGTCCCTCCCACGAGGTTCCATCTTCCCTGGGTCCATCCAAGGGCCACCTCTCTATGTGCTGGGTCCCTGGGACTGTGCAGAGTCCCAAGCCCGGGGAGGTCTGGCCTAGAGATGCTCCGATGGCCCGACTGTGGGGCTGTCACCTTGGTACCTTGCAACAGTTACTGCAAACAAAGACGTAGACATAGAAACAAGTCCTCCTGTAACAGCCTCTGACCACATTCCCCTGAATGTGTAGTATGATGACTTAGGAAGAAAAAAAAAAACTCATTTACCCTGACATTTTCTGTTAGGAAGAAGAAAAACATTTCTGTTATCTTTTTGAAACCACTACCTGTCACCTCTGATGCGCTCAGCCTAATGGGTCCCCACGAGAAAGGAAGGAGCCTGTTATTAGCAGAATCACCAGTGATTGTACAGAGCTGCTCTGGAAACGATGCTTTAATAGACAGACATCGTGGCCAAGTTCAAATGTGGACGTTTCGCAGGCTGCCTCAACCATCTAGATCCTGGACTCCAATTATGGTGAATGCCCCAAATTCTGGATCCGTTGCTGTATCCATCTATTTTCCCACTGTTTTCATGATTATAAAGGAAACGGACGTTTATTGCAAAATATCTGGAAAAGACATGCATATATATATTAAAAAATTAAAATGTCCAGGAATAAGCACGGCTAACAATTTAGTGCCTTTCGTCTGGGTTTTTACACATATATCTGTATATAATGAGGTTAACGTCATGCTACAGATCCAGTTTTGTAGGCTTTTTCCTCATCTAATATTGTATGGTGAGCATTTTGCCGTATGGATTTGTTGAGAACATGGCTTGAAGGCTGAACCACATGCCTTCTTTCCCTGGCTTGTTCCTCAGTCAGGAGACATGGAGTGTGCCAGGTGCTGTCCCAGGCTTTGGGGACACAATTTTCAGCGAGACAGCCAGCCCGGCCCTTGGGGGGACTCACCACCTGGTGGGGGAGAAGGAAGTGGGGATCCAGTCATTGCCAAGGCGGTGAGCGTGGTGGGAAAGGACAGAGCATCACCCCGCGCGTACCGGGCGTCCTCGGTGGGCAGGGTGTGGCTCTGAGGAAGTCCTGCTCCGGCCCAGCCATGAACGGGTGAATGTGGGAAGTGGTCAGATCCCTAAGGGAAGAGGTGGAAACGACAGAACTTGGCCGAGGACTGGATGTGAGGAAGGAACAAAGGGTGATGTCAAGATCCCTAGCTTGGGCGCCAGGCGGGTGGCCCATGGCCCACCTCCTGGTGCAGGAGCTTCAGGCAGTCTGTGCTCTTCCTTCTCTGGCTACTAGCAGTGCTGCAGGGAACATCCTTAAACACAAGTCTGTGGGCACCTCTCTGCTGTGTCCTCAGGGGAAAGGAGGCACTGGGTCACGTGGTGGAACGGTTTTTCAGGATTTGATGTGTCTTATTGTCACCTTCCAGAGAGACGTCCCCACCAGTAGGGATGAGGGGCTCCGGCTGGGCCCCTCGTCCACATCAGCCGTAATGGTTACCGTGGTGACAACAGCGGGACGTGTGTGGTCCTCCCCACGTGGCAGGCTCTGTCCTCAGCACCTCACATACTTTTACTTATTAAAGCCTCACACCCCAGCTCTGAAGTCGGTGCTGTCAGGCCCTCATCCCAGAGGGGCTGAAGGAGGGACAGAGGTTCCCTCACCTGCCCGCTGTCACCGAGCACGTGAGCAGGGAGGGGACACCTCGTGCCGGGCGGCCTGACGCCAGAGCCTGTGCTCTCAACACCAGAGCAGCACTTTGTTTAATGTGGCCATTTGCATATTTCTTAAAAAACTGTATTTCTTTGAACACTACTCAGTCTGAGTACCCCGCCAGTTACCTTTCTCTAGTTGCCGCCCGAGGCCTGGCCCTGGTGGCCGGGGTGGGGGGCCTTCTCTGGGTGTCCCTCGAGCTCGGGCGCCCCGGAGCCCCTGTCCTAATTCCCGGCCCCGGCCCCTGCGCACTGAGCGGCCTCCCCGGGCCTTGCGGGGCCCTCCTTCTTCTGGCATCCTTCTTCCTGTTCTTCTACACACAGACTCTGTGAGCCTTTGCGGGTCAGAGGCTTCCCTGTACTGAAGAGTTTGCATCTTGCTTGAACACAAGCAAACGCGGCAGCCGGTAGGAAACAGTAAGTACGGTCGTTCCCCCTTATCCACGGTTTCACCTTCCGAGGCTTTAGTTACCCGCGGTCAACCGTGGTCCGAAAATATTAAATGATTAACAATGTTGTGTTAGTTTCAGGTGTACGACTAACACAACATTGTTAATCAACTATGCTCCAATATAAAATAAAAATTTAAAAAAATTTTAAAAAAGAAAATATTAAATGGATGATTCCAGAAATAAACGAGTCATATGTTTTAAGTCGCATGCCATTCTGAGGAGTGTGATGAAATCTCGCTGAGGTTGCTAAGATCTGTGTTCAGAACAAACCTCCTATTCATGAAATTGTGAAGAAGGAAGAGAGAATTCGTGCTGGTTCTGCTGTTGCACCTCAAAGTGCAAAAGTTACGGTCACAGTGGGTGATAAATGCTTAGTTAAGATGGAGAAGGCATGACATTTTTACAATAAGATGTTGTATTATTATAATTGTTCTATTTTATTTTTAGCTATATTTGTTCATCTCTGTGCGTATTTATACATTAAACTTCATCGTAGTGGGTAAGTATAGGAAAAAGCATAGTGTCTATGGAGTTGAGTACTCTCCATGGTTTCAGGCCTCCACTGGGGGTCATGGACCGTATCCCCAGTGGATAAAGGGGGACCAGTGTAAAACCCACACAGGACCAAGAACCCACATTCTCAGGAGGCATCCTTGTTCCACCTGGGGTCCCGGGAAAGCCTGGGAGGGGACCCTAAGCTGCAGTGTGGTGTCCTGGAAAGTTCCTTCCTAAGTGGTGACTTCCAAGGGGGTGCGGTGGCCGGCCCCAGGGAGGGGCAGTCTCTGATGTCCCGGGGGACACAGCGGGCGCTGTCCCGCCCCTGGAGGGTCTCTCTGGGAGGGGCTCTGTCATGTCCATCTCAGCTGGGGTGGGGGGAGAAAAGCCCAAGCCAGAACAGGAAGTACAGTTGTAAATGGAGTGAATCTTTTTATTTTACCAGAACCAGATGTATAAAAGTACCAGGAAAAAAGGAAGCCAAAGGTTAACAAAACAGACTACTGCCATCAAGAACAATGAAGTTATACGGCCATGAATGTCAAGGGCGCGGTTTACGAGGTGCAATTCTGGGCTGGACGCCCCGGGCCCGACAGGAGGGCTGGGCGCCCAGCACTTCCCGGGGAAACCCCTGGGTGCCTGGGTCTCCCACCCTGGCCATCTGCAGATTGGAAGTGGATCTGTGCCTTGGATTCTCTGCTGTCAGCCTTGTCTCATCTGTGACCTCAGTCCCACCGTTGTCTAAGTGCCCAAGTAGTGACCTGCACTAGCACTTAGCTGCCACGCCTGCTGGACGGCAGTCCCGCGGCTCAGACTGACGCACGCTGAGACCTGGCTGTGCTCACCTCGGTGTGTGAATGTGCACACAGGCCACACGTGTCTTCAGAGCAACGCCCTCTCCTCTGCTCCAAACCCCCCAGTGATTCCCACCCACTCCCTTCCTCCCAGTAAAAGCAGGTGGCGCGCCGATGGCCCTCAGGCGCCCCGAGGTGGGACCCCGCCGCCCCTCTGGCTCACTCCCCCGCTCCCCGCCAGCCACTTCTCTACCGGGTCAGCTCACTCCCACCGCAGGCTTTGCACTGGCTGTTCCTTTCCTGGAAAGCATCTCCAGATATCCACACGTCTCCCTGCCTCCAAGTCACTGCCCTGGTGTCACCTGTCGACCAAGTAGCTGTGACGGTGGAGCACGTGGTGCAAGGGGAAGGGGGTCTTCTGGCACCTCAGCCAGAGACACTAAGAATATTCCTGCTTAGAGGGTGCCCTTGTGGCCTTGGATCCCGAGGACAGGATTGTAGCAGAACCTGCAAGGGCCCGGGAGGTCCAAGGTGAGCTTCCCAAGTCACTTACTAAGTGGGTGCCTCAAACCTGAGCCCTCCGAGTCACAGGTGGCTTTTCCAATACGACGTGTGTTGCTCTGTGCGCCCTGTAGCATCATTTCATCTCAAAGCAAAGGAAAGCACGTGACACTCTGGCCGATGGAGCCAACAACTTAGCACAGAATCCCGTAAGGCAGGAAGGTGGGAGGGCAGGGGCCTCCACACACTGCGCTCAGAGCCCAGCCCTACCCTCCAGGGAGACGGGGCGCGTGGGCAGGTAGCCCAGGGAGAGGCAGCACCCACGCACCTGCCCACCCCCTCCTGCGGCTCGGCTCTTGATATCTTACAGATTCCAGAATGAGCTACAGAGGGGCTTGTTTTAGAGCCAAGCAGGGCTATTTTATAGCAGATTTTCTTGTTTAAGAGTTTGAAAACTGAGGCTTCCCTGGTGGCGCAGTGGTTAAGAATCCACCTGCCAATGGAGGGGACACGGGTTCGAGCCCTGGTCCGGGAATATCCCACATGCTGCGGAGCAACTAGGCCCGTGAGCCACAGCTACTGAGCCTGCGCTCTAGAGCCCGAGAGCCACAACTACTGAGCCTGTGCTCTAGAGCCCGCAAGCCACAACTACTGAGCCTGTGCTCTAGAGCCCGTGCGCCACAGCTACGGAGCCTGTGCTGTAGAGCCCGAGAGCCACAGCTACTGAGCCTGCGCTCTAGAGCCCGCGAGCCACAACTACTGAGCCTGCGTACCTACAGCCCGTGCTCCGCAACAAGAGAAGCCACCGCAATGAGAAGCCCGTGCACCACAACAAAGAGTAGCCCCCCTTGCCGCAACTAGAGAAAGCCCGTGCGCAGCAAGAAAGACCCAACGCGGCCATAAAAAAAAAATAAATAAATAAATATATTTTAAAAAATTTGCAAGCTGTGTTTGACTCCCTGTCTACCTCTCCCCTCCCCCCACCACCATCAGCTGCCCAGCCCGGCTGGCCGGGTCCCCTGAGAGTTCTCAGAGGTACCTGTGGTCCCTGGGAGGCAGGCCTGCTGGGCAGAGGGAGGCTGGATGATTCACAGCTGCTGTGTGCAAAGCCCTGTGGAGGGGAGGGACTTAGATGCAGGCGGGAGGGAGGCCTGGGGACCACTGGGTACTAGGCTCTGTCCTCAAGACAGCAGGAAGCCGGCGGGCATCTCTCCGAGCACACCCATCCATCCGGAGGCTGCTCCCTGCACCCCTCAGCCCGACCTTCCGAGACAAACCGAGGCCCTACGCACACCCTGAGCGGGGCTGGAGGTGATGCTGTTCATCTGCTGTATCTCTGGACACAGAGCCCGAATGTGCTGACGGAGCAGATTCGAAGAACTCGGACAGGAAAATCCGTATTGCAAACCACCGTACTTAGGTTTATTCCACGATCCGCAGCGTGTTCACCACTCTCGTTCTCCTCGAAGTGCACAGATGAATTAGGGAACTTCCGCCCCTTCTGGCTATGAAGAAAGGATAGGAGAGAATGGAACGCACGAGAATCCCGGAAAATAACTGATCCAGGCAGCGGCTTTGGTCGCTACATCTGACTACTCACTACATTCGGTAACATTAAGCGGCGGGCCCCCTCCCCGGGCCAGAGGAGAAGAGAGTCATCTGTCACCCAGAAGCAAAAGGTCTCCGTAGAGCCGCAGCGTGCTCAGGCGTCAGCTGGGAGCTGGGGAGACGACCGCGGTGGGGGCCGGAGGCAGAATGGGGGGTTTCTGCCCGCAGGGATGGTCCTCAGTAATGCAGGCGTGTAACCTGAACGTCCCCTAGAAGTTCAGACGACAGGGTAATTACCTGCCCCGCAGACACTGGGAACAGGGGCCGCACAGCTCGCCCGCCTCTTCTGTGCCCAGCACCGCACCCGTCGGTGGGTTTAACTGTGAACGGATAAGGCACGTTGTGATCCCATTTTGCAGTTCAAGGTTCCGGAAGCCGGGGGAGGTTCAGTAACTGGCATGACAATGGCAGGTCCGAATCCCAGCCCTCTGACCCCAGACCTACTTCCCTGTCCCTGCCCACTACACGCTGCGGGGGGAGGGGAGGGGGAAGAGATTTCAGGATGGAGACACAGCATCAGGGGAGGAGGGAGACAAGGGGGCCTCTGGCAAAGAGAGGACACCTGGGACGTCACCTTCCTAGTTACGGGGGTCCCAACCCCAGAAAAAGCCAACTCCCCAGGTTGGCACACACCAGCCTTGAGTGTCAGTTACATCTTGTCGTGACTGTATTTCTCAGCCCCTCTGGAGTGAGGGGGGAGACAGAGGCCAGAGGAGACACTTTGAGCCAGTGTCCCTGGGGGTTTGGAAGAAGGGTGACTAAAGAAATACCTGAAGTCCATAAAAACAACACATTTTTCTAGATCTAGGGATATTCTGGACTGTTCCTCAGAGGCCAGGACAGAAGTACCCTTGTTTGAAATTCATAATTTACCACTTTGTCATTTCAATCACATCATCTCCAAAAAAAAAAAAAATGAGAGGATCTTCTTTAGAGCCTAAACATTAAAAAGTCTTCACTAAAATTTAAACCTGAAAACAGTATTTTTCTGAGTATTATGGACTGTGCCATCAATAATAGAACAACTGCTTTTAGCTCCTTGGCATTTCAACCCATATCGTCAGGCAGCCAGGTAAAACCGTATTTGCCTATTCTTTTAATTTTGTTGTTATTTTACATCAGATGGCAATGATTTCCATGTGAATGATTCTCTTTTTCCCGTATGTGGAAAGAATGTGAAAAAATTAACAGGGTAACTTGTAACAAGGCCTGCTCTGGTGTCTCCCTTACAGACATTTCAACTTGTCGGTCTCAAGGCAAAGGTTTGTGACGCTGTAGAGAGACAGCCCTGCCCTCTTACAGCCCCTTGGAAAAAAGCCCCACCCCACACACTGTCCTCTAGCCACCAAACTAAGTGGCTCAGAAACAAAATTTCTGAATTTCCCTTCCAGGCTGCCATCTTGGTCTGAAGTCCCACAAAGCTTCCTCTAAAGCAAGTTAGCGGTCTCTCTCTTCTCCCTTCTCTCATCCACACAGCTGCCAGCACCATCCTCCCCAAACACAGGTCAGGGCAGAGTGTTCTCCACTTGGTCCTCCTGTCTACATAAAGCCCTGTAGCCTTCAAGGTCCTCTTAGCACTGGGAGGCGTGAACCCCCCTCTCTCTCTCAAACACACCAGGCATTGTCATGCCATGTGCTGTATTTATGCTGACCCTTCAGCCTAGAATGTCTCCTTCTCTGGTTAAAAAATCATACTCGAGACCCAAATGGAGTTGGACCTCCCAGTTCTCCTAGTTGGAATGGCTCACACTTTCCTCTTTGATCCCACAGTATTTGATGCCTCCATTATAGCATTTGTTTCACTTTGGTTTTGTATCTGTTTAAATTCCTTGGGCTACAACATATGCTTCTTAATGGCAGATGTCATCCCTTTATATCCTGTGCATATTGATTGGGTGTTTCTGTGTACAAGTCATGGAACTTGACACTGTGAGAATCTCATGTGATAAGGCATGGACCTTTACTTTGAGAAGTGTGAAGTCCATACTTTCAACATGTGTGCTGGGAACAGAGCCAATATCTCAAGTATAACAAGAGCTCTTACAAATCAATAAGAAAAGCGTGAATATCCCTATAGGAAACGAAGGGAATTTCAGACACTGCTGGTGAGAGTATTCATTGTCACCACTTTTCTGGAGGGCATTTTGACAACACACATTTAAAATATGTATAAACTTTTGTTCAGTAATTCCACACTAAGGAGCTTCACCTAAGGAAGCAGTTAGGACAGGCACGAAGATTAAATACCACTGTGCTTAACATCATTATGTTCAAGACAGGGTGATTTGTAATACTAAAAAAATGGAAATAGCACATCCATAGGATAGAATTTTTGCAAAAGTAAAAATTATGTTTTTTAAAAGTATTTAATGCACAGAAAAATATCAAGGATAAAATATGAAAAAAGGAGAGTATACATAAAAACCTGCTTCAATACCAAAATGTATCTCTAAGAAGTGGTATTTTAGGTTTTTAAAATTTGGGTCTCTAAATTTTCGACAATGATTATATGTCTACTTTAAAACCAGAAAAAAAACTTTTTTTGAAAGAAGAATATTAAGTCGAAAAGGAGACATAAGGCAAATACAGAAAGGCCCAGGGCTGGGACCCAGCCAGTACACACCAGTACACACCAGTATGTTCAGTGCAGCTGTAATGGCCAGTGGCCATTTGTCTGGTTGGGGCCCCCCATACTGGTCATTAAAAATATTTAGTGTCACCCATGCAAATAACCATGATAAGTTTCTTAAAGCCCAGATGAAGTGCTTTTAAAAATGACATTCAATGAAAAGAATTACTTGCTCTAAAACCGTTAAAAAAGGGAATGAAATACACCATCATAGGCTATAGACTTTTGGAATCACTGAGCTTAGTAGCTGGAAAGAATCTTAAAGATCAGCAAGGGCACAGATGGAGAAAATGTGGTTCAGAAGTATTCACCCACTGTCCCAGGTCCAAGAGGTAGGGTGGTGTGATGGCTTGAATTATATCCCTCCCACCCACCCCTCAAAGCCCATATGTTGAAGTCCTAACCCCCAGTTCCACAGAACATGACCTTCTTTGGCAATAGGGTCATTGTAGATGTAATTGGTTAAATGTAGATGAGGTCATGAGGGTGGGCCCTAATCCAATATGGCTGGTGTCCTTAAAAGGGGGAAACTTGGACACAGACATGCACATAGGGAGAACACCATGCAAACACGAAGGCAGAGATGGGGGCGATGCTTCTATAAGCCAAGGATTACAGCCAAGGATTGGCTAAAGATTGCCAGCAAATCACCAGAAAAACAGGACCAGCACCTTTATTGCAGGCATTTGGCTGTTCTTCTTACATTCCTCTTCCAGGCCCAGATGTCTGAGGCCGGAATGCTGGGTCTGGAACTTCCAATGAAATCCAGATTATGTGTTTTTTTTGAATTTTATTGAAGTATAGTTGATTTACAATGTTGTGTTCATTTCTTCTGTACAGCAAAGTGACTCAGTCTTACATATATATATATATATATATATATATTCTTTTCCATGATGGTTCATCACAGGATATTGAATATAGTTCCCTGTGCTCTACAGTAGGACCTTGTTGTTTATGCAGCCTGTACATGATAGTTTGCATCTGCTAATCCCAAACTCCCACTCCATCCCTCCCCCACCCCCCTCCCCCTTGGCAACCACAAATCTATTCTCTATGTCTGTGACTCTGTTTCTGTTTTGTAGATATGTTGATTTGTGTCTTATTTTAGATTCCACATATTCTGTATTGAATCCTCTTACCACCAGGGCAAAGAAAGGAGCTATGAGGGATGGGGTCTCTCTTGATAGAGCTCGCCCTCTGATTAGGAAACAAGACACACTCCCAGGACGATAGGCAGCAGCTATCCACTGTGTGTGGGATCTCACCACCCACGAAACACAGGGAGGCGTAGTCCCAGCCACGGAGGCCTCCTGCCCCGTCTGGTCTCGCAACGCTGTGTTCCATGATCAAAACCACCCCGGACTCAGAAGCAGCTGGGAGCTCAGAAGGTCAGGGTGGTGATGGGGCTCGTGTCTAAGGCCCACCCTAGGGTGTGAACTCTTTAGGACAAAACAAGACGAAAGCAGCAGGGAAGCCCCTAGGACCCACTTTCTTTAACTAGAAGTTAGGCAGGAAAACAAGAGACCAGTGAGGCCTGGACTTCTGGTTTTCAGCCCCTGGGCTGACCTGGCCAGCCCCATTCCCACCCAGGCCGGACTCCCGGAGCCCCTAGCCCAGGCCCAGCCCTGCCCGAATCACCCAGAGAACCAGCCTCTGGGGGCCCACCAGGAGTCCGGCCAAGTGTTCCATGACCCGCAGAACTTGGAGAACAGAGTATTTCCACAAAGCAGTTTTAAATCCAAACAACTGACTCTTCTGGAAACCATTGCCTCAAGCTGCAGGAGGCAAGAAGAAAAAAGAACAACCCGCAAATTAAAGTCCATAATACATTTTGTACATAGTTTGTGGTTTCAGAGTCACTTTAATCTTTCTCCCCCCTAAACTCTTCCAAAGATCTGTGCATCGGCTGAGCCAAAACGCGGTTGCACTTCTAAGCAGAAACCTTGTAAAACTAGACTCTGGACTGTGTCCCTCACAGGCTTGTAACATCTCCAAGAGCAAAGAGTGACACGATACACTGAAACAGGTCCAAGGAACCATCCCTATGCTTTGTGTCAAAGAGCTGCTTTATTAAAGTCTTAGGACCGTGCGTCAGGCCGGCTGGAGGCTTGTTTGCGTTCTTGCTGCGGAGCCCGGGTTGGCACAGTCGAGCACATCAGCCTCATCGTCCTGGGGGCTGCAGCGTGTCTGCCCAGGGTCCCCAGCCCCTCCGCCACCGCCGAGCGAAGCCCACGGGTGCTTTGGCACGGCTGGGCAGGCGGCACCACGGAGGGTGGCTGTGAGGGGGAGACTCAGGGGAGCCCCCACGCTCAGCGCCCTGCATCTCCCTGCTAGACAGACCCCAGGACCCCAGCATTTGCTGGATCCGTCCAGCCCCGCAGGCCAGGCCTGTGGCTCCACTGCCCCTGATGGCGGAGAGCGCCGTTCTGTTTGTTTTTTCAAAGTCTCCATTTCAAACCAAGCATTGTGAACACAACCTTGTAAATCAGCTAGACTTCAATAAAATCTAAAAACAAAAGGAGCAGGGAACTGTGTTCAATACCCCGTGACAAACCATAATGGAAAAGAATATGAAAAAGAATATATATGTATGACTGAGTCACTTTGCAGCACAGGAGAAATTAACATAACATTGTAAATCAACTAGACTTCGATAAAATTAAAGAAAAAGAAAAGAATTGTGTCTCTAGGCTTGGGCTTTGTTCCCTCTCTTTCCTGAGGAAGCCTGGGACCCAGGGCCCAGGACGGTCTAGAAAAAGAAGCTGTCGGACAAGGAAAAGCGGAGTTAATCTAACTACTTAGCACCCTCATCTAATCTAAGCGTGTTCACACTTCAGCAGGTGTGAAAACACGAAGAGTGCCAGAGGGAATCTGCTCTCACTGTAGTGAGAGTGCCCGGCCTTGGAGTCGGATGGCCCGGGTTAAAGCCTGACCGCTCAGCTTGCCACCCTCATGCCAGGCGGGTGGGAGCCCGTCCCAGGGCCGCCGCGGGGGCCAGGGAGACGGGTGGGCACTCAGCGTCGTGGAAGCATCTGTCTGCGCTTTCCTCATCACTCTGGTCTCCCCCGACGGGACCCCTGTGAGTTCTATTTCCCGGCGTCTCCCACCCTGAGTGACACAGGACGTGGCTTGGGCTTTCCCCACCCATCTGAGCAAACACACTGCACAGTCACACCCAGGAGTGGATCCCAACGAAGCGGTGTCACCGCTAGCACCCCCGACCTGAGGTTAAGCCTGGGAGAAATCGGAAACAGGTGTTTGCCGAGGGACCCTCGTCACCCCAGGGAGGGTCTCAGAGGCGGAGCACAGCCCCACAGACTGCAGGGGGAAACGGGCGGCCCAGAGCCGTGGGCGGCCGTGGTGGTGGGGGTGGGGCATGCTCTCCTCCGCCTACTCACCCCCTCCATCCGGACCGGGTCCACATCCTCACCTTGGAATCAACGATCTGTCTCCAGCGGGGTCCCAGGTTAAGCACACATCTGGGAGGTGGGAGGGATGGACGCCACAATACCCATGAGAACCTTAGAGCAGACGTGCTTGCCGGCTAATAGGGGCCCTGGGAGGGGGTGAGACAGGGGAGGGGGCAGCATCAGGGGACCCCTGCACGGCTACCAGCAGGGCGCAGGCCCTCGGGGACAGGCAGCGCCCGTCCCCGGGCCGACCACCGGGTCCAGCACAGGGAAGTGGGCATCACAGGGTGCAGGGTTTGAATCTATGGAGGGCGCATCTGTGACCCACAGGGACAGTCCTGCGAGCATGGACCATGCCAGGCTTGGCCTGTCCTTTGGGCACCCGCTGCCCGGGGACCTGGAAGCCGGGAGGCCAAGCCCTGATTGTCGACAGGCCCTTTGGCCAGCTGGTACCACACCAACCCAGCTGTAGGCTCTGGGCACCCACAGACACCCACCATCCCGGCCTAGCTTGTGCACCTGGAGCCCCATCCCAGGACGCTGGGGTCAGTGAGGTAGCCCCGCGGTCCTCCTGACTGGAGATGTCTACGCAGCTCCCAGCCCTCTGCTGCACCAGCCCACAAACGATGGGGAGGAAGGGCAGAATTCCAAACGGGGTGAAAGGAGGAAGAATCTGGAAGGCAGGGAAATGGTGCTGGGGCCAAGGAGAGGCTTTTCTAGAGGGGAGGGAGGGAGGAGGACTTGGGGAAGACACAGAGCTGGACGACCAGGAGGTCCTGATGGCTGGCAGGACGGGGGCCACACCGCAGGATGACGGCAAGGAACTGTCCCAGCATCAGGAGACCGGAGACCAGCTGAGGGACCCTGCGCCCCTGGTGAGAGATGCTCCCCGTCCCGCCTGGGGAGGTCAGAGGGGGCCCTGACACGCGGCGTGGCCCCCGGCCATGCCCTTCCCTCTGAGGAGCGGAGGGCAGGCCCCAGGCAGCAGCTACATTCTGAGAACACCATTGTTTTCACGGCATTTTTTCCACGGCTGACAAATGATACCACTTTCCCCTTTACGGCAGGGGTAGTTCATTTCCTTATAAACTAATTTATCGAAGTAAAAATGTGAGTCCACTTAAGGAAGAAAGATGCAGTAAGCAGCAGACTACAGTATGTGGTTCGTGGATACGGCGAAAATGGTGCAGGCGGTACCTGATGGTGCGAGGACGTCACGGCAGGCAGGGGGACCCTCTGAGCAGTGGATTTAGCAAAGCCTCTGGAGGAGGGGCCGGGGGGCTGGCCTCGCGCCTCCGCCCTCACGGCTCATTGTGAGATGAAGTCACACGAACACCAATCCTGCAGCCCCGTGTCCTGTCCCCTGGTCCCCGGGACGCCCGTCAGGGTGGCATCAGTCCCTGGGCCCATCCACCGACAACTTGGTTTGAATTCCCTCTCG
>NC_138883.1:175759475-175925079 GCF_965194825.1 Balaenoptera physalus | reverse complement strand
ACCGTGGCCACAAAAAAGCCCTTTTATAGGAAGCTCGGGTGCATTATCACAGTGATACTGTTTCCACAGCAGGAATACAGTGCGATTAGTTTCCCACGCTTGGCAATGCTCTTCAAATAGGCTCTCAGACACCAAAAGACAAACAATGACTATTTGTAAGCACTTCAGGAAATGATGGGTCTGGCAAATTGAGTGAAAATTCCACAACCAAACAATTCAGTTTTTGATGTAATATATCCACTGATTCCTAAAAGCAAACAGACCAAAAAAATTGCTGGGCCAGGGGACATTCATTCATATTTCTGTTAAGTGGCTTGATCACATGACCCAGTATTCAATGGATGGCTAGCTAACATTATAATAATTATAAAACATTACAGTAAGAATGTACTGAGCAAGATTAATTTCCCATTTATTTAAAGAAGTAGAAAGAGTTCCCAGGAATTTAAAGGAAATTTGAGTGTTAGTTTGGGTAAAATTAAAGGACTTAGTAACTTACTGGATTTTATATCCCGCACAAACCAAATTATCTAACGTATTCTTATCATTCTTATCTCAACAAAGATACTTCTATACATTTCTTTTCTTTCTGCATCTGCATTTGCTTCAAATTGTGAATAATTTGTGTGGGAAGGCTTACAAAGAAATCCATGAATGATTAATACTACACTGGTCCTTAAACAAAGAAGAAAGTGGCTCCTTTGTCCCCTTTCAGGTATAATACAAATGTCACACTGTTCTGTCTCAACATTATGATCCAAAGAAAATATTTCAACAAAACATTTCATTTTCCTACAGGCTTTTGAAAAATAGTAATACAAACCTTGCCAAGCACCGTTGTAGTACAAGGACAGGATTTCTGCCAAGGAAGCTGTTATGTTTTAATTAGAAATAATTTAACCAAACACTGGACAAGCTTAATTGGTTATACAGACTGAAATACAGTAATGTCACAAAAGAAGTTCAATCTTGGATGGCATTGAAAGAAACACAAAGGCAAACCACGTGTAAGAAGCCAACTCACCTTGTACTAGTAAATAATTGGCCATCAGAAAGTTGTTAAATATGATGAAAGAAGTTTGAGAATTATAAAGATGCCCTGAAGAGTAGATGGTCCTCTCATTTCCTGATGAGGATCTCAAGGACAAGGAGGTTAAATACCTTCTCCAAAGCCAATCAGCTCGACTGCCTGCTGGGAACAAACTAACCCCTAGATAATGTCCTTAACTAAACTCTAGGACGGGAAACACAATACAGTGGCTAGCAAAAGTGAAAAGAAACAAGCCGAACTCCCAAAACAGTCTTAACTATCAACACAATCGGTAATTAACTTTGAGATCCAGGGCAAGTCACTTAACTCTCTGGACATTTGCTTTCAACCCTAAACCAAGCAGATTGGATTTGAGTTTATCCCCCTCCTGCTACCTCTAAGCTTCCAAAATTCTGTGCATACAAATAAAAAAGCACTTGCCTAAAATGCTACCGTAAAAAAAACAATATAGACGGAGTGGGAGTTTGGGGTTAGCAGATGTAAGCTATTACATACAGAATGGATAAACAACAAGGTCCTACTCTATAGCACAGGGAACTATATTCAGTATCCTATGATAAACCGTAATGGAAAATATAAAAAAAAGACTGTAAAAAAATAATGAATAAAAATAAAAGGTCATTGCCAAACACACACACACGCAATAAAAACTGTAAAGACTTCTGGATTTTATGGGAATTCTTTAATCTCCTGTCAGTTTTAAACCCTATTATTACATAACAGCAAGAAAGAAAGCTAAAGAAGAAGAAGAAGAAGAAGAAAGAAATAGTGCATGGGAAATGAGATTTGACAGAAAGGAAAACTGGGAAAGAAGAAAGAGAGAGAGAAAGCAAGGAGAGGAAAGTAGATCGACACACATGGGAAAAAGATGCAGGTCACAGGCAACAGTATGTAGAGCAGGCAGGGGAGAAAAGATTAGGCTGAGGAGGTTGAAACAGAAGAGAGACCAGAAGAATAAACTGCATTGAAGGCCACTTTATTTCAAATAGCATTAACAAAAATACTGCCAGTATTAACACTATATAGCAGCTTATGAAGGAGATTGTATAATACTTCCTCCAAACTGTTTCCTTGTTCTTAAACCAAGCGTACTCATTTGGTATTATTATCCTTATTATTCTACAAAAAAAGGAATTGATATTCAGAGGTTTTAGATATCATAGCCAAAGTTGCATATAGGTTCTTGGAGTACATAAAGCAAGGATGTGAGTTCAGACTTTCTAGCTCAAATATTTGAGCTACCATATCATGCTGCCTGTCTAGTTATAGCTCTTAAAAAAGCATGCTCTTAAACACTATATGACTAGTACTTACTAGTACTAGTAGTACTCAGGCTCAGTACTAGTAGTACTCAGTAGCCTTCAGAGAACACACACTCTTTGACAACCCGAGATGGAAACATGTCGGCAAATGACTAGCAAGACAAACAGTAAACAGAGCTCAGCAACATAGGATGGGCCTCCATGGGGAACAGAAAAGATCCCAAGAAGGAACAGAATTTGAGCCAGGCCTAGGGAGAAAGCTAGGGTAATCGGTACAAGATATTCTTAAGTGAATAGACTTGCTGGGTAGTAGCCAATCATTCATTCATTCAACCAATCAGTCAGTCAATCAGTTAAAGTCTGTATAGGAACCACAGATATTACATCTGAAAAGCCTGAGCCACCCATCCTGGTGAGAGCTCAGAGTGCCACCCTAAGCTTGAAATTTATCCTATAAATAATAAGGAGCCATCCATGATTTTAAAACAGGGGTTTGAGATATTAGAATCTTTACTTAGGAAATCTATTCTGCTGTTTCCAGGAAAAAATGGCCTACGAAGCAGAAAGGCCAGGGAGGAGACTCTGAGATGTGTCAGAAACCAGATGGGGGAAAGGAGCAATGTGTGAATGTGAACGAGAAAGGGGATGGGCAGTAAACTCAGACCAGCAGCCTTTTCCTCACTGGCAAAACCAATCAGCACCTAGTTTATGAACTCACTTAATGAAGGGTTCACTGAAGATTCTATTCTCATTAGCCATATTTTAGCAACATTTAGCAATCTTATGCTATAGCAATATTTTTATGGACTTTATTAAAAAAATTTTTTAAACATCTTTATTGGAGTACAATTGCTTTACAATGGTGTGTTAGTTTCTGCTGTATAACAAAGTGAATCAGCTATATGTATACGTATATCCCCATATCTCCTCCCTCTTGCGTCTCCCTCCCGCCCTCCCTATCCCACCCCTCTAGGTGGTCACAAAGCACTGAGCTGATCTCCCTGTGCTATGCAGCTGCCTCCCACTAGCTATCGATTTTACATTTGGTAGTGTATATATGTATGGACTTTATTTTTTGTAGACTTTAAAATCTACTACCTCACAGGTTATTATTTTTGCTTTTTTTATTTCAAGAATTTTAAGATCTATTCTCTTAGCAATTTTCTAATATACAATGCAGTTATTTTTAACTCTAGTCACCATACTGTACATTACAACACCAGGACTTAGATATTTTATAACTGGAAGTTTGTACCTTTTGACCCCCTTCACCCATGTCTTCACCCATTTATTGAGAGAGTATATCTTAAAAGTTCTCATGGCAAGGAGAAAAAATTGTTACTATGTGTGGTGATGGATGTTAATTAGACTTACCTTGGTAGTCATTTCACAGTATATACATATGTAATAATCGTTACGTCGTACACCTGAAACTAATGTAAGGTTATGCGTCAAATATATCTCAATTAAAAAAAATTTTTTAAATCAATTCCCTTAAGTCTACTTCTGTGTTAAATCTCTAAAATAACTAGAATAGAGTCTTCATATAATCACTTAGGGGAAAAAAAACAAGGAGAAAATTGTCATCACAGAGTGTAAAGGAATAATTAGATAAAACTAGTCAAAGTTCTATGAATTTTACAAGTATTTATTGCTACGAACAAAACATTTGGAAGAAAAGGTCTTCAGATAAACACCTTTTAAGAGGTTATTCAAAACAAAAATACCCACAGTGCTAATTGGATCAGTACTTTTCTGAAACACAAATTAAGTTGAATTTTTTTTTTTTTTTAACAAACATGTTTAAGTCCTTCCAAGCCCAAAAGATGGCTAAAAAGAAGAGGATACCTGGATGGATACAGAAACAACACTTCCTAAAAAGAGGCTTAAATCATTAGGTGAACCACCATCAGATAAACCAATCATTCTTTGTTAATGAAACTGACCTAGTCTTGGGTAAACATGTAGTAATAATAATACGGACATTAGGAACGGAGTCAGTTTGGGATAATTCCTGAGTGTATGCTTCCTGCACTCAGTGGAGCTTACTGGGAAAGAACAATTAAGAATTTTGCCTCAAACATGCTAACATGGAGCAACCATCGAAAGATGTACAACAAGCCATTGCACTTATATGACCGGGTTATTTTTGTAAAGTTCCATTAAAGGCAGGCTATGTAAAGGTGATGGTTGAATCCAGGGAGTAGCTGAGAACTCCGCAAGACAGGTTCCCACAGCAGATAAAAGAATAGCGAGTTTAAGATGAAACGTCTGGGAACACTCACAGTTAGTAGATGGGGGGAAAAGCCAGCCACGAGGGAGAAGTCATTCTCAGAGAAGGAGGCAAGAAAAAACAGAACCTGGTGAAAGAAGATGAGCTCAGGGCTGAAAAGAAAGATTCAGAGGCGTGAGGATTGTGGACAACAGCCCTTGGCTTTGATGATCAGAAGACATTCACGTCTCCTTACTACAATCAGTAGAGGATTCACTGGGTTTGCCGCAGAGGATGGTGGAAACGACGTGGACTTTGAAATCAGAAAACTTTGCTCCGTTACTTGCCACCTGTGTATCCAGCAGGTCCCTCACCTAACACCTGAAGATGCAGTGTCGCCTAGTAGTTTAAGGGGACAAGCTCTGAAGTCTGCTTCCTTGAGTCACACCCTGCCCCTTCATAATCTTAGCTCTGTACCAAAGCCGGCACTTAAAGTTCTGCACCTTGGTTTGCTTATCTGTAAAATGGTAATACAGACCCACTTCCCATGACTCTCATAAGGGATAAATGAGTAATTATAAGCACACAGTAAATGTTCGTTTAAAAAAACCAAACTCTTTAAGCCTCAGTTTCCTTCTTGATACAACGGAGAAAAAATACCACCTGTTTCTGAGGTTGTTTGGAGAACTGACATCAAAGACATTTCAGTTTGCATTCTCTTATCCTTCCAATGTTGACGCACCATCCATTTATTAAAGTAATAAATCTTTCCTGAGCGCCCATCCTGCAATACACTGCACAACTTCACGCTCCTGCGATGTTGTTACCCCCAGCATAAGATCCTGTTCCAGTACTGATGGCTCACTTTGAATACAGAAGAGTTTAGTTTGCCGTTTGTGCTGGAGACTCAAATTTACAACCCTGGGCTCTTCAGTGCCACTCACAATGGCAGAAAGCATAAAAGTCAATCTCAGCATCAGAAGAATTCAGGGAATAATATTTAAAATTCAAGAGTTGTGGCCAAGAAACATGCCAGTTTAAGAGGAACATGACTTGTCAATTCCAAACATCATTTGAAACTGACATCTACCCTTCAGTGAGGCGGGTAGGCTTCTTGAAGGGCTCTGGCAATTTTAGTTGTAGGTTGTTCCAGCAAAATAGGTCTCCAAATAATCTACAAGTGAGAAAAAGGGAATGGCAGCCAGAGTTTTAATGGGTTATTAAGACCCCCAAAATGTTTCTTTTCAGTTGTGTCATTTTTTTTTTCAGTTCCTTTAGGGCATACAGTATATTAAAGCTGACCTAACATCTCCCACTGAAGTTTCCAGAATTGCAAGCAAGAACATTCAACTTCTAACACTCGCATTCAGCTATTGTCAACTTCCCTCAGTCCCTTTTGGCTCCCAGATTGATTGGCACCTTGCTGAGGGACTGCTTCAACAGAGGATAGTGGTGAGCCAAAGCAAATACTATATAAATGTGAAAATAAAATGCTCAAATAGGTGCCTCAACACTCAGGTTTACAACTTAACCTAATTTCAAGGAGGCACATCCATTGTGTCTAACACACCGACTACGTAAAAGGTATCGTGCAGGGGAAAAGAGCCACTGAAAGCACTTCCATTATTGTACATATATGAGAGCAATAACAACATTTTCTGGATTTAAATGTTTTGGTCCTTGATAACTAAGTTACTTTCAGGCTCTCATTTTATTAGATTGTTTCTCAAGCACCATTCACAATTCTGTCACCAACCTGACTTCTTTCCACTGCTTTTTATCCCCTACCCAGCTTTCTTCCCTCAACTGACTTAACTATATATGGTCAGCATTCTGAATTAAAGAAAACTGGATGCACCAAAATTACAGTCATATAGGATATCTAGGTGTACTGCAGTCATAAAGTAGATCCATATATGGAGACAGAGCAAGTTCGTTAGAGCAGGGAATTTGTCTCATTAACTGCTGTGTTCCTAGGTCCTAGAACAGCACCTGGCCCATATATGAGTTGCTCAGTAAACATTCATTAGTTGAATGGATGAATGCATTTCCCTGTTTCCGCGTTTTCCCTTTCATTTATCCATCCATCCACTCTTTCACTCATTCCTGCCTGAAATATTTGTCCTGCACTGCTATCATAAACAACATTTGCTAGATGTCAAGGCTTCTACAGTTCAAGGCAAACATGGTGCCTGCACTCAGTGGAGCTTATAGTCTAGATGGGTCATTCCAAAAAGAATGTTCCAGAAATCTGTTGCAGCATTTTTGGTTGTCTCAACAATTGAGGGACATTACAGGCTGTTTGTGGACAGTGGCCAAGAATATAAATGTCCTGCATTGGGCACAACAGTCCTGTGTAATAATAAAATGGGTATACATCCCTCATGGCCTTTGACAGTCCTGCTGGAGTTCAGGTAGGTGAAAAATCTGTTTATAAAATGACCTGAACCTAGAATCTAACTCTATTTTGCATATAGGCACAAAGTTTTGTAGAGTTGTTAAATACACTGAATTTTCTACAGATGAAAGTACTGTGTAAACCGATGGAAGATTGGCTTTTGTTTGGAACTTTACCAAGAATTGTTAACCATGGTCTCCCATAGCCACACACCTGTGTCACACACCTCTGTTAATGTGCACTTACAACTGCCCCATCCACGCTGCCTACCTATAGGGGCAGGCAGGTGACTACCTCATCCCGTCTTCCAGAGTGGACGCGCCTGCACAACCACAAATTGAAAAAAATGCTACTCAGAATAAAAAAAATAATTACTTTTTGAGGTTTACAAGTTTTGTATCTGTTGTTCGCATTAACTAGGAATTTCACTTGAGGATCAGGAAGGAGGCATGCTGACGTACTTGTAAAGGAAATGGAGTCTGCTAGAAGTAAGAGCCACTAGTCTAGACCATACAGAAGCCAAAGAGTTACATTTGCAAGAAGCAAAGAAATTGGGGTCTGTGACAGAGACTAAGGGAGGAACCACTTTATAGAGGGTAGGTGGGGAAAAGCTTTCTGAGGACTGAAGTTTAACTGAGACCTTAAGAACCCGAGGAAGGTACAGGAAAATCATCCCAGGGAAAAGAATAGCATGTGCAAAGGCCGGGAGGCTGGTTAGAATTTGGCTTGTTGGAGGAATTGGAAAAAAATCAATGATGATAAAATACAGAGAGTCAGAGGGGGCATGATGCTGCAGATGACAGCTTCCTGGTGGTACCCAGAATGAGCAGACCCAAAGGGGTGATTTTGGATTGGCTAGGGATATCTGGATGAATCGGGCAGCAGTGTGGCAGAAACAAGCTGGGTAGAGGTCCAGACCATGATGGCACCCGTGGGTTCCTGGAGCTCCAACCCATAAAGTCAGGGTGATATGCAAGCAACACCACAGGCATGAACAGCCACAGAATCCAGTCTTCTGGGATTTAGAGGGGGCGCTGCAGGCCTGGTGCACCAGAAGTATCCTTGTGAAAACCTTCCAGAAAAGTGGTTGTTTTGTTTTGCTTTTTCATAATTTACCTGTTAGTTAATTCAGACACCACAGAAGAGAAAGAAAAAGTCAGATCAGACTCTGGGAGCCTCAGTAGCTGGGTTTGCACCAGATACTTCTTTGATTATAACTAGAGCTCTTGGCTTGGGCGGAGGCTCTGCTGTAGTATAAAAAGAAATAAAATCAAGGCTACATTTATTCAAGGGTTCTACTCATTCGTGTGATATCACTTATCATCCCAAGAACAAATCATATGTAAAATTAACGCCAAATGGTGAGTGACATATGAAAACCCCAGTTTTTAAAAAACTTTTTTTTTAACCTAATGACTTTTCTAAGTAGATTCATACCTAGAAATGAATAGCTAGAAGTAAGATTTACAAAAGGTAAGCTCCTTATCCAGAATCCAAAAATCAGAAAAGTTCAAATACCATGAGGTGTTAGAAGTATTATGTTAAGCACCGTGAAACACTGTAATATCTTCCCTTCAGAAGTGACTTCTGCAAAAAGGAAGCACATGTGGTTCTAACAGTTGTGTTATATTTTCATTCTCTGAACTGTCCCAATCCATGTGTAGAATATGTAGATAACTAACCTATGTTCACATTCAAAGAAGCTAGTTCCTACTCTTTGCTCTACCTTACTTCTTGTAAGTACCTCATTCCTCTGCTCTTGGGCCTTTGGCCCCATTGTGTCTTGAGACAGTTCTAAAGATGGTCCCCTCCTCCCTGGGGCCCTAATTGCAAAACAAATGAATAAACATTAACAGCGTCAGCAAAATACAAATAAACAGAATGACTCTGGCTTTCTTTTCAGCCTTAATCCTCTGCGGCCTTGGTTGCACCCAACACAGTTGACTACCCTGTTATACTATTCAGCCCACCCTTAGGCCCCATTACAACTGTCTTGTCGTGGCCGCCATTTTTCTCTCCTTAGGACCCTTTCAACAGCTTTTGGGACTTTTCAAAGACTGAGCGAACTGGTAGAGAGATAGAAGGGGTGGAGGGTGAATTGGGGGTTGGGACCAGGCACGATGGAAGTTCTCATGGGACTTTATTGAGGGAACTGTTCCCAAGAGAGGTCAGATCTCCAGGCAGGAAGTTTGTGCTTTACTATTTTCAAGATTTTCACATATATTAGATTTGATCCTTGAGGTCAAGAGGGCTCATATCATTATTCCTTCAATTGCAAAGATAAGGCAACTGACTGTCAGAGATACTGGGGAATGCGTCCAGCGTCACTCATCTAATTGAGGCCTATTCCATTTTCTTTTTTTAAAGAAACATAAATTCCACCGTAATCCTAATCAAGTACTCACCAGCTTACCAGCCACTTGCTGGTATTAATAAATATCAAGAGCCAAAATATTAACCAGAATACTTAAGAGTTTGACCAGTGCCTAGAAAGATTTATTGTTTATCCGAGGAATACAACTTTGCTTGTAATATTTCATAATCATGCCTTTGGGCAAAGAAAAAGATAATGGCTGTTGTCAGAGTTAACAGGCTAAGCAGACATTCTAGGATAAATATGATTAACGCAAAGCCCTCACCTTCCACAGAGCAGTATAAGGGAATTTTTCTTAAGAACTAGGTGGGAAATCTAAATCATACTATCAATCTAGATTCCTGTGAATAAGAAATGTCAATAGTTCATAACCCCTGGAGTATTACATTCTCTCTCACCAAGCATTTGCTTTCTTTTTCCCTTCAGTTAGTTTTAGATGTCTTTGTGGTTCATTTTACTTTGATGTGGACCTTACACTGAATGAACACAGATCAGTCAACTGTCAAGAAAAGAAATGCTTACACAGTTCATATCGTAAAATTATTAAGCGAGAAACAGTTGAGAAGAGTCATGCCCTTAACGAAGATTTTTCTAAGAACATAAAAATAGAGATTTCCTACACAATTATAAAATTTTTTAAGTCCAATGCTAATTTTAAAACATAAGATCATCTAGAATTAAAGTGTAAGCCATATTATTGTTTAGGAATCATATTCCTCTAAAAAAAAACAAGAAGATTTTTCTTTCATTTCTTTTTTTTAACTGAACAGATCACATTTTTGTCCTACTGAACATCTTATAACATTTCATGAATAAGAAAAATACCTTATTAAAATATTATTGTAATTTACAACTTTACTAGAGATGACATTCATATGTTTGATATATTCAGAATATGCCAGGGCAGGAATAAAGACGCAGATGTAGAGAATGGACTTGAGGACACGGGGAGGGGGAAGGGTAAGCTGGGACGAAGTGAGAGAGTGGCATGGACATATACACACTACCAAATGTAAAATAGATAGCTAGTGGGAAGCAGCCACGTAGCACAGGGAGATCAGCTCGGTGCTTTGTGACCACCTAGAGGGGTGGGGTAGGGAGGGTGGGAGGGAGACACAAGAGGGAGAAGGTATGGGGATATATGTATATGTATAGCGGATTCACTTTGTTATAAAGCAGAAACTAACACACCATTGTGAAACAATTATACTCCAATAAAGATATTTTTTTAAAAAAATGCCTCCATATTCCATTGACAGATTTTATTGATACAAATGGACATGTTCTTTCTTTTGCTCAGAAGATGAGAAAATCCAATATACTAGTTGATCATTTCCAACGGTGCTAAATCTTACATGTAAACACTCTCCCTTAAAAACAGCTATGAAATGCTATGAAGAAATGGCTCCTTTCTGTATGACTTGAAACACAGGTCTGCGACTAAGCCCATGTTTTCCCTTGTCCTTCATATAACAATTAGTACATACTTTTAAGAAATGACGAATATAATTAAGAGAAACTCTTCCAAAGCAACAAACAGGGAGCAAAATAAAGTAAATTAGAGTTCTGATAAATGAAACTCCAGGAATGCTTTTAAGCCGTGTACTTGCTTATCATTTGCTGACTGTTACTGGCTTCTCTTCTCTTTCGCAATTTATCAATCTGACTGTTGGCTATTTCAGTACACATCCATGATAACGTTAGTCACTGACCAAATTCCATAACCTAAGAGCATTCATACAGTGATGACATGTGCTATCTTCATTGTCCCTTGTGATAAACCAATTACATCCTCCCGGTGTTGTTAAGAATTAACAGCCCCAGATGCCATGTTTTCCCTGCTTCACAGAGGAGCTCTGTAATAGGACACGATGCATAAAAGTCACCTCAATTCATGCCATTGGAAAGAACACATGTACACCAAATAAAGAGGCATTATCTTTCGTAAGGGTAAGCATGAAGTATAATGAGATTGACTTGGGTGCTGAAATGGTCCTTTTAGGCTGAATTCTCCATCGGTGAATAAGGCCCATCTAGCCTGTCAGCTCAGAACTTGCACTGAATACACTGAAAAGAACAGACCTGTAAAAATATCATCTGTCAGAGCCCGGCAAGCAGGTCAAACGCCTTATTAGGAGAAACTGAACTGGCCTTGAGAAAGCATCAGGAGGGTAGCGGATTTGAAATTCTGCGTGTCTATTTTTGTATTTTAAATGTCATAAGTATTTTTCTCAGGTTTGTGAAAACTGTCAGCATTCTGACGGGCTGAACTGAACTCATCAGGAAAAAGCTTGGAGTAGAAATCGCATTTTACAAGCGACGCAACGACTTTGAAAGGAACATGAGCATGGAATCGTTGAGGTTAAAAAGTTTCCTAATTCTGTAATTAAGAACTTGATTTAATTCATTATCTTGGCCTATTCTTTGTTATTCAAGTTCATCACCTTGCCCAATTAAAAAATATAGGTAGATGGGACTTCCCTGGTGGTCCAGTGGTTAAGAATCTGCACTTCCACTTCAGGGGGCCCAGGTTCGATCCCTGGTCGGGGAACTAAGATCCCACACGTTGTGCGTGGCCAAAAAAAAAAAAAAAGTAGAGAAATGTAAAGAGGCAACGGTCAGTAGATAGCAGAATCAGCAAAATCTCTGACTCAGTCCGATTCCCCTAAGCACCTTATTCCTTGTTTTATAAAACTACTAATTGTATCGCTGAATGGTCTTCTAATCTGTAATCCAACAGGATGATGGGATATAGAACATACCTGGTTCAAAGCCAGCAATTGCAAAACAAACGAATCGAAACAAAATCAAAACAAAAATGAACCAAAAAACCCCTCAGGTGAAATCTGGTTAGAAACACAGATTTCAGCAATGAAAAATGGAAAAGGGAAAGAATTGGTACATATGCATTCTTTACGAAAATATCCTTACTTGGCTTTTACATATATTCCCTTTTGGAAATGAGTCTATGCTCTGTTTTTTTTTTTTCTGAAAAGTAGCTGGGACATATGATAAGGGGGAAAAAAAGCTCTTCTTTAAAAAAATTAAAAATAAATTTCTAATGGACCTTTCTAGAAGATAAAAAACACCATTTTATTAGAAGTGGCTTGTTTAGAGAGGGTTAAGTGATTTTCAAAGCACAAGTTAATTTTGAGAACGATCTCGGGAGCAAGCCGATTGGGTGATTTTCATGGATTCTGCCTAAGAAGCCAGGTCGCAGCTGGCTTTGGGTTTTGTTGCTGGAAAGGCCGGTCGGGCCTGGCTGACTTCTGGAGCATTGGGGGAATGGTCTCACCTGCTACAGGACACTCAGGGCTCAAATGTCAAGGAGGAGCCCCGAGAACCCTGGTCCCTCTTCCTAAAGAAAGGCAGCAGTAGTGGTGTCAGTCTGAACACTTAGAGCCCAATTATCACAGGGGGGGAAAAAAAATAAAGGAAGCCGTGCACAGACAGGTGTGTGTGTACATGGCAGGCCGACCACTGGGCTACCATCCCAGCTTCCACCACCGTCCCGAGTGGACCTAGACTTGTGACGTTCCTGGCCGTGCTCAGACCAGATTCTTCATCTATAAATTACAGATAATAATGTGCCTCCTGCACTAGGTTGCTACGAGGATTAAATAAGATAATACATAGAAAGCACCTGGCCTCATGCAACATACATACACACTAAAGACTTTTTTTAATTGATTTTTAAAAATTGTAGTAAAATAGACACAACATACAGTGTGCCATTTGAGCTATTTTTCGGTGTACAGTTCAGTGGCGTGAAGTCCATTCACACAGTTAGGCAAACCATCACCACCAGCCATCTGCAGAACTCCTGCATCATCGGAAACTCTGTCCCCCTTAAACACTCACTCCCCGTTTCCCACTCCCCACAGCTCCTGGCAACTAGTGTTATACTCTCTGTCTCTATCAGTCTGACTATTCCAGGTACCTTGTATAAACGAAATCACATAGTATCTGCCCTTTTGTGACTGGTTGATTTTCCATAGCATAATGTCTTCGACTTTAATGGCGTTATGAGTGCTAAGAATGAAAAACGCTGCTAGAATGAAAAACAGTCCCAGAGAAGGCAAGTACTCTCACTCAGCTATAGAAATTAAACAAATTAAAGAAATTATAGAAATTAAACAAATACATATTTTCTCAACGCAGGAGCAGATACTGCATCAGGAATGGGGAACCTTTATCATTCACACAGATGATCTCTTATTATCTCTTATTAACATGGAGCTCCATGACAGCTGTCCTTTTTGGGCCTCTTTAAAGAAACAACCTTCAGCGTTTCCACCAATGAACTGTTCCAGCTACGGTATCACAGCTCTCAAAAGTTATGTAGAAGCAGTGAAGTGATGGCTCTCAGGGGAACTCTGAATCCTATCACACTTTCTATGATGGCCTGTGAATTCCTACCCTTCCTATGAAATACAAAGCAGAGGGAGCAGGTGGGAGAACTGTTTAAAACAGAAACTTCTACTGAGCTCTAATTCAGCCACGTTAATCATCTTGGACCTCTGTATTCTAGCTCTACATAGTTGAACTAAATCATATTAAAGAGACAGTTGACAAACCTATTCTTTCATGGGTGTTAAACTGAACTGAATTCCATAACTTCTGAATTTTCAACCAATCCTTTACCCTGAGAATTCTCTAAACATGTGTGCCGACCATAATCTAGAGATTTATGTTTCTTTATTCCTCAATATTTGCACAGAGGCATACCTACTTTTTATCTTATGTTATCTGAATAAATAATAATTTCCCCAACAATAGAGACCACATTTAATCTCACCTGGGTAGTACTCAACACATATCATGTGTAGGTGATTGATATTTTTGTTCAATATCATGAAGTCACTTCTTTTTCATACTGCTATATATGAGTGCATATGGAAACTTAAAAAAAAATACCCAAACATCAAATTAGCATTAATTATTCACAGCCTGCTGTGAAAGCCCATCGTAAAAGCCTTGGAAGCAGAGCTATGAAGGATGCACAGAACCCGCTCATGTGGAACTTGGCCTTGGGAAGTTCCAAGCATGTACGTGTTTTTAGTGAGCATTAAACCTTATTAAACTAAGTTATGAAAATGGTCATAAACCTGGACCCAACAGGAAGGATCTTGGGCTTATCAGGTTTCAAGCTGCAGAAACACCTGTGTTGGTACCAAGACAGGAGAGGCCCAAAAAGAAAAAAAGGAAAGAAAAATGCAAAGAAAAAGAAAAAGACCTGAGGTTAAAATACTTGACTGAATACATACTGATATTGAAAGTACATTCTTCAAACAGTGACGAGGGCTTCAAAGGAAAGACAAAACTATAAACAGCTGTTCTGAGATGCTTTAAGAATTTAGCATCGCCCCCTATGGGCCTTCAGAGGCTCCCATAAAGAGTGATGGAGAGGGCTTCCCTGGTGGCGCAGTGGTTGAGAATCTGCCTGCCAGTGCAGGGGACACGGGTTCGAGCCCTGGTCTGGGAAGATCCCACATGCCGCGGAGCAACTGGGCCCGTGAGCCACAATTGCTGAGCCTGCGCGTCTAGGAGCCTGTGCTCCGCAACGAGAGAGGCCGCGATAGTGAGAGGCCCGCGCACCGCGATGAAGAGTGGTCCCCACTTGCCGCAACTAGAGAAAGCCCTCGCACAGGAACGAAGACTCAACACAGTCATAAATAAATAAAAGAACATGAATTTCTAAAAAAAAAAAAAAAAAAAAAAGAGTGATGGAGAGATAAGAATGATTACTTTCATTTTACAGGTGATAAAGCAAGCCTAGAGTAACTAAGAAGACTAGGAGACCCAGGATGGTACAACATCGACTTTGTAAAGGGGGCACTGGTATCACAGGGTGGGAACCTTCTGGACTGTGGCAGATCTATTTTACATGCTAGTTGCATGATAAGGATCTTAGATATGACTGCAGGGGTCAGAGTTTTCTCTTTTCTGATGCCTAAAATGCCACTAACAGGTAACAAAACTGCTATATAATTGGACCAAGACTTAAAGGCATGTAACTAAATAACAAATGCTGGAGAGGGTGTGGAGAAAAGGGAACCCTCCTACACTGTTGGTGGGAATGTAAGTTGGTGCAGCCATTATGGAAAACAGTATGGCGGTTCCTCAGAAAACTAAAAATAGAGCTACCATATGATACAACAATCCCACTCCTGGGCATATTCTAAACTCTAATTCAAAAATATACATGCACCCCTATGTTCATAGCAACACTATTCACAATAGCCAAGACATGGAAACAACCTAAATGTCCATCAACAGATGAATGGCTAAAGAAGATGTGGTACATATATACAATGGAGTATTACTCAGCCATGGAAAAGAATGAAATAATGCCATTTGCAGCAGCATGGATGAACCCAGAGATGATCATACTAAGTGAAGTAAGTCAGAAAGAGAAAGACAAAGACCATATGATTGATATCACTTATATGTGGAATCTAAAATATGACACAAATGAACTTACCTACAAAACAGAAACAGACTCACAGACATAGAGAACAGACTTGTGGTTGCCAAGCGGCAGAGGGGGTGAGTAGAGGAATGGAGTAGGAGTTTGTGGTTAGTTGACATAAGCTTTTATGTATAGAATGGATAAACAGCAAGATCCTACTGTAAAGCACAGGGAACTATATTCAATATCTTATGATAAAGCATAATGGAAAAGAACATTAAAAAAAGAAGGTATATATATGTATAACTGAGTCACTTTGCTGTAAGGCAGAAATTAACACAACATTGTAAATCAGCTATACATCAATAAAAAATACATAAAAAAAAATAAAGGCATGTAAGTACCGTTTGTAAGGTTCACAAAGGACATCAGATTACATTAAGGTCAAAATGACGCTTCCCTTACCAAGAAAGAGTATAGAAAATTCCAGTTCTCTAACCCTAGGGGAGGGGGAGAGACAGGTCCTCAATGACCACTGGAAGGGAGAGCCCCACAGGAAGCTATCAGGGTGCAGGGTTCCTTCTGAGCTGCGACAGCCCTGATGTGTAAACAAAGAAAACGAAGAGCGTTGCCCACCACCCAAGTTCTAGGAGGACTAAGTCATTTTCCACTGCAGCCGCCGACTGACCGTGCACCCTGAGAAGGATTCAGGATGAAAAACAGGGTGAGGCAACATGCGCTTTGGAAAAACAGGCCCCTTGGATAGTTAGATGTATCTTTCAGGGATAATTTTAATGAACACAGATTCTTGCATCTTCCCGTACATAGGTGAAGCACTAAAGTCATTAACTGGAAATACCTGTTCTTTGTGACTAGCAGTAATCTTTTACCAAGATGTACGCTTAACTGTACGTATCCCTGAGCCAAAACTCATATAGAAACTGGCTTCTTCCGCACCTCTTTGAAGCTGTCTTTCGAGGCTGTCTCCCAGGCTATAGTGCTCAGTATGGTCCCCGAATAAAACTTCAACTCACAGCTCTTCTGTTGTGCATTTTTCCTTAGGTCAACAGAATCAACAACAACTTGACAATCTATTGGCCCCTGCTGTCCTTAATGCAAAATCTATGACCCTCAAGGTGAGACAGGACACACTTTTCGTATGAACTACAGCTTGAGTCAGATGTGGTCTTTTTCTTATTTGTATAACAGTTATTAGCTCTCTGCAGAAAATAAGGTAGATATCTGAATAAAGTCAAAAGCTTTGTGTCCTGCTTTCCAAAATGAAGGCTTAATTCTTTGACTGGTCTAGTGTCAATTTCTAATCAAACTAATACTCTGTTGTCTTACACTAATGTACCCTCTAGTGATATGAGCAGGGTGTCACAATACAAATATCAGATTAGCTTTTATGAGAGGAAATATTTTGATAGGTAAGACTGGATAGGGGAAAATGGTCTAATAGTTTATTCTTTAAAGAGGTACTCTTACTATCTAACAAATAAACTTAATACTGTAATCTAAACACAGGAAATCTAATAAAATAATTTACACAGAGATACAAAGAATATACAAATTTCTGATAAATATACACCTTTGCTAGTTAATCTACTAAACAGAAATTAAAGTGATGCTGTGTAGTTATTTACATTTGAAGGCAATTATTAACACCTAATGTGGGGTGTATTGTGACAAAATTAGCATAATAATAATATTATGTTCTTACTGTCGACTGATATAATCATTTTGAAAAGAATGATGGGAAGGCATAGCCAGAGACATAAGAACATTCAATCCCACTCACTTGCACAAATAATTCCACATCCGAGAACTTATCTCAAAGAAGTTATTTGTTAAAAACCATATGCTCAAAATTGTTATGATAGATTTATCTATAAAAACAACATTATGGAATTAACTAAAAGTCTAACAATAAATGTCCACTCTCTTTGGAAGAGCTATGGTAAATCCACACCATGCTGTATCGTTCTGTGATTAGAAAGTGATTTCAAAATACAGTTGAAGGAAAAGGGCAGCATCCTAAACAGTCTGTGCACTGTAGTTACAACTATAAAAGTATGTACGCTTGTGGAGAAGGAATGGGATGTGATTTGCCAGAAGAAAAATATCTGACCCAAAGCAGGGAGATTCTGGAGTGTTCCTACGCACATTTCCTTTAAAATTTCTTGTATTTTTAATACGAATAACTTTTAATTAATTACTTTGACATGGAAAGCTCTCTTTCAAGTGTTTTCAATTTAAACTATAAAAATAACTTGGCAAATCTCTTTGGTATTTCAGAAATTTTTTTTTTTTTTGTATAAGCCCATCTGATTTATTTATTTATTTATTTACTTAGTTTTTTAGAGGGAAGGATTATTTATTTACTTATTTATTTATTTTTGGCTGTGTTGGGTCTTCGCTTCTGTGCGAGGGCTTCCTCTAGTTGCGGCAAGCGGGGGCCACTCTTCATCGCAGTGCGCGGGCCTCTCACTATTGTGGCTTCTCTTGTTGCGGAGCACAGGCTCCAGACGCGCAGGCTCAGTAGTTGTGGCTCACGGGCCCAGTTGCTCTGCGGCATGTGGGATCTTCCCAGACCAGGGCTCGAACCCGTGTTCCCCTGCATTGGCAGGCAGATTCTCAACCACTGTGTCACCAGGGAAGCCCTCAGAAAATTTTTATTTCCACAAATTGACTGTTTTATGTGGGCAAACATTCTGGCATTTCCAGGTGATAAATCACACATTCCCGTGTTCACCCTTTAAAGAATCCTTACATATACTAGCCCCCAAGCCTTTCTAACATTATACATCCATTTAAATACAAATGAGACCTGAAAAATGGTGCAGAAATCTGTAGCTTTAGACCACTATTTGTTTTATAATATATGGGAATACACAGACTCACGTCAGTTTCCTTTTTTCCCCCCTAAACTGATGAACAATATAAAGGTAAAGAGAAATAAAGAGTTTGAAAATTATTAGACTTCTTAGAATATTTAACCTCCATCATATTTTTTGTTCTCTAGGGCTTATTCCCATTCAAGAGCTCTGGTTCTTGACCATTTGGGAGTTGAGGGCCACTTGGAGAATCTCCTGATGCCAGAAGACTCTATACACATAGACTCAAATATGTGCATATAGTTTCGGAGGGTTTATACTTGCCTTCTGCCCTCCCAGCCCTCTGATACTGGATCCACAGATATCCTATTAGGAGTCCCACTTCACAGGGTTGTTATTTACTTTAATCTTTCTTTCTTCTAATATGCAAACAAGAAACAACTCACAACTTTCCCTTGCTGCCTCTCCTAGATATCATAGTTTGGGATCTCAGAGCTAAGTTCTTTTATTATTAGCCACTGCAGAAAATGTAGGTGGGTATGTGCATTCCCTTAATAACTGTAGGCATTATGCTAAGCAGTCTATATGCACAGGGATTTAAAAAAGATTCTCACAAATATCTAGAAACATAGATATCAATTTTCCTAATTTTACAGATAATGAAATTGAGGCTCAGAGAAGATAACACTTGCCAAATCAGAGAGTTGTTAAGGGGATGGTGTAGCATTCAAAGTCAGGTCTCACTGTATCCAAGCACTTGCTTTTTTTTCATTTTAATACTTTTTATTTTTTTAATTTTTATTTTATATTGGAGTAGAGTTGATTAACAATGTTGTGTTAGTTTCAGGTGTACAGCAAAGTGATTCAGTTATACATACACATGTATCTATTCTTTTTCATATTCTTTTCCCATGTAGGTTATTACAGAGTATTGAGCAGAGTTCCAAACACTTGCTCTTAATCACAGTCAGAAAAAGCTGAAATTATGGGTAACAGAACTAAATAAATGGAAAAACCTGCACAAATCTGAGCGGTCATTTTTATTTGGAGGAAGGAAAGGAGATAGAGGGAGTGGCCATCTTGGTCTAAAAAAAATGGCACACATTTTAGTCATAAAGGATATTATGCTGAAGAAACTTACAATGCAATAATAGCAGAATTCATAAAAAGATAACAAGTATACTTAATACTAGTTGGAGTCATATTTTTTTAATTTGAATTTTATTTTATTTATTTTTATACAGCAGGTTCTTATCAGTTATCTATTTTATATATAGTAGTGTATATATGTCGATCTCAGTCTCCCAATTCACAGTGTCATATTTTTTTTTGCCCTTGGCAATGAAAAAGTAATTACCTCTACCAAACTGCACTGGTTTATACATTTTATTTTAATGCAAGATGAGAATTAAATGTATAATTTCCAAATGTGCTTTTTATGCATTTGGGGTTTGTAGTGACTTCAGAAAGTACAAGTGATAGAAAAACAGAAACCATACATGATTAGAACAAAAAAAGACCACCTAATTTATTCAGCATCCTAAAAAATTATTCTATAATACATATACATACACACATAAATATATATATATGTGTATTTTTAAAAATTCTCTCCCATTTATATTATTGTCTGAATTGAAAGAAAAGTCTCTGTCATTGGGGAACTTTGCGAATGACTAAATGAAAGTGTTACATGGGGACAGAATAAACTATTTATTCAAGTACAGCTGACTTCATATACTATATTAGTTTCAGGTGTACAACATAGAGATTCAATATTTTTATAGACTATATACCATACACCATTATTATAAAATATTGACTGTATTTCCTGTGCTATATATTATATCCCTGTGACTTATTTTTTTATAACTGGTACTTAATACCTCTTAATCCCCTAGAATAAAGTCTTTATAAAGACTTATTTTACACCTTAACCATTAAAACAAAAATCCATGCATTTATCAGCCCTATTCAAACACAAGTGTTAATTAAAATGAGGAGTGACTAGGCCTTAGGAAATAAAAATCTAGATTTGGGAAAGAGGAGGTAGCTTAAAAGGGTAAATGTTCTTCGGTAGATTCTCCATAATACTTCAAGACTGAACTGAAATTAACTAAAGGAGAAATTATTCAGGTGGCTATTCTAGAATCATACAGACTGACATTCCAATTTAAAAAACTGTGACATTTTTTGTGCCCAATTTTATGGCTGAAAATATTCAAACTGATGGGTGGAATATATTTGGCAGCTTGGATACTTGGCAGTCTGGGTTATGGATTAAACATTTTTCGAATTCATAATAGAAATCCTCGGAAGAAATGACTGTAGCAGCTATTTAGTGTCTGATAATATTCTTAGAAAGTGGGCAAGTTTATGGAAAACGATGATTCCAGATGCCCTTCAAAGCAAAGAGGTACTGAACAATTTCTGAATTAACTTGAGTGGCACTTGAAAAGCTCAGAAACTCGTGAAGTATCTAACATCCCAAAATCCTTTATAATTAGTGTATACGTTGCCAGCCGTGTCAGAGCCTAAAGAAATATAACTGAGGTATACAAAGTCTAATGGGGGCCAACACAAGCAAGGAAAACTGTGTCTCTGGAAAATTTTAAATTTTATATATATATGAGATAAACAACAAGGTCCTACTGTATAGCACAGGGAACTATATTCAATATCCTGTGATACTGGAGAAGAATATGAAAAAGAATGTATATATATATATATATGTATAAGTGACTTTGCTGTACAGCAGAAATTAACACAACATTGTGAATCAACTATACTCCAATAAAGTAAATTTAAAAAATAAAACAAGGGCTTCCCTGGTGGCGCGGTGGTTAAGAATCTGCCTGCCAATGCAGGGGACACGGGTTCGATCCCTGGTTGCGGAAGATCCCACATGCCGCGAAGCAACTAAGCCCGTGCGCCACAACTACTGAGGCTGTGCTGTACAGCCCGCGAGCCACAACTACTGAGCCCATGTGCCACAACTACTGAAGCTCATGCACCTAGAGCCCGTGCTCCACAACAAGAGAAGCCATTGCAATGAGAAGCCCACGCACCACAACGAAGAGTAGCCCCCGCTTGCCACAACTAGAGAAAGCCCGTGCGCAGCAATGAACACCAAACACAGCCAAAAAAACCCAAAAAAACCAAAAACGAAATATAATAAAAGATCATTGAAATCCAACAGATTAAGCAAAGCATCTCACCATTTACTGACTGTGCTATACTTTTATATGATCCAACCCAAAAGAAATGATTACCAAAGTACAGATATTTTTCTCTGCAAGCATTTTTTTTCTCTGTTAAACTAAATTTAGTGCAGGTTGGTACAACTGGAAACAAAAGAGGTAACCTGGAAAGAATTTTTAGACAAGCTGTACTTTATTGATTCTACAATGATATTTTCGTGTCCAATTAGCACAGATATCTGTAACTGTATGAGTTTTATAGGCTACGATTTACATTTGGGTTCTAGAATTTTTTATTTTTTCCCCCAAAGCCTTCCCTGGAAGGGTACCAATAATGATAGGATCTTTTCTTTAAAAGATCTAAACCGAGTCCAAAGACGCAAACATCCAGTCTTTGTGAGGTAAAGCTCTCTGCTTAAGTATTTTAAACAGTAGACTCTCATTTCTGTACTTCATTACATTAAAAAAACTTTTAGTGTGACAAATAGCAATCAAATCTTAATTTACAGCAGCACGGGAAGTCACATCATTCTGAGTTACACAGAAAAGCCTCAGAAACAAAAAAAGCTCAGTGGCTGGGCTGTCCGTGAAGCGACAAGTGACAGCCGACAGCTGGAAAAAGCATTTTCAACTTCCACCAAGTTTCCCCGCCTCCCTCTTTCTCTTCCCAGCTACTAAGTCGATCTCAGTAAGATACACTTTAAAACCAAAGCTCCAGTTTTACTTGCTTCAGCTCCCTGGACATTTATGTATTCACACTGTGAATGACAGCATTTCTGGCAAGCTAAGAAAAGCTTTGAAAAAGTGAAGCCACCGACGTGATTTGCTCGAGTCCCTTCACAAGGCAGTACATCCCTGCTTTCTCTCCACCACACCGTGCATCTGGCCTGACTCCCTGCCCACAAGCTTACCCCAGGAAGAAGGCACTTAGTTTGAGGAGACATGAGGCGTCTGTCAAACATAGCAGCCCGGTTCCAAATGAGCCCAGCTCTCCAGAGGCCTTCACAGGAGCAAGAACTCAGTAACAAAGCTCCAGGCAGCCAAGTCTTGTTTTCCTGACCAGCATTTCAACTGCTTTCCTTCTTCCTCGCTGTCTTGGGGGGGGTGTGCAGTCTTGGACAGGGTGACTTTCGAAAGTTCTTCAGATTACAACTGTGTTCTCTGGTCCAGAACCACTTAGCCAGGCAGAGGAGCCCATCAAAGTCAATTAACCAGTGCAAGTGGGAGGGGCTTTTTCTACTCTGAATGACGTCAGCTGGCTTGCAATTGAGAAGCCTGCAAACTTGTGAAAGCCAAGTAACGTTTCATGAATATCAGATGCATGCCTTTGGGCAGCTCTGTTCAAGACAGCACTTAAAAGACACTGCCTTCCCTAGAGAACTGCAGGTTGCAAAACTGTTAGCCTTCAAGGAAATGAGTGGAACTGAAAAAGAGTCTGGAATAAAAGTGAGGAACATTCTACTTCCGCCCAATGAAGAAATATTTCCTCTTTTCGCACCCAGGAGAGCGGTATCTTCCTTTTGTGGTTACCTTTCACGTTCTCAAGGTGTATGAAAAATATAAAATTTTTTTCACAGTCAAGTAAGTATCACTTGGATACATTTAGGGTTTTTTTTTTAAATTAAAAAATTTTTCATTGCGAAAAAATTCCAAAACAATTACAATGGTAACATTAAAGATCACAGATCACCGTAACAAATATGATAATAATGAAAATATCTGAAATGTTGCAAGAATTACCAAAATGTGACACAGAGATATGAAATGAGCAAATGCTGATAGAAAACTGGTGCCCACAGAGTTGCTCAATGCAATACTGTGAAGCACAAAAAAGCCAAGTGCGATAAAACTAGGTATGCCTGCGGCTGTAGTACTACACTTATCTTACTATTAGCAGTCCTTGGTCACAGTGAAGCCCTCCAGACAAGATGTTAAACCTTTCCTGGCTCTCAGTCACTTCAGTCTTAAGATTCCTATTTACTACCCACCCTTAAAGTCAGCCTCCCACAGTTTAACATGTTTAAATGTCCTCTAGTTTCTTCATGTGCTTTAGTCTTCTTTTTTTGATACATTTAGCTTTAATTTGAAAACTTTTCATCAAAAGATACCTTTCAAAAGTGAAATGGTAACCACAATACTCTGAGAACATTTGCAAACCATACAACAAAGGATTCCTAGCCAGGGAATAGAAAGAACTTCTATAAGTCAATAAATAAAAGACCCACAATCTAAAATACATACATATGGGGGGAAAAAACCCCACAAAGAGATAAATCATTGAAGAGAAAATCCTAGTGGCTAATAAACATGATAAAATGTTTGACTTCACACTAATCAGGAGTACAAACTAAATTCACAGTTTACCATTTCCTACCCAGGAGAGTGGAAACATTGAAGGTATCTGAAAATTCCAGATCTTGGAGAGGATGTCAAGCAAGGGTTGGCAAATTATGACCAGGTGACGAATCTATCCAGCCATCTGTTCTGCATAACCTGCAAGCTAAGACTGTGTTTCGTATTTTTAAATGGTTGGGAAAAAAATCAAAAGAAGAATTGTATTTTGGGACACATGAAAATGATATGAAGTTCAAATTTCAGTGTCCTTAAATAAAGCTTTATTAGAACATTGCCAGGCTCATTCACTTAGGAATTGTCCATGGCTGATTTTGTGTTCAGTAGCAGAGTTGAGTAGTTGTGACAGAGACCGTGTATGTAGCGCACCAAGGCTTAAAGCTTTCCTATTTGGTCCTTCACAGAGAAGGTCTGCCAACTCCTGACGTAGAGCTACCAGACTTTCGTGCACTGTGGGTGGGAGTATAAATTGGTACAGTCAGGTAAAGGACTTAGCAGAGTGTTGTAGAGGGCAGATGTGAGTTCCCATTGATGGGCATCACATTCCTCAGTATGTGCCCAGAGAAACCCTCGCACAAGTACACAGGGAGATGTAGGTACAGAATGTCCCTAGCAACACGAGGGTTAGAGTAAAAAATGGAAACCAACCTCCATGTGTATCAACAGGAAAGTGGATAAACACAGTTGTAGACAGTACCCAGCACTAAAAGTGAAGGAATTCTAAGTGACTACAGGCATAGCTCCCCACAAACGTAAGGTGGATAGAAAAAGCAAGTTGCAGAACCTTAATACCTTAAGAACCTGTGATATAGTTTGCACAAAGTTTGAAAATATGCAAAAATACCATATACTTTACGTAGGAGCTACAAGTATAAAGATAAATATGAAAACAAGTACCAAACCCAGAGCAGTGGTTCCATCTGGATAGGAGTATATTTGGATGGTATTTAATTGGGGGAGGGGGCAACTCTATGAGCAATATTTTATTTCTTAAACTAGGTTGTATCTATACCATTGGTCATTATATTGCTGTCTACGCTATTTTGTATTCTGAAAAAGTTCATAATAAAGAAATGAATGAGGAAAAAGAGTGAAAAGAATCATGATATAAAAAGTGCCAAATCATTATAGAGATATTAAAATCATAGACATAGGATATGATCTTTGAGAGTAAGGAAAGGAAAAAAAGTAGCCTGCCAATTTTTTTTTCACAATAATCACTCCACTGTTAAAAATATTTAGAGGGGCTTCCCTGGTGGTGCAGTGGTTAAGAATCCGCCTGCCAATGCAGGGGACACGGGTTCGAGCCCTGGTCCAGGAAGATCCCACATGCCGCGGAGCAACTAAGCCCGTGCACCACAACTACTGAGCCTGCACTCTAGAGCCCGTGAGCCACAACTACTGAGCCCGCGTGCCACAACTACTGAAGCCCGCGTGCCTAGAGCCCCTGCTCCGCAACAAGAGAAGCCACCGCAATGAGAAGCCCGCGCACCATAATGAAGAGTAGCCCCCACTCACCGCAACTAGAGAAAGCCCGTGCGCAGCAACGAAGACCCAACACAGCCAAAAATGAATAAATAAAATAGATACAACATTGAAGAAATTTTTAAAAATGTTTAAAAAATATTTAGAAAAATAGTTGTAAGAAAACATATGAATTCTATTTATAGTGGTTGCATCTGGGTAGTGGTTTTGAGCATGGTTATTTTCTCTCCTTTTTAAAAACTTAGTGTTTTTAAAACTTTCTACAATAAATAGGCTTATATTACTTTTCCAACCTCAAAAAAAGTTTTCTTAAGCATTTAACAGGCAACCAAGGATTGTCTAACTTTTGAGGGAAATTAGAAACGTTTGTTTAGCTCAGTAATTACTATGGATTAGGATATTTTATATCTCTGTGAGAGTAGATATCAACTTGTAGAAAACTGATAGAAATGCAAATGAATTTGTCCAGCAGACGTGGATCTGTCTAATGCTAATGGTTTCTGTATAAAAGATAACCACCCAAATTATTATTTTATCGCCCTGCAGAGCATCAACCAGTTGTGTATCTAATTTAACAATCTTAGCCCAGTATTCTTTCTTAGAATAGCTATAAGTACTTATGTCTCTCCCATTGTCTTTTAAATGGGCTTTACCATCTTGCTGGTTCCCTCAATGAATTAAGAAAAAAACAAACTTTAGCTCATATTCATCCTCTATTTGTTTGAGAGAAATGGTCTACAATTTTGGGAAAGGTATACGTGGACACCAGTTTTCAATTTGAAACACAGTTTCTTTTCTGACAATGGCATATATGATGACTAGCTCTCCAAGTCTTGCCCCACATTAATATAAAATGCCACTAAAACGCCACTACAATGGAAAAATATCTAACCAACATCGATGTCAGGCAAGCAAAAAACACCTGGGGTTTGAATAAGAGAAGGATGACGATGGAGATTCTGAACGGACCATACAGGGATTTCAATGCCTTTCCAAGCATCTATAAACTTTGTAATACAAAACAACAGTATTTTCTTGTTACAGGTATAGCATTCTTTTCACACATTTAACAGGACTTTTTTCTTGCTTTCAAAATGGGATTGAGGGATATTTTCTTGTGATCTCTGGAAAGAGGATGAAGAGAAAAGCTGAAAAAGAGAGATTAAGGAAGCAGTGTAGACATCAATGACAAATAGACTACTGAGAAAGAAAAAGAGGCATGGGGATAATTGAGGTATAAATTAACGGGAGTAACTGTGAGTAATTTCTCTGGTTATAATCCATTTTCATTGTTGGGTACCGGAAAATAAAGAAGGACCCAAAAAATAAAACTGAAAAAGACCACTACCGCTATCCTTGCCATCCCTCAGGTTTCCAATCTATAAAAAGGAGATAAAGGCTTCAAACGATAATGATCTGGATTACATAAAATATCTAGTCTATATCTGGCACATCAGAGATGCCAGATAAATATTAGTTTTCCTTGCTATAACTCAGTGGTTCTCAACGGGGAGTGATTTCATCCCCCAGGGACATTTAGCAATGACTAGGGACATTTTTGATTGCCCCATGGGGAGGGGTGGGGAGCTTACTGGCATCTGGTGGGTAGAAGCCAAGGATGCTTCGATGCCCAGCTCACTTCCACAACAAAGAATTATCCGGCTCAACAGGGCAACAGTGAGGAATTTGAGTAACCTGAAGGTGCCCTTTGCGTCAATGCCGTGGATGTGAAGAACTTTAAATTATAACCCAAGGTGACACGATGTGAGATTCCAATCAGGTTGTCTGAATGCGGGCGAGGGGGCTGGAGAGGCAAAGGGGAGGGACAGGAGAAGAAGACCACTGTGACTTTGCAGCAACTCAGAAGCAGCCCCTGTGCGCTCAGCCGTGTGCCAGGTGATCCTATGATTCTCTACGGGAGGAGCCCCCAGAGATCACTGGAGTTGCTCGGCGTCAGATTTCAGACGGAAGGACCTGAGCTTTCTGCAGTCCCTACCGGCACCCACACACCTAATACTTTGCCTTAAACTTGCTTCCAACCCCCTTCCACCGCACCCCGAGCTTGACCTCCAAGTCTTTGCTAAACTGTGAAAAAAGCTTAATGAAAATGACATTACCACCAGAGAGCTCCTCAAGTGCTATTTTTATAACTAAAGAGGCATGTTCACTAATCCTCCAAGAGAAAGGTTCTTTTTATTGCTGCATTTGTATTCCAAATTGTTATTGTCTATGTAAACATAGAAAAGGCAGGGAGGGCAGCTTCAGCTGTACCAAATGCTCATTCGGAGACAACTTTCCCATGTGTTGTTTTCAAATCTAAAACAGCAGCAGACCTTTCTGGATGAGGAGGTGGTGGCCAAAGGATAAATATGTTTTGTTGCCAGGAGTCAAAAAACAATGTGGAGTTTTTCAGGTCACATATTTCGAATGGCCACTCCAAACTTCAAAGTCCAGACTGTTTACCTAATGGGCAAGGACTGTGAAAAAAAATTCCCTTGATCACACCCCAGTTTAGAGCTTATGCCTTCAATAGCATTGTCTTTGATTACAAAAGGCCATGATATGTGTACAAATATGGATAATTATGGCATGCATTAACCAGACAGTGAATCGTAACAGCAAAACAAATCTCTAGCCTGTGTGGATACTCTAAGCCTCACAATGTGTTTTTTGTAAATAACAGCCAAACACATGGTTTTCTCAAGAAGTAAAAATAGCAAACAATTCCAAATGTCAGAGTAAACAAAACAAAAAAACCCCCCAAAAAACGAAAAACAAAATGAAAATAGTCTCATCCACAACTGAGTTTTCTTTCCACCTAAGAAGTTACTAATAAATTTTAAAAAAATTTTTTATTGGAGTAGAGTTAGTAATAAATTTTTTTTTTTTATACTTCATGGCACAATTCCAACAGAGCTATCAGTTATTGACTGAGAAGACTGTAAGCAACAGCAAAGTAATTTTGTCCCAAAGCTATACTATTTAACCCAAGTACTTGTACTATTGAATCTCCTTCTTCAGACTTTATTCTTCTAAGTAACCCATTATCGACTTTGCTCCCAATTCATCTAAGTGCAGATGAGGAGAAAATCTTTATTTAAATCAGAGCCACTCAAATCAATAAAGGCCTTCTCTTTTTATTTTATAAAAAATTTAGCAGTGAGAAGAACTCAGCTGGCTTTCGGCCCCTCTTTTCACCTTGATAAAATAGCTGCCTTTTTTCCATATCATGGGCTTTATCACTAGTTAAGAATTTACACTGGCTGAACAACTTCCTTTTTGAGACATGTTAATTTCAAACACATTACAACCAACTGACCACGAGCACTGAAAGGGACTCTCTCCTGCAGCCCCCCTCCCACTTCCCTATGACTAGATAAGATATACTTGAAAATACACTTGAGTATTGTTATTAAGGAGAAGCCACAGTAACTTGAAGTCAAAGCTGCCGCTTTGAACAATTCTAGGAATAATGGAAGGAGAAGGTGTTTTGGGGGGCCCTTTGACCTCTTTATCCCTCAATGGATCTGTTCCATTGTGAATCTGACCCTGAAAGGTATAGTGTGTAATTTTTTGGTACTTACAACCTGCACTTAACATAGTAAAACTCTCTTCCCGTATCATTAAACGTCTTTCCATGGATAACGATAAAAGAAAAATTGCTAGCATTATTTACGATTGTCAAGACACGGAAGCAACCTAAGTGTCCATCAACAGATGAATGGATAAAGAAGATGTGGTACATACATACAATGGAATATTACTCAGCCATAAAAAAGAATGAAATAATGCCATTTGCAGCAACATGGATGGAGTTGGAGGGTATTATGCTAAGAGAAGCGAGACAGCATAAGACAAATACCGTATGATATCCCTTATATGTGGAATCTAAAAAATACAACAAAGTAGTGAATATAACAAAAAAGCAGCAGCCTGAGAGATATAGAGAATAAACAAGTGGTTACCAGTGGGGGGGGGGGAGGGGCAGTATAGGGGTGGGGGAGTGGGCGGGACAAACTATTGGACAAACTATTTGTCCAGGCTCAAGGATCTGTTGTACAACACGGGGACTATAGCCAATATTCTGTAGTAACTCTGAATGGAAAGTAACCTTTAATTGTATAAAATTTTTTAAAAATTCAGGAAAAAAAAGGAAAAATGGCTAATTATTTTCTCTAGTAGTTGAATGCATCTATGTAAGTCAGTGTACTATGCTGAATGTTTCAATATTTCCCCTTAATACAACTGTCATTGAATTATTCACTGTGAGGTGTGTCCTGGGGGGATTAGGAAGGGTACATGACGTGTTGTTTTTTTCCCCCACTGTTTTGAGATATCCCCTCTGGTCCCACTTCCCAATCCTCTTCCCCCAGCCCTTCTTTATCTTGCTATCTTAAGGGTTTTCCTCCTGAAATTTCCACTTCTCACCTGTGTTGAAGGAATAATTGTTTCCTACTCCTGGATCTCCTTCTCTCAGTTTCTGTGACGTGTGGTCCTAAATACTCTAGCTTCTGAGTACCAGGCTCTTGGACGTGACGCCAACTAGATACCTTCCCATGGCTTTCCGGCAGCCTTCTCAGACCTTACATGCTTCCGAAAGAACTACTGATTCTTCCCCCGACGTGGCAGTCCTGCACACTACAGTGAACAGAACCCCTACCCACTCCTGTGATCCAGACCAAACACTCATCAGCGAGCCCCGTCCACTCTAGCGGCCAACCTTCATCATCTCTCTCATGATCTCCTTAGCGAGAGCCCCTAACTTATTGCAGGGCTGCTGGTCCGATCCCCATAGAGCAGCCAGTGGTCTTTTTTAAAGCATGGATTCACTTCTCTCACTCTGCTGCTTAAAATCTCCTAATGGGGGCCTTCCCTGGCGGTCCAGTGGTTAAGATTCTGCGCTTCCACTGCAGGGGACATGGGTTCGGTCCCTGGTGGTTGGGGAACTAAGATCCCGCATGCTGCACAGTGCGGCCAAAAAAAAAAAAATCTCCTAATAGCTTCTCACTGCAACTGATAAAACCATCATGTGCAGGGCCTGGTGAGAACTGGCTCCTGGCCACATCCCTGACCTCATCTCCCTCGCTCTGCCCTGTCCCTGCCATGCTGCCACCACACCGGCCTTCCTTCTGTCTGCAGACCATGCCAAGCACGTGCCTGTGTCAGGGCTCTGCACTTGCCCTTCATCGGCTTGGAAAGCTTTCCCTGTTGACATGAGCCTGGCTACCACCTTTTCACACCATTCAGGTCTCACTTCAAAACTCATCTCCTCGAAGAAGCCCTGAGCTCCCCAGGACTGAGGTGGAACTACTCTCCATCACTTTACCTTATTTGATTTTCTTTAGAGCAATAGCAAGAGTTGAAGGCACCTTACACACTGATTTCTACACCATGTTTGCCTTCGTATTCGGTTGAGGGTAGAATTTACAGCCTGTCAACTAGGCTGCTTTCAGCTTTAACGTCCCCACCATGAATGCGCTCTCGTGTTGCTGTTACAGCCACGATCCCGTGCACAGCGCAGCAAAACCGGGATGTACGTTCAGGAAAGTGGAGAGTATGCTGGACTCAGAGACAGGAGAACTGAGTAAGTTCCCACTCTGCTGCCGCAAACTAACTGGTTAAGTGACTTGACATGCCTGAGGCTCAGAGTCTTCCAGGGCAGAGAGAGGTCATTCAACTAGTCACTCAAACTACAGGTTAATCACTTGGCCCACTGTTAGCAATTCTAAAACTATTATTCTGTTAAACGTGTTCGATGAAAAAGACTTTAGGCGATACTCTCAGAACTGCCAATGATAATCTCTAGGACATTCACAATCAATTCAGGTTAAAAAAAAAAATTGGTCAGAATAACTAGTACTTGCTTGGTTAACTGAACTTTCACCTAATTTTTATTTAAATGAAAGCTCTTGTAAGTCAGAGAGGGAAAAACAAATATCACATGCTAATGCATATAGATGGAATCTAGAAAAATGGTACAGATGAACCCAGTGGCAGGGCAGGAATAAAGACGCAAAAGTAGAGAATGGACTTGAGGACACAGTGGGGGAAGGGGAGGCTGGGACGAAGTGAGAGAGTGGCATGGACATATATACACTACCAAATGTAAAACAGATAGCTAGTGCGAAGCAGCCGCATAGCACAGGGAGATCAGCTCGGTGCTTTGTGACCACCTAGAGGGGTGGGATAGGGAGGGTGGAAGGGAGATGCAAGAGGGAGGACATATGGGGATATATGTATATGTATAGCTGATTCACTTTTTAAAAAAATTATTTTATTTTATTTATTTTTGGCTGCGTTGGGTCTCTGTTGCTGAGCGTGGGCTTTCTCTAGCTGTGGCGAGCGGGCTTCTCACTGTGGTGGCTTCTCTTGTTGCAAAGCACCGGCTCTAGGCACGAAGGCTTCAGTATTTGTGGCACGCGGGCTCAGCAGTTGTGGCTCGCAGGCTCTAGAGCGCAGGCTCAGGAGTTGTGGAGCACGGGCTTAGTTGCTCCGCGGCATGTAGGCTCTTCCAGGACCAGGGCTCGAACCCGTGTCCCCTGTATTGGCAGGTGGATTCTTAACCACTGCGTCACCAGGGAAGCCCCACTTTGTTGTACAGCAGAAACTAGCCCAACATTGTAAAGCAATTATACTCTAATAAAGATTAAAAAAAAAAAGAAAAAAGAAAAAGAAAAATAAGCTGTTGACATAGTGAGTCCTGAAAGGAGTATACCTGATGTCTAGCTGCGTTTGTATTTGATTATATAATATATACGCATATGGAGCCTGTCAAACATTTTAAGTATTAAGTAAGGAATGTTATTTTAATGATTTATTTGCATTATCATTAAAAAGAACCTCGAATTCTTTTAAAATTTCAGCTTTACTGACATATAATTGACATATAAAATTGTAAGATATTTGGGCTTCCCTGGTGGCGCAGTGGTTGAGAATCTGCCTGCCAATGCAGGGGACACGGGTTCGAGCCCTGGTCTGGGAAGATCCCACATGCCACGGAGCAACTAGGCCCGTGAGCCACAATTACTGAGCCTGCGCAACTGGAGCCTGTGCTCCGCAACAAGAGAGGCGGCGATAATGAGAGGCCCGCGCACTGCGATGAAGAGTGGCCCCCGCTCGCCGCAACTAGAGAAAGCCCTCGTACAGAAACGAAGACCCAACACAGCCATAAATAAATAAATAAATAAATAAATAAATTAAAAACAAACAAACAAAAAAACCTATTCAAAAAAAAATTGTAAGATATTTAAATTGTACATCTTGGAGATTTGATATACACATACTTTTTTATTGAAATATAGTCGACATACAATATTATGTTAGTTTCAGGTGTATTACAGAGTGATTTGACGTTTATTATTACACAGTGATTTGACCATTGTGAAATGGTCACCACAGTAAGTCTAGTAACCATCTGTCCCCATACAAAGTTATCACAGTATTATTGGCCATATTCCTTATGCTGTATTTTATATCCTATTGGCTTATTTATTTTATAACTGGAGGTCTGCCCCTCTTCATCCCCTTCGTCTGTTTCTCTCAGCTCCCACTCCCACCCCTCCGGCAACCACCAGTTTGTTCTCTGTATCTGAGTCTGTTTTTTATTTTGTTTGTTTTGTTTTTTAGATTCCACATATCAATGCAATCATACAGTATTAGTCTTTCTCTGCCTGACTTATTTCACTTAGCATAATACCTTCTAGATCATCCATCACGTCACATATGGCGAGATTTCATTTTTTTTTATGGCTGAGTAATATTCCACTGTATATATACACCACATCTTCTTTTTTTTTTATTTTTATTGGAATTTAGTTGATTTACAATGTTGTGTTGTTTCTGCTGTACTCAAAGAGAATCAGTCATACATATACATGTATCCACTCTTTTTTAGATTCTTTTCCCATATAGGTCATTACAGAGTATTGAGCAGAGTTCCCTGTGCTAGGGAACTCTAGCACAGGCAACAGTAGGTCCTTATTAGTTACCTACTTTATATATAGTAGTGTATACACCATATCTTCTTGATCCATTCATCTATCGATAGACACTTAGGTTGCACACCAATGTTCTCTGCAGCACTATTTACAATAGCCAAGACATACACATTGTGAAAGGATTCCCTCCACCAGGTTAATTAACATATCTTTTCTCTCTCACATTTACCTCTTTTTTGGGGAAGGTGTGAGTACATTTGAGTTCCACTCTCTTAAGAAATTTCAATGATACAATACAGCCTTATCAACTATGGTCGCCACATTTTACATGAGATCCCAGGCCTTATTCATCTTAGAGCTGAAATTTTGTACTCTTTTATCAACCTCTCCCCATTTCCCTCACCCCCCAGCCCCTGGGAGCCACCATTCTACTCTCTGATGAACCTCTAAGTTTTAAAAGCATGAATTTATGAATTCAATATAATCGAATAAAATAAAGACAAAGAAAATAGATCTGGGGGAAACAATGAATTCGGGATAAAGGTACTACAGAAAAGAATATATAGGACTGCTGAAAATAAGCTCATGAGCTAAAATGTAATAGTTTTTACCATGTGATTTCATTTTACTAATTCTCCAGTGAAGTAGTGAAACTAATCCTACTTTCTAGACGTAAGTTTATGTAAATCACAAAAATGTGATTGTTTGCTCCCTGATTTTGACTACAAACACATATATTTTTTTAAGCTTCTATCTCCGCCATACCACTGTTTTTATAGTAAGAGATGATTTAGGAGTACCAACTCTAAGAAAAAAAAATATTCCAACCATATTTCATCAATAAAAACACTAGAGACATGATTCATCACTTGCTTTTTTGAGAAGAAAAACTTGAGACTCTTTGTTTTGTTTGTGGAACTTTGGGATGTATTACAAGCTGAACCTTTCATGTTTTAAAATGTGATGAACAACTGCTTAGGACTTCATTTGGGCGAATGTTTTTTCCTGAGTGTTTATCATTCTTTTTTGTAATACAGTTGTGTATCCACATCAATAGTATTTATTTCTAAATGGCCCAGAGTACACACATTTAATCTGAATGTATCCTGGACCATAGCTGAGTGAAGAAAGGATTAGGGAGGCAATTAAAAATAAAACTAAAATCCTCACAAGTGAATGACAGAGCACATATTCCTACCACAAGTGAAACTGGAAAATATTTCTGTGTGCAGATTTGGAGTTCTGACTTCTTTCAAGATGCACATTCCCCAGGTCAGTGGTTCTCAAAGTGGGGTCTGAGGACCCTGAGACCATCTCAGAAGGTCTGTGGAGTCAAAGCTATTCTCTGAGTATCAGATGAAAAACTGGAGATAACTGTAAAAACAAGTATTTGGGAGAGGTGAAGGATTTTGTTTCTTTATTCTCTAAATATCAAATGAGTTCATATATTACAAATCTCCAACCTAGGGTTTGGTCCATACAAATAGGTCAGGAGCCCTGCAGCTTGCCTAACCCCAGATAACAGTGATTTATTTCATTGAACCCCAGACCTATTTCAATATAAGGAGTCTCTTAGGATAAATGTCTTAGTATTCCACACTGGCCTTTTTTTTTTTTTTTAAAGTATAGTTGATTTACAATATTGTATTAGTTTCAGGTATACAGTATAGTGATTCAGTTATTTTTTTCTGATTATATTCCGTTATAGGTTATTACAAGGTATTGAATAAAAGTCCCTGTGTTATACGGTAAATCCTTGTTGCTTATCTATTTTATGTATAGTAGTTTGTATCTGTTAATCCCACACTCCTAATTTGTCCCTCCCCACCTCCCCTTTGGTAACCATAAGTTTGTTTTCTATGTCTGTGAGTCTGTTTCTGTTTTTATATACAGATGCATTTGTATTATTTTTTAGAGTCCACATATAAGTGATATCATATAGTGTCTGTCTTTCCTTGTCTGACTTACTTCGCTACGTATAATATTCTCTAGGTCCATCCATGTTGCTGCAAATGGCAATATTTCATTCTTTTATACATATATGTGAGATATATATATATATATATATATATATATATATACATACACACCACATCTCCTTAAACCATTGGTCTGCGGATGGGCACTGGGTTGTTTCCATGTCTTGGCTAATGTAAACATGCAATGAACATTGGAGTGGATGTATCTTTTCTAATTAGAGGGTTTTTTTGTTTTTTTTTTTCAGGATATATACTCCTTTTAAATTAGAGTGTCAGATTAGCTGTTTCTTACAGAAGTCCCAGTCTTTGATGATGCGTGTTGAGACCTAGTTAGCAGAACTCCTTAAGCGTATGTGTAGACCGACCACGTAAGTGTAACTTAAGTAAAAGTATTCTTAAATCTAATAGTGGTCAGCCTGTGAATTACGATGCATAGGATACACAGGTGGACAAACCAGGCCAAAAGAATCCAGGTAAACACTCCCACTTGCCTGAAACCAGCGGTCCTCAGCCTGGTTACTAAGTGGAATCACTGGTGCCTGCGTCCCAGCCCCTGAGATTCTGACTTAATTGGTCTGGGATGCAACTCGGGCAGATGGAGTTTGCAAAGCTCCCCAGGTCATTCTGATAGGCAGCCAAGGTCGGGAACTACTGTTTCAGGGCCAGGTAGATTCTCCTGGCCTTTGTGGGGTGCAGTGCAAAATGAAAATGTGGTGCCCTTTGTTCAAAATTATTAAGAATTTCCGAAAAGCACTGATAGAGTATCAATCCTCAGGTAGGACCTTCCTAAATAAGCACAGGTCACATACCTGGAGGCACTAACTGTACGTCTTTCATGGGGCTAGTGTGAGGAATACATCAGTAACATACGTAAAGCGCTAAGCACGGTGTCTGCCACCCATAAGTTCCCAATCAGCAGTAACTATTTAACAAATATTATTTCTGTTGCTCTGTATTCTTCTTCCCGATTGGCTTACTTATTTCTCCTTGAATATTCCTTCATCACAACCATCCATTCATTCCATAAGTATCTGTGATGGCAATGACAGCAACATTACTTCACTGTAGGATGGACCTCCCCCTCGGACTCCCTGGGCTGAGGCCAACCCACATTTTAAGACCCAATTCAAGCTTCGCTTCCTTTCAGAAGATCTCTGATCTTCTCAGAGAGAGAACTTCCCTTTGTTGTCTACTGCATATTCCTCTGTCATAGCACCAATTACTCTGTATAGGCAAACAGTTATCTCATATGCTTCTCTTCTCCATAAGTCAGTAGCATGTCATGAGGAGAAACTCTGTTTACACATATTAGTATCGCTGTGGTCTAACACATAGCTGGTGCCTAATTAATACACGATGGATGAATGAATGAATGGCCTATTAATTCTTTGTAAGCTAGAGTATTATCCAAGATTCATTCACCTCCCTTGTCATTACCTTCACTCATATGCTCAGTTAGATGTTTAAACTAGCATTTCTTCCTACCCTTGTATATGGCATCTTGTATATTTCCCTACATTGTACCATTGCACAGAATGTTCTGTCTGCTACGTATCAGCAGGTTATTGATGGCACGCAATGTGTCGTTTTCTATAAATGCCTTTAAGATTGAGATAACTGGATTGATGCTGTCTGACTTGGATGTGTTTGAAGATCTGTGATCATACTGCAACTCCTTAAAAACACGCCTGAAATAAATTCAATACTATGATTTTCTGGGTGGAAAAATAAAAGGATAGGAAAATCTATTAGCAAAATGCAGCTTCCTAGCCTTCTGCTTCCCAGTGCAGTGTAGTTACTGAACGTAATTACATCTTTTCATTAGGACATTCTAAGTAAGCGAACTTTCTGGTATTGAGTCACTCTCTTACGTGCTCAGAAATACCATGTTTAGATGCGTTCTAATGTAAATAATCTCCAATGCCATATATCCTTATATCAAACATATGGAAACCGAGTGCACCTTTTCTTGATGACTCAGGTTCATAGTTATTGCACATTAATTATTGCACTACGATTTTATTAGACTCAGAAACTAGAAACAGCTCAAATGTTCACCAGCAGAAGTGGATACATAAATTTTCTGGTGAGTTCCCTGGTGGCGCAGAGGTTAAGAATCTGCCTGCCAATGCAGGGGACATGGGTTCGAGCCCTGGTCCGGGAAGACCCCACATGCCGCGGAGCAACTAAGCCCGTGCGCCACAACTACTGAGCCTGCGCTCTAGAGCCCGTGCTCCGCAGCAAGAGAGGCCACCTCAATGAGAAGCCTGCGCACCGCAACCAAGAGGAGACCCCACTCGCTGCAACTAAAGAAAGCCCGTGCGCAGCAACAAAGACCCAACACAGCCCAAAATAAATAATAAATAAATAAATTTTTAAAAAAGATATCCATACTTTATTAAAAATTTTTTTTCTAATATAGGTTCTACAATGGAATATTTTGTAAACAAACATCATAGACCAATCTTGGAAATATAATATTTAGCTAAAAAAAAAAAAAAAAACAAACAAGTCTTCAAAGTATATATACCCAGAGTATGATTTTATTTATATAAAAAGTGCAAAAAAGGGGCAAAACAACTCTATAGTGCCTAAGGCTGTGTGCAGGAGTGGTAAAATGACAAAAAGTGAAGTGTTTATCACCATCGAAGTCAGGATCGTGATTACCTCTAGGCAGTGGGGACCTTGTAGTGGTTAGAAAAGATAAGGAGGTGGAGGGTTATTTCCGAGGGCTAATGGGAAATGTTCTATTTTTTAGATTTTTTGAAGGGGAAGTTACATGAGAGTTATATTTAATAAATTTATGACTACTGCACATATAAAAACATTAAAAGTGTATTAACCTAAATGACTTAGCCAGCTGTGGTCTCTAATGCAAAAATAAGCCATTTAAAGAATTTATTCCTTTAATGTCATGTTTTGACAATGCGTCATCTCCTGAGGCTGTAGGCTCACAAATATAGTCATCTCTCTCATGTTGATTCATTTTTGAAATCAGAGAGTAATATAACTAACATAAAATACCATTCCATTTTCTTTAGAAGAAATAAAATCATGCAGTAGTTAGAGATATTTCATAGCCCTCAAATCATTGTTTCTAATCTGCTTACTCCATCTCATCCAAGGTCATTTTGTAAAATTAGAGAAATGCAGGATCTTTAGTAAGACTGAGGAATTGTTACAAATAAACAAACGAAACACTGGCTGAGTCAGTGAACAGCAAAGAACCTTAATAATCAACAAGTACGAACCACAAAACATCTGCCCACTGTCTGCTCATCATAAATCATGAGGTTTCAGCCGTGAAAGATGAGTCACATTCTTTTCCGGGTGTTATTCAGCTGCGTTTAATGATTCTTGCCATTAGCTTTGCTCTCTTGGAAAGCAAAGCTTACTACTCTCAAGGGACTTCTGTGTTCTAGAAAGGTCTCTCACTATTGACAATCCCCAACTCCCCCAAAAATTTAAAAAGAAAGAGCAGAGAGCAAAAGGTGCTTAGTTAATCAGCCAAAACGCCTAAGAGGTCGCGGCGCCTGTTGTCGGCCCTCATCTGGACTATTAAAGTGACAGAAACACGGAAAAACAATCGCCTTCTGGGTCACTAATTTGCCACATTCCTGGCAGCTAGTGGAAGAACTTCATTAAATTCTCAAGGTACAGTGGCGTTCCTGAATGCATGCAAAGACCCCCAAAAACATGCTAAGACAATCTCCCCAAGTCTGGTTGCATCGCTGCACTTCACTCGCAAGTTGCTCTAATAACGAATGGGACTGACTGGCTGTGTTGGGGGGCGGGGGAGGGGCGGCGGTTGAAACTGCAGGGACTCAATACCAACTTCTCGCTGGTCTGAGAAAATGTCTCCGGACCTGCACGGATGCATCAGAGTTCCGCAGCTCGAAAACAAGGGCCATTCTTGCCTTTCCAATTCCCTCTGTTTCGAAGACACATGTTCCTCCAGGCTTGCTCTTTAGGAATTTCTGCAGTTTGTGGTACGTGCAGCAAAGAGTTTACTAACAGTCTCCTTAGAAGGAAAAATGTGAGCTTTCTGTTGCCCTTCAGTTCTGTCGACAGTAGTTCTAACCACAAATCAAGTAAATTGAGTGAGGCGATGATTCTTTTAGTCAAACCCTTAGTTTCTTGGCTATGGTGATTCTACTTGTAAAGAAACGACTTTTGAGGGCACTCCAAAACTTGCTAAAAATCAAACAAGGATCGCTTGACACGTACATGAAAGTCAAGTACACTCCATTTATAAACTACCAGTGTGCAAAGTTTTTCAGCCTATCAGTAAAGAAGAGCCAATAGCTATGGAGTTCTATGTTCTTTGCTAGTACTTCATATGCATTTAATCACTCAACCTAAAGAAATAACCCTACGGGATGCATACAACTACCCTCATTTTACAGACGAGAAAACAAAGGCACGAGAGGTTAAGGAACTTGCCCAAGGTCGCAGTTAGTAAGTAGCAGGGCTGGGATTTTGTCCCAGAAGTCTAGGTCCAGACTTCAGCTCTCAAATGTTATATTCTACTGTTTCTCATCAACATGTCCTATTTTTGTGTGCAAGGACTTAATTTTGTAAGTTATGTTTGAAGCACTAGTTTTTTTCATATTTTGCTAGGACAACATTCTTTAGTTAAAGACTCACTTATTCAATTAAACAAACACATTAAAAAAACATTTATTTTGTACTTGTATATCAAAGAGCCAAAACCCAAAGAAGAACAACAAGAAAGCCATTGTCCCTGCTGAAGAATAAATAAGATGAACTCCTGTACTCAAGAAGCTTCCAGGATGATTGAAAAATTGAAGAGTACATAAGGTCTGGGTATAAAAGGGTCAACAGAGTTTTATGTAAGAACCAAAGAGGAGGAAATTGATTCTAACTGATGAGTAATCATTTTATGGAGAAACTGACAGAGTCCTGGGGGGAGACAGCATAAAGACAAGGACCAGGGGCTGACGGAAGGGAAGGACATTTAGTGGAAGATGCCCTTGGAGGAGACCAAAGGGCAGAGCTATAGGAGTGGAACCGCAAATTTAACTACTGCCTGCCTGTCTGACCTCATGTGCTGCCATCCCCACCACTGGCCTTCTACTCTAGCTACCCTGGCCGTTCTGTTCCTGAATTAAACAAGGCTCGGCCCTCCTCAGAGCCTTTGCACTTGTGTCTACCTGCAACACTCTACCACTCAGATCAGTGAGTGATGACTTTTCCTTGTCTTTCAGGTCTTAGTTCAAAGGTCACCTCCTTAGAGAAGCCTTCACTTTACTAAACAATTTGTTGATTTTTTCGTTGTATTTATTTGCTATCTTTCTCAGTTAAAAGAGAAGCTTTAAGAGACAAAGACCTTGTCTGTCTTATTCGCGGCTGATTTCCCAATGTCCAGAGTGATGTATGGCTCTGAGGAGAATGCAATAAGTATTTGGTGAACGAGCAAACAGTTAAACGTAGGAAATTGTTGGGACTTCCCTGGCAGTCCAGTGGTTAAGACTCTGTGCTTCCACTGCAGGGGTCATGGGTTCGATCCCTGGTCAGGGAACTCAGAAGCCGCATGCCACGCAGCGCGACCAAAAACATAAAATAAAATTTAAAAAAATGATACAGTTTTTTTAAAAAGTAGGAAATTTTCAAGAAAGAATGGGTGTTTGTTAGGGTCAAACGCTAGGAGGAGACCTGGTAGGATGTAGCCTGAAAGAAGTCATTAGATTAAGCAAGGAGAACAGGCTTGGAGACCTTTGTGAGGACAGCTTTGGTAAAGTGGGCTGTGGGGTAGACGGGGAACAAAAGCACATTGCTGTGGGTTCAAGAGAGCCTGGGCGAGAAGGTTGTTGCCTTCAACTCCTACTAGGTTGAGGAAGTGGCAGAAGTAAAAAGGAGCATTTGTTCCTGGAAAGGAAGCTCACCTTTTCTCTTCTTTACTCTCCTAAGAAATATGGCCTCCCTTGGTGGAGGTAATTATCAAAAGTAACACCTCAGAATGAAGTTGGGAGCGTCTGCTAGGGCCACGGGTCCCTTTAGACTCTGCATGACGCTGGGAAGGAAACGTGCAGACAATCTAGGGAGGACCTTTGATTTATTCTCATGGGATTCGTATGCAGGTTACGACCTTCTCTAGTCACTGACATGGATTAAAAAAAATTTTTTTTTTATTGAAGTATAGTTGATTTCCAATGTTGTATGAGTTTCAGGTATACAGCAAAGTGATACTGATAGAGATTTTTAATTCAGAGATAATTTGAGGTAATACCAGCAGGGGCAAACTGAACTTTCCGTTGGTTTACTGGGCCTATTGTTCACATTTTTAAGATCAGTCAGCTACCCAGAATTTATTGAGAACTTAGTACATGCAGGTTCCTTTTTTATGCACTAGGCCTATAGAAGTGAACAAACGTACACTAAGAATGCAAGGAAATCACTTTAAAATACTTGGGAAATAAATGTTTCAAATACCTATTAACCTTTTAGAAAACTTACATATAATTGGAAAAATCTTAGCGTGTTCTTGGAGCTGGCCTGGATGATTGCTAAAATTTCAGGAATTTTGAGGGCCAATTGTCAAGTACAGCCATTACTACACATTCAATGATAAAAGTTACAACTATTTAAAATAAATAAAAACAAAGATAATAAATACTCGAAACATAATTTCATGATCATTTTACTACACTTTGCTACTATCTATACTCTTAAGGTTATGTCTATTGTACCTGTATGATGGAAATACAATAGTATTCATAGCATTAGATGTAATGTGTGCTAGTGAGTAACTCTTTTCAGCTCCATTTCAGAGACGTCACAATTGTAGCCTGAAAGTGGCCACAGCGGGAGTGTTTACACCACAGAAATTGGCAAATGCTACAAATCAGAACTTTTTTTTGATAGCTTCATATTAAACATTTACCAGCACATCACCGTCTCTACATAGAAAAAGCTTTTTATTATATAGTAATTTTTTTGTTGTGTTTGCTGTTGTTTTTCTGTAGGGTTTATGCGTATTGAGAAACGTGTTACTTTATGGTAAAAAGTACTTGAGAGGTAACTGAGAGCAAAGGTATCATTGGTTTGGTAATTTTGGATGAATGTTTAGTGGTTCACATATTTTTTTCCCATGAATGTGGGAAGATGAACTGTGGAGTTTCAATTGTCTAAATATGTTTTCACCTCTCGGCAAGTAATTTTTCAGACTTGAACAAGGAGGAAAAACAGAAAAACCCCCACAAACCTCATCTTGACTGATATAGCAATTTCCTGAATAACATCTTTGAAGTCTTCTCATCCACACTGAACAATTTTACTAACATTCAAATTCACTAACAAGAGAAATATTCCTTGGGATAATTTTATGATGGGTTGATCAATTAACTCATTCTTTCTTTCCCCACATCCCAATTTTTAACAGTGGTACACAATGCTTTTATAACAACTCCCTTTTCTAGACCACAATTAACTACACTACTGGGATTATTTTATGATAATAATAAATATAGAGTTTCCATGTGATAAAATCCAACATATACTTATGTTCATTCATCCATTCACTCAATAGTCAATATTTACTGATTATAAAAAGCTAGTAACACTCTAAGGCTACCGTGTAATCATAGGATGTTTTACACTTCAAATTAAAATATGTATTGGTTGTCTGGAAGCCTCTAGTTAATTGATTCCTTTCATCAAAAACTTGCAATATTTCAATGAAGAGCAATTAATTTTATTATAAATAGATGACCTGCAGGCCATTATTTCTGTAGTAACCACAAATAGAAATAGCTCTTTGAAAATGATTAACTAGAAAAATACAACGTTTTGCATTAGTGTGGGAACTTACCACCTCCCTCAATGGAATATATTTGCAATTCTCTTAACCAGCAACAAACTTGAGAAGCAAAGTCAGACTTACAAGAAGAAGTGCTACCTGATGGGTTATGGGAAACATTTCCTCCAATAGGTTGATTATTAATTTAAATAAAGCTTTGAATTTAATCTCAATTACACTCTCATCTTTAGACCCTGAGCTTGGGAGAAAAAGGAAGTGATGACATATTCCATCCTGCTTTTAGGGCAAAAGATAGAACGCTCCAAAAATAGACACCAAGTTCAGAGAAGCAAAAAGGAAAATACTTTTTAAAAAAACTACCCAAATTGGTACCATTATAAAACAGTGGTTCCCAACCAGGGGTGGTTTTGCCCTCCCCAGAAGACATCTGGCAAGGTCTGGAGACATTTGGGGTTGTCACAACTAGAGAGGGGCTGCTACTGATGTCTAGTGGGTAGGGACCAGGGATTCTGCTAAACCTTCTACAGGGCAAGGGACAGCCCTCCACAGTGAAGAACTATCTAGCCCCCAACGCCAACACTGCTAAGGCTGAGAAACTCTGCTAGAAAGCTAAATTATTATTGTAATCATACTAAGTTAATAAAATATAACTCAAAACAAAGGAGAAGATACGGGAGACATAAAACACCAACTATCTAAACAGACACATAAAAGTTTCTCTCTCATCTAAATATGAATAATTTTTATCGACAGCACTTTACCTAACATAGCCAGAATAAATAAGAGTCTATCACTTGGTAGTCCTTAGTACGGAATACATACTGTGCTATGCACTTGACTTGCATTATCCTGACTCGAATTCATTAAAGCCATATGATGTCAGTGCTGTTATTAATACAGAAAAAATATCATTTATTGCATTAAGTGTCCTCTAGAGGTCAGCAGTCACTTGCTCTGTTTCTATCAGTAATTGTCAGCAGTGTGACCTTGGATATTGTGACAGAAAAGTCAGTGTTATGAGAGCTCTCTAGAACTCAGTTGGATATCATCTGAACACCCTCCAAGAGTTGCGTGGTCCTAAGTATTCTAAAGTACGTGAAAAGGAGGAAGGTTTTATCAAAGGTATTTAGAGTTAGATGGAAAGGCATACACAAATCTCAAAAGCTACAGAAAGGCAAAAATCCAACCCCATGCACACAGGAGGTACACCATGGAGCAGAGGAAGGATTTGGACAACGTGGGTTCGAAGAACACTTCCCCTAAGTCAGACAGAGAAAGACAAATATCATATGACATCGCTTCTATGTGGAATCTAAAAATAAATGGTACAAATGAACATATTTACAAAATAGAAATAGTCACAGATGTAGAAAACAATCATATGGTTACCAGGGGGGGAAAGGGGAGGGATAAACTGGGAGATTGGGATTGACATATACACAGTACTATATATAAAATAGATAACTAATAAGGACCTACTGTAGAGCACAGGGAACTCTACTCAATACTCTGCAATGACCTATAATGGGGAAAGAATCTAAAAAAGAGTGGATATATCTATATGTATACCTGATTCACTTTGCTGTACAGCAGAAATTAACACAACTTTGTAAATCAACTGTAATCTAATAAAAACAAAACACTTCCCCGTCCTATCCCACACCCTCATGCCCCCAAACACATACATTTAAAGGACATTGATAAAGTGACCTAGAAAGCTAAGCATGTCTCATTGTAATTGTTGACGAAGATTCATATAGAATCTGGGCCAATATTTCTGGTTGTTATATAATCTTAAGTGGTCAAGATGGGATGATATAAATTATTTTCTTGGTGGGTGAACCTAGAAAAATTTAGAATTCAAATGAGAATCATTTCACTGACTACACAAATATAATTAATATTTTGTTGCAAAGGAGGTTGTGCCTAGTTCATATTGTATACATTTTTAAAGTTTAAGAGAATTTGGCTCAGTACAAACAGATGAGCCTTTTCATTCCGATCTAAAATATACAACTGAGTAATTGGTTTAGACTTGGGATTTTGAGTTGAAAATTTATTAAGTTTATGGACGATACTGGATATTTAGGAGACCTTAAATTTCACCATATTTATAATTTTACTGTATTTCATAAGATTTTCTTGGAAAGTTTGTGGCAGACAACTTACATACTTAAAAAAGACAAGGGGTATTAAATATATAAATGCGTTTTAAAAGGTGTTGGGATGGAAGCACTTTAAGGTAAATACCGACATCCTCAAAAGCGTGGAAAAGCTCTATTGTAGCGGAAGAAAAAAATAGGTCTTCCCAGGAGTGAACTACACTAAGTGCTCCGTCTCCAAGAGTTAAAGCCTTCCTAACTTGGGCGACTGTGGGGTTCCTCCCTGGTGGTTCCCTGATTACACACCCTACAGGGAAGCCTGACTGCCACTGAGTCCTACCCATCATTGCCGAACCCCAGCTGGCCCTGCCATTCAGAGATAATGGGCCTATTGGGGAAACAAAACTAAAAACTTACAGGCAGACCCTGGAGATACTGCACGTCTGGTTCCAGACCACTGCAATAAAGTGAGTATTGCAATAAAGCAAGTCACAAGAATTTTTTTGTTTCCCGGTGCATATAAACGTTGTGCTTACACTATACTGTAGTCTATTCATGGGGAACAGCATTATGCCGAAAAAAAATCAATGTACAAAATTAAAAAATACAAATCAAAAAATCAGTTACCATAGTAACATCAAAGGTCACTGATCACAGATCACCACAACAAATACAATAACAATGAAAAAGTTGGAAGCACTGCAAGAACTACCAAAATGTGACACAGAGACAGGAAGCGAACAAATGGTGTTGGAAAAATGGCACTGATAGACTTGCTGAAGGCAGGGTTGTCACAAACCTTCAACTTGTAAAAAACGCAGTATCTGCGAAGCGCAATAAAGTGAAACGCAGTAAAACGAGGTCTGCCCATGCCACCTGCCTATATGAAGCAATGGAGGTAATCACTCACAAATATGAATGAGTGAATAAGTAAAACCAGACATGTGAAATATAAAGAAAAAGAACAGGCTAAAAGAGACGATGCAAAATAAACAAATAGGAAAACTGACCTTTGTGGAAACATAAATAAAGCAAAGTTGAACATAAGCAGATTTAAACAAAACAAAAATGCCAAATTACTATCTTCAGAGCCAAGAGATGATTGCATTTATAAGAACAAGAAGCTATTAAAAAGTGCCCATGAGGCAATAAGAATATCCTTGGAAAGTAAAGTATACTTGCCAGCATACAAAAATTCAACAGGATAATTAATAAAATGGATGTGTTTGAAGGCCAAAGTGGAGGTATATAAAATCATAACAAAAATTGATAGAAAATATGAAAGAGATTAAGAAATATGGATAGCTCCTGGTGTTTCAACATTTATCTTCTAAGTGAATGAAGAAAATGTAAGAAACATAGATGTATTTGGATTGAAATCTCTACCCAGTGCTAAACAGCATGACTGAGAAAAACACTCATGCCTAGACTTGTCCTGATGAGAAGGTGAAATTCAAGAATTAAAGGTAAAATATGAAAAGCTCCTAGAGAGGAAAAAATAAAGCAAGAAACAAAAGGAAAGGATCAGGTTGATATAGGTTTCTTATCAGCAACCCTGCCTCAGTGAAGAAAGACAATGAAAAAAAGTTCTGAGGGAAATAATATATTTTGAAATTATAATTCCATACCAAGATAAATTATTAATCAAGTACAAGATCAAAAGCAAAAATTTTTGAAAGTACACACACTATATATATATTTAATTTATATATAGTATAAATACACATATTTACATAAAAATATAAACATATTTTTAATTATTAAAGGTTTTCCAGCAAACCAAAAAAGAATCCAAGAATAAAGACCTAATGGGATATCAACCACACTATCAGCTGAATGGGACTAAGTAGAGGAAACTTGAAAGAAAATAAAAGAGAACCTGGCTGGAGGCAGCTTTTAATGACATTAGATTACATTTCCTTCTCCAAGGATCCCATATATAAATGATATTCTCATAATCATGATCTTGTAAATGCTGTCTATTAGTTTTCAATTAAAAACATCATACAACAGAATGAAGCTAAAGGCTTAATTCCAGTTTCAAAACAGAGTATAACTGATATGAAAAAAATAACTACCAGAAACTGGGAGTTATGAGAAGTAGGAGGTAGTATATTTCAAATTCCTCATCTTTCAAAGTGTCTGAAGTTAGTAAATTACTAAGCGGGGGATAAATGATAATATATTTTTTTATTTTGTTATTTTTTTGAAATTTTTATTTATTTATTTTAAAATTTTTATTGGCATATAGTTGCTTTACAATGTTGTGTTAGTTTCTGCTATACAGCAAAGTGAATCAGCTATACGTATATATATGTCCCCTCTTTTTTGGGTTTCCTTCCCATTTAGGTCACCACAGAGCATTGAGTAGAGTTCCCTGGCCTGCACACTAGGTTCTCATTAGTTATCTATTTTATACATAGTAAATGATACTATTTAAATCTATACTAGTAATTACTATATGAATTAAAATTTATAAATAATTTTATAAATTATGAAATTTATAAACAGTGTTTTTTCCCTGAGGAGTAAAACCGAGAGAGGGAACTGTATGGTGAAAGGAGATATTTGCTTTTCATTTCATATCCTTTTGTTCTATTTGGACATTTTCCTTCCATTGCATGCATTGTGGCCAGAATTTAAAAAAAAAAAAATAGGCAAGAAAAAAAATATATAGTGTAAGAACAGAAAAAGTTGAGAGACAAAAACTTTCAGAAAATGGTGACTGGATAAATAACCCACATATTTTACATATCTAACTTAAAAATTAAAAAAAAACTTTTTCTATGGCATGCTTTTCTTGGCTTACAAAGACTAAACCTAATCATTACCATGAAAGTCAACTTAATTTCAGAGAGAATAAAAAAATGTTGTTTTGGGGGATTCCCTGGTGGCGCAGTGGTTGAGAGTCTGCCTGCCAATGCAGGGGACACGCGTTCGAGCCCTGGTCTGGGAAGATCCCACATGCCGCGGAGCCACTAGGCCCGTGAGCCACAACTACTGAGCCTGCGCGTCTGGAGCCTGTGCTCCGCAACAAGAGAGGCCGCGATAGTGAGAGGCCCGCGCACTGCGATGAAGAGTGGCCCCCGCTTGCCGCAACTAGAGAAAGCCCTCGCACAGAAACGAAGACCCAACACAGCCAAAAATAAATAAATTAATTAATTTTTTAAAAAAAGAAAAATGTTGTTTTGGAACTATAAAATCCAACTGTAATTGGCAAATTCTAGAATTTCCAAGATTGAGCTTTAAAACACATTTCTGAAAATCCAGTAGAAAAAAAGAAAAAGCTGTACTACTCAAAGTTCAGAATAATCTATTTGAAAATAAAACAGATATTAGAAACTTATAACTTAGTATTCTACCAACAGGCTTGGAATGAGTCACACTGCCGTCATTTTGGAATATTATCAGAATCGTGCATCAAATTCCAGCTTCCTGGAGCAAGCGTTCATGTGTGTGGTCAAATGGTACCTTAGCAAGAGAGGCCTTCTCTGAATACCCTTTAGAGAAATGCATCCCAAGCCGCCCCCATCATCATTTTTAATCTCCTTACCCTGCTTCCTCTGTCTTTAATACCTGCCATACTACATATTTACTTGTGTGTTTCTCTCGTGCCTTCCCCAGCCCACAGAAGAATGTAAGCCCCTTGAGAGCCAAGACTTTGCCACTGATTTCTCAAGACTCAGAGCAGGTACTCAGTAGTTATCAGGTGGATAGATAAAATAAATATTCTTATAATATTTCTTCATATAACAACTAGTCTCAGAGATATCTCTCTGTTTTATTTATTTCAAACTGGCAAATCACATGTTAATTTCAGATTACTTTTCTAGCTCCATCCTAATTGTCTAACCAATAATCCATATATTATATGCATGATTAAAAACAGATGTCTGCCTCATTCTCAGTGGACTGTTTGTCAGGACATCCATTCTGAAACAAATAGAAATTCCTGGGTCAAATAAAATCAGTGGCTTCTTAAGGGTCTACCATGTTCAAGGCCTTGGATGGGGGATGAGAGCCCCACGTGGCTCTGACCCAGAAGCTCTTGTCTTCCGATTCGAGGGGAAAGCTTAACTTCCTAGTCAAGTTCTATCATCAATGTAAACAGTCTTGGCAGCTGGTATTAATGTAACTGCTGGGGATATATTGACATTGTCTTTCTCCCTGTTTCAGAATATTCCTCTATTTTCCCTCTCTTTAGAAAATCCAGGACTCACTCTCATTTCTCCCTTATATATATATAAAGCATAAAAGACTTAGTCTAGAAAGTTACCATCCAATATTGTAAAATTTGGGGACCATGTCAGACAACAGTTTTATACAGATGGCCAACAAACACATGAAAAGATGCTCAACATCACTAATTATTAGAGAAATGCAAATCAAAACTACAATGAGGTATCACCTCACACTGGTCAGAATGGCCATCATCAAAAAATCTACAAACAATAAATGGTGGAGAGGGTGTGGAGAAAAGGGAACCCTCTTGCACTGTTGGTGGGAATGTAAATTGATACAGCCACTATGGAGAACAGTTATGGAGGTTCCTTAAAAAACTAAAAATAGAACTACCATATGACCCAGCAATCCCACTACTGGGCATATACCCGGAGAAAACCATAATTCAAAAAGATACATGCACCCCATTGTTCACTGTAGCACTACTTACAATAGCCAGGACATGGAAGCAACCTAAATGTCCATCAACAGATGAATGGATAAAGAAGATGTGGCACATATATACAATGGAATATCACTCAGCCATAAAAAGGAACAAAATTGCACAATTTGCAGAGACGTGGATGGACCTAGAGACTGTCATACAGAGTGAAGTAAGTCAGAAAGAGAGAAATAAATATCGTATAATATCGCTTATTTGTGGAATCTATAAAAATGATACAGATAAACTTATTTGCAAAGAAGAAATAGAGACAGAGATGTAGAGAAGAGATGCATGGATACCAGGGGTGGGGTGGGGTGGGGGCGGAAGAGGGGGGAATGAATTGGGAGATTGGGATTGACATATACACACTACTATACATCAAATAGATAACTAATGAGAACCTACTGTATAGCACAGGGAAATCTACTCAGTGCTCTGCGGTGACTTCAATGGGAAGGAAATCCAAAAAAGAGGGTATATATGTATAGCTGATTCACTCTACTGTACAGCAAAAGCTAACACAACATTGTAAAGCAACTAGACTCCAATAAAAATTAATAATAATAATAGTAATAATAAAAGAGTTTTACTTTAATCCTGAAAGTGCTAGTTTTAGTGAAAAAAGTGGTTGACAATAAGGGGAAAAATACAATCCTATCACTCACAGGGCATAAACTTAAATAAAAAAATAAGTAAAGGCAATTCTGCTATGCTTTCAAACCAAATGAGAATCGGAGTAAGTTCATGTGCATATATTACTCTTGCGTTAAAATGACATTTTAGAAAGTGCTTCATTTTCTGGCTGACATCAGCAAATACACATCTGTAAGCTGATCACATTTCATACAAAAGGGAAAACTTGTTCACCCAAAAAAGTTGTCAAGTCATACCCTTGACTCATTTTGCCAAGAGCCAAAGGTGTCCAGCATACCGTCTGCCTTCTGTAAGTTTGCTGGCTCCTATACTTAGGGTTGTTTTTGGCAGGCTGGTACATGTCCAACTCACATTCATTATGACCCCGACAACCAGATCCCATGTATTGTTGAACGTGACCTTGGGGCAACACTCAACGGTCACCCAAGAAATCCCTGTGACTGCTTCTACAGAGTAACACTTTAAAAATATATTTCCCATTTTATAATGATCTTCCAAGGATGTGAAACTCTAAAATGCTGGTGTATGGCAAATATCTGCAGGGTAGCAAATGTCTGAATTAATCGTATTTCTTTTCCTATAACTGATTTGGACATTTTTATCTTTTATGTTTTTATCGAGAGACAAGCTCTTTCCTGCCACTTCCACAACATTTCCCACTCCTTAAAGTCAGTGACGTCACATCTTTTTAAGCCCATGACATCAAATTATGTGACCCTCCCCCCCACTTTCCACCTCCACTGCTGCCTTTTAATTTGTGTAACATATACTTATCGGCCGTGTTTGCTAGGAGCCATCACTGTGCTGGGAACTAGGTATTATATTCAGTGGTGAAAAAAAGAGATAAAATATAATCTTTGTCTCCAATTTAGTAGAGAAGAGGGATATAAAAAACAAACAATTTGTACATGACTGCAAATTATTTCAAGTGCCATGAAATAAAAGTATGGTGTCCATTTACCAATTTTGGAGGCATTTCCCCAGGTTTTTCAAACACTGTTTTACTTGGCTTGGTTTTCCTCTCCACTATGTTCTCTGTCATCATCCATGAGGTCCCAGGCAAAATTCTGTCCTTAGGTCCCTGGCTCTACTTTGCTAAAAAGACTTTCACAGCCTCACCCGAAATCCACTTTGCATAACTCTTACCTCTTCTTTTTTTTAAATGGAAGTATAGTTGATTTATAATATTATATTAGTTTTGGGTGTATAGCACAGTGACTCAGTACTTTTACAGATTATACTCCATTAAAAGTTATCACAAGATTATGGCTATATTTCTGTGCTGCACACTATAGCCTTGTTGCTTATCTACTTTATACACAGTAGTTTGCACCTCTTAATCCCATACCCCTATCTTGCCCCTTCCTCCCTTCCCTATCCCCACTCGTCTGTTCTCTATATCTGTGAGTCTGTTTCTGTTTTGCTATATATATTCATTTATTTTTTAGATCCCACATATAAGTGATATTATACAGTACTTGTCTTTCTCTGACTTATTTCACTAAGCAGAAATAAGTGAATACTCAATGAATATGTGAAGTTTGTGTGTGTGGTTAATGCCATGAATTTTGAGTTGATATTTGAACTGACATGTCTTATTTGGAGTACAGTAAGTCCCCTACATACGGATTTTCAAGGTGCGAACTTTCAAAGGTGCAAACGTGCGTTCGCATGTCCAATCATGTAAGTTAGTTCACGCATCTGGCGTATGTTGTCACGTGCGTGCATCCTCTACATGTGGTCTCTAGGTCCAGCCACATAGCTGCAAAGGGCAGAATTTCATTCTTTTTTATGGCTGAGTAAATACCTCTTCTTGATTTTACTCCACACTGTTTTCATGAAGGGACCTCAAACCCTGAAACTTTCTCTGATCATAACCTGTTTTGCTTTTACCTCGTCTGCTCCTCCTCTTACTATAAACTTACCCTTCGCCTTCCCATGACACCGAGTCCTTTCACATCTCTGCAGTAGCTTTGGTCTCCTAACCTCTTGGAATCGCTTGCTTCTCTCCCTCAATTCCAAGGTCCAACATTGCAGCAATTACAATCTTTAGCCACTCAGGAGCCCTCACTCCTTAACTATCTTCAGCTTCTACCTATTAACTATATAGAAAATTTCAGTCATTTTCTCCAGGGTTACTGCGAATTGCTGGAGATATTCAACACGTATCATCTCACCCAATTTCCCCAGGACTCTCCATGATGCTCACAGTTACTTCATAATAGATGTTTGTTTCCTATTCTTCCTCCTACTTCACCCTCTCTCCCTCCTTTTCCAAGGACCTCACATCTACAGTAAGTCCCCTACATACGAACGAGTTCTGTTCCGAGAGTGTGCTCGTAAGTCCAATTTGTTCTTAAGTCCAACAAAGTTAGCCTAGGTACCCAACTAACACAACCAGCTATATACTGCCATACTGTACTTTTCACACAAATAATATGTAAAAAAACCCACAAAAAATAAAGAATACATTTTTAATCTTACAGTACACTACCCTGAAAAGGACAGTAGTACCAGCTACATCACTGCTGCTTTTACGCTTGCTTCCGGCCATCCTGGGCTTGAAATAAAGATACTGTACTACTGTACTCTATACAGTACTGTACAGTAAAGTACACAAAAGCACAACCACTTGTAGAGGATGCACACACGTGACAACGTATGCCAGACACGTGAACTAACTTAAGTGACTGGACAGGTGAATGCATGTTTGCACCTTTGAAATTTCGCACCTTGAAAATTTGTACGTAGGGGACTTACTGTACTCCAAATAAAAAATATCAACTCAAGTGTCAACTCAAAATTCATGGCATTAACCACACACACAAACTTCACATATTCATCGATATGTTCTGCTTCCCTTTACAGTCTTAATTCTTTCAAAGGTTAACCCTAGACCTCTGTATTTGGTCTCATCTTCTTCTGTTTGCTCCAGAAATGTGTTCTCTGTCTACAGATATGCACACATTTTCCCTCAAATTACTTCCGCTCCAGTGATTGTGATCTACTTCCTCCTTCTGGAAAATGTAAGCTATATTTTGCTTGTTTCTAGTCTTCATCACCCACACATTCTTTGTAACTCATTGCATTTGTACTGGACTGTCACCAACCCCTTGAAATTCCTTTTCTAAGATCACCAGTGATCACCAACGCCCTTTCACTAAAGCCACTTTGGTCCCAGTGGATTCCCCTCCTCTTCCTCCTGAAAACTCTCCATCCTTAGTTACTATGGTGTCAAGGAGGATCCCGTTTCTTGTCTTACCTCCCTCAGTTTTATTTGCAACCTCTTAACATGTGAGAATTCCTTACGATTCCCCCACCAGCCCTCTTCTCTTCTCCCCCTATGTCGGGGGTCATGAATGGCGAATATGAGCATATTCTGGCTTCATGTATCAGGCTTGTTAGGTTTTACTGACGTCAACACTTACAAATTAGGAGATTGCACATAAAATCTGCAGTTCCTGTTTGTCTTGACAATCCATAATACATACCGACCACAAAATCAAGATAAAAGAAAGAAGAATGTCAAATAGATATAAATGACTGTTTGACAGCTAAGTAATAATAAAAGACTTGCTTCCTCCATCACGTGGGAACCAAAACGCATGTTCATTGCAGATGCTGAGGATTTAAGCTGCTTCCCACCAATATTATAAGTTCATTCTATCAGTGTTCTAGTCCCATCTTTGTCAGACTTTTCACATCTTCACTTCAATCGTCACAGTTACTTGCTTTATCTTATTCTCCAATCTTATTTCAAAGAGGATTTGATTCAGAGTTCTTTAGTTTACTTTTCCTCGGAATATTGAATTTACCTAATAAAATCTGAACAATGAAACAAGTGAGATAATAAAACAGTAGAAGATATAAGTTTTAAACTCCAAATTCTTTTCCAGTCACATAGTCTATTTAGTTCATGAAGTAAGTGATAAAGAAAACCTTCGGATTACATATTGTTTTTTTAAAATTTATTTAATTTTTTTATATCTTTATTGTAGTATAATTGCTTTACATTGTTGTGTTACTTTCTGTTGTACAACAAAGTGAATCAGCTATATGTATATGTATATCCCCATATATCCTCCCTCTTGAGCCTCCCTCCCACCCTCCCTATCCCACCCCTCTAGGTGGTCACAAAGCATTGAGCTGATCTTCCTGTGCTATGTGGCTGCTTCCCACTAGCTATCTATTTTACAGTTGGTAGTGTATATATGTCCATGCTACTCTCTCACTTCGTCCCAGCTTCCCCTTCCCCCTCCCCGTGTCCTCAAGTCCATTCTCTACTTGTGTGTCTTTATTCCTGCTCTGCCACTAAGTTCATCAGTACCGTTTTTTTAGATTCCATACACATGCGTTAGCATACGGTATTTGTTCTTCTCCTTCTGATTTACTTCACTCTGTATGACTCTTCACTCTAATGAGTCCATCCACCTCATTACAAATAACTCAATTTCATTCCTTTTTATGGCCGAGCAATACTCCATTGCAAATATGTGTCACATCTTCCTTATCCATTCATCCATCGATGGACACCTAGGTTGCTTCCATGTCCTGGCTATTGTAAATAGCACTGCAATGAACATTGTGGTACATGTCTCTTTTTGAATTATGGTTTTCTCAGGGTATATGCCCAGTAGTGGGATTGCTGGGTCATATGGTAGTTCTATCTCTAGTTTTTTAAGAAACGTCCACACTGTTCCCAGAGTGGATGTATCAGTCCACATTCCCACCAACAGTGCAAGAGGGTTCCCTTTTCTCCACACCCTCTCCAGCAATTATTGTTTGTAGATTTTTTGATGATGGCCATTCTGACCAGTGTGAGGTGATACCTCATCGTGGCTCTGACCTGCACTTCTCTAATGATTAGTGATGTTGAGCATCCTTTCATGTGTTTGTTGGCAATCTGTATATCTTCCCCAGAGAAATGTCCATTTAGGTCTTCTGCTTATTTTTGGATTGGGTTGTTTGTTTTTTTGATATTGACCTACATGAGCTGCTTGTATATTCTGGAGATTAATCCTTTGTCTGTTTCTTCATTTGCAAATATTTTCTCCCATTCTGAGGGTGTCTTTTCGTCTTGTTCATGGTTTTCTTTGCTGTGCAAAAGCTTCCACGCTCCATTAGGTCTCATTTGTTCATTTTTGATCTTATTTCCATTACTCTAGGAGATGGATCAAAAAAGATCTTGCTGTGATTTATGTCAAAGAGAGTTCTGCCTATGTTTTCCTCTAAGAGTTTTATAGTGTCTGGACTTACATTTAGATCTTTAATCCATTTCAAGTTTATTTTTGTGTATGCTGTTAGGAAGTGTTCTAATTTCATTCTTTTACATGTAGCTGTCCAGTTTTCCTGGCTCCACTTATTAAAGAGGCTGCCTTTTCTCCATTGTATATTCTTGCTTCCTTTGTCAAAGATAAGGTGACCATATGTGCGTGGGTTTATCTCTGGGCTTTCTATCCTGTTCCATTGATCTATATTTCTGTTTTTGTGCCAGTACCATACTGTCTTGATTACTGTAGCTTTGTAGTATATCTGAAGTCAGGGAGCCTGATTCCTCCAAGCTCCGTTTTTCTTTCTCAAGATTGCTTTGGCTATTCGGGATCTTTCGTGTTTCCATACAAATTGTAAAAGTTTTTGTTCTAGTTCTGTGAAAAATGCCATTGGTAATTTGATAGGGATTGCACTGAATCTGTAGATTGCTTTGGGTAGTATAGTCATTTTCACAATGTTGATTCTTCCAATCCAAGAACATGGTATAGCTTTCCATCTGTTTGTATCATCCTTGATTTCTTTCATCAGTGTCTTATAGTTTTCTGCGTACAGGTCTTTTGCCTCCTTAGGTAGGTTTATTCCTAGGTATTTTATTCTTTTTGCCACACAGACCATTTTGGAATCCCAGTATTATGTTCTATGCATACAGCACATTTCTTCAGTGAAGGATCAGACAGGGTCATCTGCACAGTGCAGTGCTGTGTAAGAACAGAAATTTCAGTACCACTAATAGCAGAATAAACCTGCATGGAGCTTACCCTCTACCTCTACCGTGAATAAAGAAATTCATTACATGTCAGAGTTGAAGAAATTTTAGAAAAGAAATTTTAGACTTTAAGTCTGTGGGCCACATATTCATAGACATTTTTGTGGATTACATATTATTAATTTTGGAGGTGATAAAGTTTCTATGGGTAAGAATATAAGAAAACGGTGGAAAGGTAGAAAACTCTGCATACGAAAAGTCATTTTAATTCATTTTCCTTTTTACTCCCTTGTACCAGATTCAAAAATCTGGCAGTAATTAATCCTAAACCTCTATTTCCCAATGTTGACATGTCAGTTTCCATTACATCTTATTCCAAGAATAACATATACATTTCTCTGCAGAGGAAATAAAAAGTGAGAGTGAAAAGTACAACATGACCTACAAGGAAAAGAACTACCCCTGTTTTAATTAAGGAAGAGCAGAGAGTGATTTCTCCTTTGTACTTATTCAACTACATCAAAATGTTACCTAATATGCCATGATTTTAAAACTCCTAATAGCACTGAGCTTACATCTTGAAAGATTTACTTATGTTTTGAAAATAAAAATCCATGCAAAACACATGGAGAATGAATTTTCTGTCCAACGGAAGCATAAATCACAGTTTTGTTAGCTGCATTTGATTTCTTCCTTTGGTGCCTTGCTAGCCCACTAAGCCTGGTTGCCAGGCAACCATGGCAGCTTTGCTGAATATAGATATTAACAGGTTTAGGTTATACTGAAAAACATGGAATGGAAATGAGCACAGACTTATCCTTCACCTGGAAATTTGGGGGAAACAAGCAATCGTTTCAACTCAATATTTGAAACAAATGCATTTATTATCTTTTGTTACACTCCATTCTCTGAGATGGTCATGGGAGCTCATTTCCTCATAGGAGGGAATACTGTCTATTAAGAAATAACCTTGTCCATTGCCACCATGACTTGCAATTCTGTGTTTAAAAACACTGGTGGTTTTTCTCGAAACACAGTCTCATTTCCATAAAATAAGAACACGTTTATAATGTTTTACAGTGTCAAAACACAGAGATCATTTGGCACAATCTGAGGTGAATAGGATAGAGATCACTCCCCACGTGGATCAGACTAGAAAACTTCATAAAGATGAGTAACTAGTGCCCCAAACGGTCAAGGGCAGAGCTGGGACGTGTGCTCAAAACGAATAGCCCGTCTCAAGAGGCAGTCCTCTGACAGAGCTCTCTACGGTATTTTTACAAGATTATTGAGAAAGTGGCAGGAAATGAAGACACTCATGTGAACTGTCAACAGCTTCTGAGGCTTCAGTATCAGCTCTAATGAAGCAAGTGTGTCATCTGAGACCGGTGGCACTGAGATGTGTTTCTTCTTTATTTTTTCCTTCTCTTAAACATTTCTCACACCCCTCTTTTTCTGTCTGTCCTCCTGCACAGCCTTTAGGGGAAAACAAAAACATAAATAAACTCTCTCTATTCCTGTATCTCCGGAGGTGGCAGCAGTGGCCAACAAGGCGATGACTCAACTTCCTTTACTATGAGTCCACCATGGGACCAAGGACGCCAGAGAGACCCCGTGAAGTTTCAAAGTTTGAAGGACACCTGTTTACGGGTATGGACCTGTAAGAAAGCTTATGACGAGAGCAGGCCGTGTCCATTTAACCCAGGTTGCACCAGGCTACAATCCGCCTGCCAGTCTAGAAAAGTCTGCCCCACACCTGACTGTCACTCACATTTAAAAATATGTGCTTTCTGCAGCCACTATGGAAAAGAGTATGGAGGTTCCTCAAAAAACTAAAAACAGAATCACCATATGATCCAGCAATCCCACTCCGGGGCATGTATCCGGACAGAGCTGTAATTCAAAAAGATACACACACCCTATGGTCACAGCAGCGCTATTCTTAATAGTTAAGACATGGAAGCAACCTAAATGTCCATGGACAGATGAATGGATAAAGAAGATGCGGTACATATATACAATGGAATACTACTCAGCCATAAAAAAGAATGAAATAATGCCATTTGCAGCAACATGGATGACCTAGAGATTATCATACTAAGTGAAGTAAGTCAGAAGAAGAAAGACAAATACCATATGATATCACTTATATGTGGAATCTAAAATACGACACAAATGAACTTATCTATGACACAGAAACAGACTCACAGGCATAGAGAAAAGACTTGTGGTTGCCAAGGGGGAGGAGATTAGGGAAGGGATGGAGTGGGAGTTTGGGATTAGCAGATGCAAACTAGTATATATAGGATGGATAAACAACAAGGTCCTACTGTATAGCACAGGAACTATATTCAATATCCTGTGATAAACCATAATGGGAAAGAATATGAAAAGAATATGTGTGTGTGTGTGTGTGTGTGTGTGTGTGTGTGTGTGTGTGTATTCACACACACATATATATATCTGAATCACTTTGCTGTGAAGCAGATATTAACACAACATTGTAAATCAACTATACTTCAATTAAAAAAAAAAAACAAATAAAAATGTGTGCTTTCATTGCTGCTGCTGCTGGTCACATCTGCAAGCAGCTAAGAAGATCGCTGTGGTAATAAGAGCCCTAGCCAACTACTCCGACACAGTTGTGTAGGTTCCAGGGATCACTGTGATAATATCTCAGAATTCTAATTCCATTATGATTTCCCTTGTGTCAAGCTGGGATGCCTGATGCTGGTGATTTTGAGAAATCTATGACAATGTGATTTCTTCCTTCTGCTTTGATAGGTTGGGAGCATTTTCAGTTCCAGCCTTTCTTGAGGCTATGCTGATTTAAACACAAGGCATAACTTGGGTTCTTTTCTCGGGCCCCAGGAAAGGTGAGATATTCACATCCTTTCTAGGCACCAGGTCAAGGCTCACTAAGTCCGCTGTGTGGAGCTTGTTTCACCAGTGGAATAGATGGACGAACCCTGTCACCCTAGTGCCTTCTTTCACGCGAGCAGGGCTGTCAGCTCATTTCACTCTCTTGATTTGACTTGGGAAGTTAATAATGATCATTAATGTAAGAGCTAAGAAGGAACAAACTGTGTCAAGATAAAAATACCAAACCTCCACGGTGAGGCGAATACTGATACGTTTGCACTTCTGAACTTGTGAGCTTCCTTTTATGAAAGGTTTGGGGGCTTTCTTGGCATTTTGAGAGTCTCCACCTCACCTTAATTTTTTTGGTAGAATGCAAATTGAAATAGTGCTCTTTCCTCACTTATCGTCTTATTTTCTTGGATTAGCCTTAGTCCTTAGGAGGAATCCCACTTTTCTTTCCTCCCCAGAGTATTCTGAATAACCTGTTAATTTTTTTCCAGAAGTCATTGCATCATTGCTGATGATAAAAGTGAACAGATTTTGGTTGCATTTCAAACGTGTTAATTATCGATGACATAATAAACACGTAGCATTTTGAAATTTGTTATAGTATGTTCTACCAGTATGAATGACTTAAATGCAAACTTCCTTTACACAAGGGTGAAGGTAACTCTGATGATCTCTTTTACTTCACATGGCCTTTGCCAACAAGACTTAGTTTGGAACTTGGCTCAGAAATAGGAGCAATTAAATTTCAGGGGTGTGCGAGTCAACGCAGCAGGGAGCAGAGGCACGGCGGTGTGAATGCACCACGTGCGTTCGGAAAAGTTGAGGTTCTGTCTATGGAAGTGGCAGGGAACTGGACCAGAAACGTACACTGGGACTGGACCAGACCTGACATTCTTCAAGGTCAGGCTAAGAAATCTAGATTGGCAGCAGAGGTAATTTCATGCAGCATGGCCAGGTAAAAATCCTTGCCAACTCTTCTTTCCTATGACATTGCTCGTCCCCATCCCATATCTTCCTTTCATTCTTAGGAGTACTCCTCACAACCACGTGAGGTAAGTACAATGATTCTCATTTCGCAGGTAAAGGAAGGGATCCCTGAAGAGGTTAATTCACCTGCCCAAAGACACAGGGCTGATGCCTGCCTGTCTGACACCAGGTTAGTCCATTGGTGTACCTCCACTTCCCTCCTCAGGCTGAACTTCAAGCTTGCATTTTCCCAGTCCTTCTTTTCCCCACGCCCCTCCACCCTAATCATTCATTCATACTCTGTTGTAACAATGAGAGTGGCCGTGTAATTTGTTGTCCAAATCAGAACACTTTTGAGGATGAGAGAAGACACGATTAATAATTGTGAGGCAAGAGGCCTAATTTGGGACTTCTGGTCACCCTAGTTTGAAAGAAGCCTTGAAACAGGATTAGCATTGATTTGATAACTTAATTTAGAATCGCTCACACTGGAATCTCTCCAACCTGTTCTCCAAAGGTAGCGTCCCTGAACTTGACTCCATCTAACTGCTCCAAGGGGCAGCCCATCCCCACCCCACACAGCAGTTTTTCTCAGGGTGGAAGTAACCACCCCATCCTCATCACTTCCGCTTACCTTTTACTTGTATAGGAGGAGGGCTGCCACACTTGCCATGGGATTGTGGGGGTGTGGCATATTTTCCCTGAAAGGCTTGCTGCTCACAGCGGCTGTCACTCACAGCCAGCTTGCACTAAGGCCAGGGCAGTAAGAACAAAGTCCCCCAACTGGGCACCGACTCAGATCCCTGTGAACAGACTGGAATTTGGTAACCCACTGCAAATTATGTCACCTCTTGATTTTAGGGAACCATTCACAATTGGCCCTCCCATTCCTGCACCCTCAAAGCCTCAGATGTGCCATCGAAGATGAACTATGATATAGATCAACACCTCCTCCCTGAAATGTCACACTTCTTGTTTAGTATGGATACAGCACTCTCAAGTTTAGATTTTCCATGATATCTTTCATGCACCTGCTTGAGCACGCTTTCTCTCTCTCTCTTCTTTTTTAACTTTCACCCAAATAGAAAAAGGGGAAGATTTCAGCAAAAATACTTAATGACTTGCAGATAATTATTTGATTTTCCTCACCCTTCCCGATCCACATTCTGTCGGCCTTCAGTCATGATGTTTAGACTCAGGAATACCTGGGCAGAGATGCTAGCCCCGAGCGCAGGGTGAACCTCTGCATGCAGCGATGGTGTACCCCAACCGGAGCTCAATCTCTCCCTCACTCTCAGACATTAGCTCCATAAGGACCGAGGACGTCCTCCCAGGAAACGGGAAGAGAAAGAAGTTCCACCAGCTGGAAGCTCATCTTGTCCAAGCCCAAGGCTCAAACCCACAGGAAAGGAGCCAGAGGAGAGAGCAGAGGGCCCTTTGGCTCCATCCTGCCCCTGATTCCAGACCTCTCAGTTGTCTTCTTTGTGAAAGGAATCAGTTGACCTCAGGAAGGTTTAACTTTATCTATGGATGGTGAGGCATCTATAAAGGATTTGATCTGCCAGAGAACTGATGAAAATCTAGGTTTAAGGGAGCTTACTAACTAGGAGAAGCATTTGGAATGGACTGGAGAGGGGAAAGTTTGGAAGTTAGTGCTCAATATGAGGGCTGCGATGGGTAAGGATCTAGTAGATACAAAAAATCCCTGAATGAGTGCTATAGCAGTGGGATTGGAAAGGAAAGGACAGAGGAAAGGAGGAAATTGGAATTGAACACATTACTTGTGAGTGCCAGTAGTATGATTAGCACTTTATACACATTATTTTTAAAATACTCCTAAGGGAAAAGTTTTATTATCCCCATTTTATAGATGAATAAACTAATTCTCGGTGGTTAATAACTTCTTCAAGATCTCACAGCTAGTGGAAGTACCAGAATTTAATAGAATATTACTAAGCCATGAAAAAGAATGAAATCATGCCATTTGCAGCAACATGCCTAGACCTAGAGATTATCATACTAAGTGAACTAAGTCAGAAAGAGAAAGACAAATACCATATGATATCACTTATAGGTGGAATCTAAGATACGACACAAATGAACTTATCTACAAAACAGAAACAGACTCACAGACATAGAGAACACACTTGTGGTTGCCAAGGCGGGGAGAGGGGGTGGGGGAGGGATGGATTGGGAGTTTGGGGTGAGCAGTTGCAAACTAGTATATATGGGATGGATAAACAACAAGGTCCTACTGTACAGCACAGGGAACTATATTCAATATCCTGTGATAAACCATAACGGAAAAGAACATGAAAAGAATATATATGTATAACTCAGTCATTTTGCTGTACAGCAGAAATTAACACAACATTGTAAACCAAATATACTTCAATAAAATTAAAAAAATAAAGAACTGGGAAACAGGAAAGCTGGGGAAAAGGGTTAGTTTGGAGGCAGCAAATGATGATTTCCTCCCTTTTAAACGTATGAGAATGCTCTAAGATTATTTTTAAAGGGTATGCATTTTAATATTAAAAAACATAATTAACAATAGCAGGCTTCATGCAAGTACACTCTTTTTAATGCTTCTTGGCTCACTATATAAAGCACCACACATCCGTATTTACTAGAACCACCTGGTGGAATCTCTCAGGTTTCCAAGCCGAGATACAGAGTCCATTTATTGAGTGAAAAAAATATTCATTGGAAGAAGAAAAAACTGTCCTCATGTGTGAATTTCTGGAAGAATCTTAGCAGCTGTGAGCAAATGTAAATAATTTATCTGTATCACCAGGCACCCTGATTTCCTGTCAACTGTGAGTGAAGTTGAAAAAACAATTAAAACCTGCACAGGTGTTGGAAATACATTTAGTAAACCCTTTAATGTATCCCAACAAGGAAAGAGAGGAGAGAAAATAAGAGGGAAAGAGTATTTCTGATGACACTGGTATATGTTTGGAGCAGAAAAAGGAAAAGATAAAATTGGATATTTTCAGAAACTGTTATCATCTGAAACCAGTAATCTAGATGCTGCAGTGAAACATACATATCAAATGAAGCACAACCAATGAGAGGTAAATCTCTGACAGTCATAACTTAATGCCATTCGGCCTTAGGTTCATCAAGACAGACTCACATATCCACAGTGATCAGACAGGTTAAAAAAATGAGAGGAACAGTGATTCTTGACAATTTGAGAGAGACATCTACATGGAAAATAAGATGAAACATGTATGTTGGAGTCAATGACCAAGGAAAGGAGGTATTCCTTCCCTGGAGGACACCTTTTCCACTTCAGAAGTGAGTCAGTGTCCCATCCTACATGGAGAGTGTTGAATTTTCATGTTAGTCTTTTAGCCAATTTCTAGTAACATCTATTTTATAATAGAATAACATGCACATAATAATGCATTTGCTAGAAGCATCTGTAGAAAGCAGACCCCAAAGTTCTGAGTTCTTATTTAACCTCAAGTACTCGGTTATAGGATTGTAACTCCTTTACATTCTTTATAGCCTCTCTTTATTTTCTTAAGTGAATTTTATTAGTTTCTTATGGCCCATAATCAAAAATGGAAAAGCAGCTAATGAAATATACTATACACAAATAGTAATCATCACATATAGGACCACAGATTTGGAATACCAGAAAGTTCAGTATGATTGATTTCAGATTTTGAGGATTAAAAGAACAGCAAGGGAGTTTGCACCGTGACAGGATCCAAAATGGGATCTGTTATTTTTGTATTTCCAGGGTGAAATGACTTTTCAACAAAGTAGGTCAGTCTGGCATAAAGTCCGATCTACAGTCTTAAGGGGACCCTACAGCTTTCACGAACAAATGTCCACAAGACCACGTCCCCCAAAACAGACTTTTGGAAGGGCTTTTTATGGTCCAAGAATACATGGAGATTCCACAATAAAGTTCTGTATTGCGTACTTGTCCTCACAAAAAGTAAAAATTGTTCTTGGAAAAGCTGTGTTTCCTAAATCTGGATCCTTACTCCCAAATCCTCTTTCTTAATTCTATCTGTAACATTACTTTAAAATTTATTCTGATTTCTGTTATTCCAAAGCAATATCACGCTCCTCTGTGAAACTGTCTCAACAACATTAAAAAATAATTAAAAAACAACTTGTCAGCTCTTAAGGGCCACATGTAAAAGCATGAGTGTGTCATGATGACCTGTCCTCTCTCCGTCCTTCCTGCTGCCTGTCACCTTGCTGGTTGTACAGGTGCCGGGTGTGCTGTCCCGTGAAGCCTCTACGTACCTACTCTCTGGGGATTGGAAGGGAGGGATGTTGAGGTGCCTTGGAATCCCCAAGGAAGCAATTACAACAATAGGCAAGTGCGTACAAGAGACTCAAGGAAATTCCAAGAACGTAACCACAGTCCGGCCACACTGGCCTTCCCACACTCCTCACACGCTCCAGCCTCAGGACCTCGCACCTTGAAATCTTCCTTGCTGGAAATGCTCAATTGCTACGTTTCCCCTGTGGCTGACTCTGTTACCTACTTCACGTCTTCGCTCAGATAGCTGGACCAACAAATGTGCCACACCCCCTCCCAATTCCCAGCACTTTCTAACCCATCTCCTGTTTGACTTTTGTTTTTAAATTGAAGTATAGTTGACTTACAATGTTGTGTTAATTTCTGTTGTACAGTAAAGTGATTGTTATATACATATATATACATTCATATATATATATATATACACACACACACACACAATACATATATGTATATACACACACCTTCTTTTTTATATTCTTTTCCATTACGGTTTATCACAGGATATTGAATATAGTTCCCCGTGCTACACAGTAGGACCTTGTTGTTTATCCATCCTGTATATACCTGTTTGCATCTGCTAACCCCAAACTCCCAATCCATCCCTCCCCTATTCTCCCTCCCCCTTAGCAACCACAAGTCTGCTCTCTATGTCTGTGGGTCTGTTTCTGTTTCACAGATAAGTTCATGTCTCCCGCTTGACTTTATTCTCATGTATCTCCTATCTCCCTTCACTAGAATGTCAGCTCTTTGAGGATCGGGATTTTCGAGTATCTTACTCACTGCTGTTTGCTCAGTGCTGAGAATATCATAGAAGAGGCAATCGATAAACATCTGTTGATTGACTGTTGAACCCTTATAGCAAGATGACTTGCCAAACCTCACTGCATCTCAGAGAAATAGGTAGTTAACTACCCTCTTGTTCATCTTACAGCCAGGAGACCTCTCAGTCACGTTTAACCAGACACCCAGATCAGATACCACGCTGCCAGAGAGTGTGCACCCGGAAAAGAAAAGTGGTGTTTCGCCCTGAGCTTGTGATGTTTGTATTTGTGTTTATCACTGCGGGCAAAGTATGTCTAAGGAATATTCTAGAGGAACCAGGGATAGAGAGATACATGACCTGTTCTCACCACTGCGAGGTTCACGATGTAGTTCGAGATGAGATGAATCATTTCATTCTCCTCTTGAACTCAAGTCTAAATGAATGTTCAAATGAAAACTGGCAATGGCAAAGGCAGGAATACTGGGTACATTTCACTCCACACAGTCAAAGAACTCAGAGAACTGTCATTCAACGCCTAAAACAACCACAACTGACAGAAATCGAAGCGATGGCCAACATTTGAAAGTGTCTCTCTACACCCTCTATTCAAAATAAGGCATTTTATAATATTCATAAACACTGATTATTCATTCCTTGAACAAAAAACACACACCACCCAAATTACAATATTCCCTGTAAGGCAACAGTCATTAAATTTCTAAACTTTGCTTTCGACAAACTCTGGTACGGAGACAAGTGTAATCAAATGGAATATACCAGGAACATTCTAACCTAAGAAAATACAAATATTCTGACTCTATTAAAAGAATTGCTTCCAAAATTTTAGCCAACAACTTGAACTTTTCAAAAAATATTAGCATCACCAAGTCCAAAGGAAACCAAACCTAACGGTGGTCTAAGATTCTAAAATGTTTCAAGTTTTGCCCTCATGGCAGAGGCACTTCTTTGGGAGAATTAATCTTTTACGAGGATTAAACAGATGAAGGAGGGGATATACTTTTGAAACTACTCCTTTCTTTGGTGTTTATATACCAGGAGAAAAGTGGCAAACACCCCTATGGGCATCAGAATTAGCTGCGGGAGCCACCTGTAGAGGGAGGGAACGAAAACTCACTGGTTAGGCCAAGGGTCCCTGAATCCTATCTCTTGATTGTACTAGGCGGCAGGGAGGATAAAAAAGCAACAGTAACAATAATATCAAGACAAGAAATATTAATTTTTAATAATGAATAACATGGAAAATTTTGGAAATAATTTTGGGAGTTGTGCTCTAAATTAAGATACATGTCTTTTCATTAAGTACTCTAAAGAATATCTACCCATAATAGAAAAAAATCACAATCACTGCTTTCAGACAAATCGTGCTACATCATGTAAAGTAAGAATAACCTAAATAGTGAATTTCAAGTTAAGGTAGTCAAAATGATTTCTTTAACCAAAAAGATGGAATCATTTATTTTTCTGAGTTATCTTAAGAAAACTGTAATCATAATCATACATGTCAAATTCTGTGACAAGTATGGTTGGGTTGTATGTGCCTGTACCAGCTAAAACATTGCTGTTAGAGACACAAGTTTATTTGGAGAGTACAAGGGAATCATTTGGTCTGTTAATTTTAATATATCAAGCTCAGTAAATATGATAGCAGGGAACTAAAGCCACTCTTGTGTTTTGTTTTTTTTTAGGAGTTTACAGACCGTTCTCATTATATTGAGCTTAATCTACTTTATATTTTTGGTAGGAAACTAACCTGAGACAACATTAAAGAGTTAAATTTGATTAGGATTAACATATTGTTATTCCCTGGAATGTTAAACTTTCACTATACATGTCTATTATGGATTGACAGAAATTAGATGTGAAACTGACAAATATCTATTGCTATCTTGTTCCTAAGATAATAGGAACATAACAACAATATCCTCAAATAATGAAAACTCTGCACATCCTACCTTTAACATTGGACTTAATGACCCCCAAAGAAATCAACACTATCGTTATTGAACCTAAAGAATTCTGGAGTTAAAAACATCTTAAAATCATAACCTTGACTTTGGATTCATATATTTTAAGTTCTGTGTGTAGAAGTGACTATGAAACAACTTAAAAATGCCAAAACAAGCGAAGAGTTTACGTCCTATAGTTTATATTTTAGCAAACACACCGTCATGTTTTTCCAAAGGATTTCTAACAAGTATAAAGATCGTTATATGCTTTTCTAAGGCAAATACTTTCTTAAGTTCTCTCAAACATGAAACTCCTAGATGCCTTTAAGTTCTCAAATTATGCGTTTCTGCTTAAAATATATTTTGAAGAGATAGGAAATCATCCTCTACTTACCCAGGAGACATTTTTACCCTTAGGTGTCTTTAGCATGGCAACATGCAGTGCTGAGGTGGCCAACAGCAATTTCACCAACATGGACAATCTAATGAAGTAGATTCCAAAGGTCTCTGTTACCCAAACGCAAAAAGTTCCCTGGTTTGCCAGACACAGATATCATAAGTAAAAATAAAGATCACCTTCAGAGAACCCATTTTTCTTCGCAGGGCTAAGCATGTAAACAAACGCATCACAGATCACCGCTGTAATCACGCAGTCTATGGAGGCAGACGCTGTCACATGGGTATCTTCTCTACCTCTGCAAAATCCAGAGTGGAGTCTTTCCTGAAAAAACAGACTTGATTCCAGGTGGAAACGTCCCAAATCACAGAGGAATTCTTCCCTCCGTTGCTAAACTGCAATTCCCAAGAACCCCCCCACCCCCAAGATTGAACAAAAAGCTTGGTAGTGATGTTTGGCGATTACTTAGCAGGAAAAAGAGGAAAAGCAAGTAGCATTTAGAAGACTTCGTAGGTTAGCTGCTGGTGGCATCCATTTTAAGAGGCGCCAGACTCCAGGGCTGCCCCGAGGATAAAGAGAAAGCCGAGCTCAGTTTCAATAAATAATACAGAGTCTCAGGTACAGCGTGTACCTGGCGGGACCTTCTGCGCAGCCCCAAGCCTCCGCGTCCACCTGCTGTTGGTGAGGATGCGCCGTGAAAAGCTGGTCTCCTAACAACCAGGAACATTTGTTTATAAGGGAAGAAAAAGAAGAAGCCCCAGAGGGGAGCAAATGAGAAGCTCCAGATGGAAGAGCAAGGCTGCAAATCAGTGCCGGTCTCCTCCCCTTGCTTCTGTGTCCTTGTGTCCCGTTTCTTCTACCTCCTGTCAATCTAGATTAACTAAGCAGATCCAGGCTAAATTTTGCTACTATCAGTAGTGATTAGTTTGAGTTGATGAAATCGGATTATGCAGGCGGGCCTCTGCCTTCTCCCCCGGCAAGCCACACCACGCGACTGGAAAGCCTGTTGTCCTTCTCTTCACCCGACTGGAGCATTCTGGAAGGTTCTGCCGGGGGACTCGGCTCCCAAGAGAAAACCTGGCCACGTGAAGCTGCTCAGACACAAATAGAGGGGGATGAAACCAGCTATCTCACTTTGTACTTTGGTATTCTTCCAAATTCTAATATTCTCTCAGATGGAAGGTTAAATTACTACAGAAAAAAACAAAACAAAAAACGCATAGCATTTTTCCATTTCGTCAAAATTCTTTTTCCTGGCAGGGTGACTACTTTGACCAAGAGATGGAGGTCATGGGAGACCACGGAAGGTGCTTCACTGGAAGTCACTTTTTTTGAGCAGCTATTATATGCCAGGAACGGCCTGAGGAAATTTATATATTCTCAGACCAAGCAATCCTGGAAGTAGGGATAGAACTTTAAAGAGGAAGAAACTAAGATTTAGAGATGTTAAACGTCTCAAGGACGACGTGTTGAGCCAAACCAGTGCTGTTTCGATTCCTCTCTCAGTGAAATCAAACGGCATCTGGATTTTCTTCCTTGGATCTTTTCCAATCTACTATTATATATATATATATATATATATATATATATATATATATATATATATATATATATATATATGTATATGTGTATATATATATATATATTAGAATTAAAAAAATTTTTTTTTCTTCCAGTTTTATTGAGATATAATTGGCATACAACACCGTATAAGTTTAAGGGATACAGCACAGTGATTTGACTTACATACACCATGAAATGATTACCACAGTGACTTTAGTGAACACACATCATCTTACATAGATACAAAATTAAAGAAATAGAAAAAAAAGGTTTTCCTTGTGAGGAGAACTCAAAGGAAACAAAAGCAAAAATAAATTGTGTGTGTGTGTATTTTAAGGACCATATGTTGCCCTTAAGTGTTTAAGAATTCTCTGGAATTATGGTTCCTACTTATTTTGAAAATAATAATGTTGTAGGGCTCGTCATAAGAAATATTTTGGGGGACTTCCCTGGTGGTGCAGTGGTTAAGAATCCGCCTGCCAATGCAGGAGACACGGGTTCAAACCTTGGTCCGGGAAGATCCCACATGCCGCGGAGCAACTAAGCCCATGCACCACAACTACTGAGCCTGCGCTTTAGAGCCTGTGAGCCACAACTACTGAGCCTGCGAGCCACAACTACTGAAGCCCGTGTGCCTAGAGCCCATGCTCCGCAACAAGAGAAGCCACCGCAATGAGAAGCCCGCGCACCGCAACGAAGAGTAGCCACCGCTTGACGCAACTAGAGAAAGCCCGCTCGCAGCAACGAAGACCCAACACAGCCAAAAATAAATAAATTTATTTTTTTAAAAAAGAAATATTTTGGATCAAATTTTTGTAAAGTATAAAATAGCTCAAGTGGGGCTATACAGTTAACCATGTAAATATCAGTGCTGCGAGCAGAGGGTGTGACTGATGATTTTGTGCTGCATCTTCAACAGGTATGTCAATAATAATTGCTGACATTTATTGAAAATGTGGTAAGTATGTTACCTTTCTGATCTTACTCAAAACAACAACCACCTCATGAGGGGGATTTCAAATGATTTTGGATGATTTTGGTAAAGTTACTATTAATTGATATTCAATTTTAAAAAACCCTGATATTGCAATTAAAATTACAGATATGAACTAAAATTTCCACCCATTCAAAATCAGAAGAAAAATTAAAATAGACACAGACGTGGAGATAAAAGGATTTTTTAAATGAAAGATTTCCTTTATTGTGAGTACCCTGTGTGTGAGTCTGTGTGTCTGTGTGTGTGTTTGTGTGTGTGTGTGTGTGTGTGTGTAAATCTCATCTGCCTTATGATGCTAGAACTCCTTAAGGACATGGTCCATGTCTACTACATTTTTTCTCTTAAGGGAAATAGTACTCATTGTTGCTCAGTAGCTATTGTTGACTAATTAGTTGCTGTTCCATTATGAATTTTAAAATGGTTCTTTGAATATAATTTTATGTTAAAATTTTTTGCAGTATAATACTATGGAGAAAGAGATAAAGCAATGTGAAACCCAATGTTTTGACTAAAACATGAACACTAGGGATTCCTTATTTAAATGTGTGTTTTTATATTTTATATTTCCTAAAACTCAGGAAGGGATATTCAGCACAAGTTGAGTGTTGGAGAAGGGAGTTGTAGAAAACTAAGACCAGACCATGTAACTCCAGACATACTTAATTTCAGATCCACCTAGAAATATTTGGTTTCAAACTACAACTAAACTTTTGTTCTTTTGAATCATCATAGTTCGATGTTGTTATGGGTTGAATTATGTTCCCATAAAAAGATATGGTTAAGTTCTAACCCCCCATACTTCACAATATGACCTTATTTGGACATAAAGTCTTTACAGAGGTAGTGAAGTTAAAATGAGGTCATTAGGGTGGACCCTAATCCAAACTGACTGCTGTCCTTACAAAAAGGGGAAATTTGAATGTAGAGACAGACATGCATGGAGAGAAGATGATGGAAGACACACAGGGAGAAGATAGTCATGAGACTGAAGCGATGCATCTCCAAGCTAAAAAATGCCGAGGATTGCTAGCAAACACCAGAAACTAGAAGAGGCGAAGGAGTGTTCTCCAGAGCCATCGGAGAAAGCGTGGCCCTGCAGATACGTCAATTTCAGACTTCTAGCTTCTAGAACTATGAGACCACATATTTCTTACTGTTGTAAACCACCCAGTTTTTGGTACTTACAAAAGGCTTAGCAAACTAATTTAGATGTCAATTCAATAATTCTTCCTTTCTTTTTCTTTTCAATGACGCTTTGGAGTATTCCAAGCTTCTTTCATTAATTTCCCTACAGAATCCTAAAGGTAGAAATGTCAGAATTTATTTTTAAAACTTGAGTTTTAAAGTATACCTATATTATTTTACATAGTTGACTTCAATTTTCACTTAATTTGTAAACTATCTGCACATTTCACATAGTAGGTCTCCTTAACCTATGGCCCTTAGATCCCAAGGAGTCTATGGGTAGAATTTAAGAAGTTCACGACCTTGAATGGAAAAAAAAATGATATCTTATTTTCAGTAATAAACTTCAGACAAAAAATTGGCATTTCTTCCCATTATGAATGTCAGCAAAAAACCATAATAATGTCGGCAGTACCTATGAGGCCAGCAATAGAAATCACAGATATTTTCATATCAGGTTATAATTGTTTCAGATAGTTTGAAATATGTCCATATTCTAGTTTATGATATACATGCTGAGTTATTTAGGGGAAACCTGCAATTTGCTTTGCAATTTACACTGACATGCATAAAAACATTAGGATGGTTTGATGATGAGAGGCTGGCTGGCTGGCTGGTTAGATGGATATGTGATAAAGCAAGTATATTAAATGTTAATGGGAGACTCTAGAGAGAGTACATGTGTATTCTCCGTAAGATCATTAGTATTATTATTTAATATATAATAATAAGTACACACATCATATCAAAGATTTGGTTTTTAATATATTTTGCAAACTATATCATCATATGATTAATTTCCCTTGTAATTCTACAAATTTCATATTATGCGCTTAAAAATACTGTTACAAGAAATACTCCCTCGGGACTGACGAGACTACAAAGGGTCCAAGGCACACTAAATTTAACGATTTCATCTATATGGCCAATAGGCACATAAAAAGATGGTCCTAATCGTTGATTATTAGAGAAATGCAAATCAAAACTACAAATAGAGCTACCATATGATCCAGCAATCCCACTCCTGGGCATATATCCAGAGAAAACCATGGTTTGGAAAAATACATACATCCCTATGTTCATAGCAGCACTATTTACAATAGCCAAGACATGGAAGCAACCTAAATGTCCATTGACACATGAATGGATAAAGAAGATGTGGTATGTATATACAATGGAATATTATTCAGCCATTAAAAATAATGAAATAATGCCATTTGTAGCAAGATGGATGGAACTGGAGATCATCATACTAAATGAAGTAAGTCAGAAAGAGAAAGACAAATACCATATGATATCACTTATAGGTGGAATCTAAAATACGACACAAATGAACTTATCTACAAAACAGAAACAGACTCACAGACATACAGAACACACTTGTGGTTGCCAAGGGGGGGAGGGGGGTGGGGGAGGGACGGATTGGGAGTTTGGGATGAGCAGATGCAAACTATTATATATAGAATGGATAAACAACAAGGTCTTACTGTATAGTACAGGGAACTATATTCAATATCCTGTGATAAACCATAATGGAAAAGAATATGAAAAAATATATCTATGTATAACTGAGTCACTTTGCTGTGCAGCAGAAATGAACACAACATTGTAAATCAACTACACTTCAATAAAAAAAAGAATTTCATCTATGAAGTTATCACGAGGAAACTGATAAAGCAACAATATTATTCCACAAAGCTATTTCAAAGGGTTGACTTTAGGGTAAGTAAAATGTAAGAAAGTTGAATCTTTAAATTGTCATGTAACAACCATGTGTGAAATTAAAACCTGGCTGATATCTAAGAAATACTTGATTTATATTCTGTGCCAGTTAAGGACTGATGTGTAACAAATATTCCAAAACTTAATGGCTTAAGCAACAATTTACTATCTCTCATGGTTCTGCAGGGTCATGGGGCTCAGCTGTGCAGTTTCCGTTTGGGGGACTCCGATGTGGTTATGGTCAGTTGGTTGCTGGGCTGAGTCAGCTGAAGCCTTGACTGGGTCGGACATCCCAGATGGCTCACCCACATGCCTAACAGATGACGTTGGCCATCAGCTGGGACCTCAGCTGGGGCTGGTGACCACAGAAAAACATGTGACCTCTCCATGTGGCTGGAGTGTCTCACAGTATGCCATCTAGGTTCCAAGAGCAAGCATTCCAAGATACCCTGGGGGGAGCTGCAAAGATTCTTTCCTAACCTTGAAAATCACACAACACTACTTCCACCATAGTCTACATGTCAAAACTGAGTCACAGGACCAGCCCAGATTCTGAGGGAGGGGACTATACAAGGGCATGAATACTGGCCATGTGGCTCATGGTGAGGGCAGAGGGGCACCTGTGGACACCAGCTACAACGCATCCAGAAACCACCATACACAGCTGGGTGAAGAACTGAGGATAATTCTGTATTTGATTAGCATGAGACTTCTGCAAGTCATGCGCACCTGTGTCTCCAACTTAGCTAATTGATATTTAGCTAATTATTTCTCACAGAGCCCCAAATGAATTCCTTTCCTGTTGAATTTCTTATTTTGGCCTTGGATAGGTGAAAATGGGGCCAAATATGTGATTTAGTACTCCCTAGTTCCCCATTATCTCTAAAAGTTCAACCATTCTCATTTAACTCCTTCAATAAGTGTGATCTGTCTTGAAGACAAGAGATTCATTATTGGTTGTTGTTTTTTTTCTTCTTCATACCCTTTCCATATGAAAGACCAAGCATACTGCCTAGTACACAGAAGTCCCCCCAAGATAAACAATTTTCATCATCATAAAATTAAGATGTGCAAAGCTCATATGGACTTTGTAAGTGGGTTAGGGGAATAAAACAGAAGTTATCATCAATATGAATTCACAACCCGTACGAACTCCCATGCCAACTCTCCTGGCTCTAGTTTCTGAGGAAAGAATGAGAGGAAGTTTTACTCCTTGATGTGGTTTAGCATTTTTCTTTCAGGGCACGTGTATTTGCAATAAAGGATTTGCACTTTATTGTGTCCAACCAGGTATATCCCATTGGTCAAGGATACCTCAGCAGATTAATCTCTTAACTGACCTTTTAGTAGAATTTTTAAAAGTAGAAACAGATAAACTAGGTGAATTAACAAGTTAGACTATAAAGAAAAAAAATGAAAAATAAACTCCTGTTCCAGTCAATACAGGTCTTTCAGGGTCTGTATTTCCCCAAAGATTCAGAACTCACTAAGAATTCTATAAAACATTATCTCATTGAATTAATTAGTCTTCTTAATAACCTATATGGCAGGGACTGTTACTCTTTCCAGTTTATAGGAAATGTCAAGTGACCACTGGCAACACCTGTACAGTCTGATGCCAACATCTGCTCGCTTGGTTGGTGTATCTTTCGGTTATAATAAGAACAGCTGACCAGTGCTGCCACCCACTGTGGGCCCTGAGACAGGTTCATAGCATCCCATTCTCTCAACCCACCTCTGATTTCAGCCACAACTGCCATTTACTCTGTGTCCTACTTCAAGCCCAAGACAGGCAACTTCCCACTCTCTGCTCGAGTCTTAGATCCTGCAAACATCCCGCTCAGTCTGACAGCCAGCACAGAAGTGTGGGGGGACTCACTGCCCCTAGAGTCAACTCTCAATGAACAGCAGACAGGAGCTGGTGAATACATGCTCCTGACGGCCATCATCCTGAGAGTGAACAATTCTGGGAGGTTTCGGTATAGTTCTCAGGGAGGTTGGAGGAATCTAGCCCCCTTTGCCTACAACCTTGATAATGATCTTTTCTATTGGTTTTTCCTCCTTCCCTGTCTCCCAGAGACCACCAGCCCAATAAACTGCCTACACTGAATCCTTGTCTCAGGCTCTGCGTTGGGGAAACAAGGTCTGTTATTATTGGATGCATCCACTCTATTCAGTGGAGAGAATGGAGTACACATTCCAAATCTGTGTTTCTTCTGTGAATTCACTAAGTGAGCCCCTCCTGAAAGAGGTCTTTGGAGATTACTGAGTAGCTGTAGTTTTCACATCCAGGCCCTTTAGTTATCTCTCTAATTAGATGGTGATCCCCTTGAGGATAAGTGCTTTGACTTTGAGTCATTTCTCACATTGCACACAAATGGCTGCTTGGCATTTAACAGGTGCTCAATTAGTACAGGCTGACTAAGTAAGTGGTTCTCCCCCTTGAAAGTGTTACCTCTTTATGTCCTCATCTATTAAAAATGCAAGCAGTATCTCCCTAGTGTATCCTCCATAGGAAATTTTCTCTGACTAAGCAGTGCTTTTTCCTAAACTCCAACTATCCAACACTAATGAGTGTTATTTTGTAAGGACATGACTAACAGTCAGATAGACTCAATAGAGATGAAGTAAGCGTGGCAGAAAGAGCATAGATTTGGAGTCAGACAGACCAGGGTTGCATTCCGACACCTCCATTTACAAAATATGGAAACTGGGGCAAGGTAATTAACATTATCGGACCTGTGTCCTTATCCACATAAAGATTCAAGTGATACCAACCCTGCAGAGCTTTTGTGAGCATTTTATGAAATCACGTGTAAAGAGTGTTGGAAAGGAAAGCACACCGTAGCTCAGTACCTGGGATCTACCTGCTCCTGGGTTCATGCTTGGTTTTCATGAGCTACTTATTGTGTGATTAATATATAAACCTGTTTGAGTCTTAGATTTCTCTTTTGTAAGGGAAGGATAATTAATAACTTTCATGTTTACCACATATGGCTGAAGCCAACATCAAATAAAATCATGCATGTGAAAGTTACTTGAGATTTGCAAAAGTAATGATGGGTAGTAGAGGAAGTGGGGGTGAGGCTGTCATGCACAGTGGTACAGTCTGTGCACTGCACAAAGTCCCTTCAAAATTGATTACTGTGAAGTAATCTTTCAACATAAAATTTATGTCTATTCAAAACGAATCTATGAGAACACATGTTTTTTGAGTGAGGCCAGTTAACAATGTATACATTTGTTTTTCTTAATTATTAATGAATAGTATAATGAATAAATTGATGGACTAATGAAACATACACGTTATAAAAACTTGGCTCTGATGATCTGAAACAGCTGTCAAATTTTTTTTTCTCTTCGATAGGAAATTGTTTTGTTTAGCTCAAGTCAGGGCTATTAGCACCAATGACTTTGAAGAGCTCTGTATTTACTTTAGATCAATCTGAGTATTTCTTCCAATGTTTACTTTTTTATTTAAATTGGGGTTTTGTCACAAATAGATACCCAGCTATTGCACAAGAATCTCAGTTGTGTTCATATCTTGCATATCTGGAAAAAAAAGCATTTGGAAGGGAAATAAAATCCACCCAGAATTATGGTAAATGCACCCATTTATTTATTCATCCAGCATGTAGTAAGTATGCCATGGGCCATGCCTTTCCAACTGGAATACTAATAAGTTGCCTAAAATTCTGTCAGTGGGTCATGAGACTTCTTACAAGAATTTGTCATCCTCTGATGATTTATCAACTAAATGCTGACCTTTTGTGGATGACAAATTCTTCAAGGGCAAGAACCATATTCATCATTTTTATATATACTACTATGACATATCATATACAAAAAAATGTTGGCTGAAATGATAATCCAAGCGCCTGCCAAGTGAACTTCAAAGACGCATCCCAGTAGAGCACTCTGCAGTCACATCACCCAGAGAGGACAAGGACATGGCAAATGTCATAAAACAATGACTTCTTAAGCAAGGGTCTAACCACAGCATCCCGTCCCCTTGAAGAGACTCATCAATAATGACTTGTCATTCGATAATGGTCACAAAGCCATTTTCTGGCTCTTTCTGACTGAACACTGGGAGGGGAGGGGAGAAAGGGAAATGAGGGAGGGTCAGGGAGGGAGGGGGGTGTCTGAACTTCTTCCAGGAAGAACAGAACCATTTGTTTGTACCAGTTCTGGGATAGCTTTCAAAAAGAGAGCCAAAGCCATTCAGATTTTATTAATTTGGCCAACTCAATTAAAACGTCCTTGATAAGAAAAAGGTGAAGGAATGGCTATAGAGGATTCATGAGCTTTGCAAGCATCCTTCATTTCAACCCAAACTTACTAGGGATTAAAAAAAACCTATTTTCAGAGGCAATTAACCCAAAATACATTGTGAAAAGCAGAGTGACTATCTGTGGCTACATATATCTGTGGCCATTTTCTATTTTCATTTCCTTTATTACAGATGCAATTTTATCTAAATAAACTATGTTTTATGAGTAAAAACAAGAAAAATTAGAATCTCCGTATTTTAGTTTCATTTTTTTTCCTTCTGTCAACAGCCCCCATCGCTGAGACTCTTATCTTTGTATCATGTCATCTCAAAAACATATGAGAGTGTGGTCCTCCTGACCTTCCCCATCCAAGTCTAACTGTCTAAGCTGCCAAAAGAGCCTTCCTTGAGTGCCTCTGTTCACATCAGTGTAGATTTACGATCATGAATAAGGCAGCTTTTTATTTCTTCCCACATCAAGTCTTAATCCAAATCCTCCATCTCTTTGGTTGTGATGTATACGTAGCAGTTCTATGATTAGGCTTGAAATTAATCCGTGTAGTGACAGTAATATTAAAACAATCATTTTCTTCTTATTAGATATATGGGTACACAAATCTTCACAATAGCCAGAAAATCATCTATTTCTGGATAGGACTCAGGCTACGGACTTAAATCCAGGAGTTGAGCCAAAACTTATGCATCAATAGCCACATTATATTAGAACTGGTTATAGGAAACTGGTTCCCAAATCCCCACAGAAGATCTGCCTTAGTGAGGATAACAGTCTGGGGATTCAAAAACAGTATGTTTTTTTTTTTTTTTAAATGAAAGAGATGTAATTTTATTCCATGTTATATATTATAAATTCTTTGAGGAAAGGGACTATTTAATTCATCTTTATATTCCCCCAAATAACAGAGTACCTGATATGTGCTAGGCACTAGATAAATATTGAATAAATGACTAAACCTAAACATCATTAAGCTAAAAATTAAATGTTTCGATTTGCAGTGCATGAGATATCATGCTTTGATTATCATCCTTATTTTCTGAACCTCTTCATAAATATTTCATCTCTACCTTACATGTCATATCATTTAAGTTTATGCTAACATTTGGCGTTCACTCTTATCTCCTCAATCAGTCAAGCTTTTTCCTTGTTTTATTTGGTTGAAAAGGACAGAGAGCACTGAAACCTCCATCCTGCCCCCCAAGTGGCGGGGTCTTAACTAAAGGATACACATTGGGAGGAACTCAGAAAACCTGAACAATCAGACTGCAGCAAAGCCAGGAACCATTTCAGATCTTCAATCTCACGCTTCCGCAAAGCTCTGTTTTCCCTACCCTGGGCCACTATGACCATTCGCTCCTTTTCCTATATATGCTCTTTCCCACAGAGCTGCTGCCTCCTTATAGTATCAATGCTTTTACCAAAAACTTGGGGTTGGCCACGAGTCCAAATGACTATGACTCTCATCTGTGACAATTTTTCAGCTCTTGCTCCCAATGGTAACTGAATCTGTGGGTTCCCCACTCAAATTTCTAAACCAAAGTTCTCATCTTAATCCAACACATTTTGGCTTCCTGTTGGGGTAGGCGGAGAGTGCAGTCCATGTGGGTCACAGGGGGCTGCCCTTTGGCAGGAACGACGGGCTCAGCAATTTCACAGCGCCGAAGGCTATAGGCTGGCAAGTACGTGACTGAAATTCTAATAAGCTGACATAATTATTCGCTTCATTATATTGCTTATATCAGTTTCACTCTTCGTTTCTAAGATTAAGCTATTATGAAATTGTCTGAGTTCATTGTTTTTGTGCCCTAAGTGTGCAACCGTTCTAATCTTTCACATTATGTGAACCTGAAAACAATGCATAGAACACTGATGTTCTGTATTTATTGATTAGTTATTATTTGGAACGACTATAAAATATGTTTTAATACTTTGACTTATTGACATTTATGAAGGACTGGCCAAGAACGAAGAAAAGTTGAATCATAAGTTCTTGATTTAATCTGAACAAAGTCTCATACTCTGGTTGCAATTAAGTCACATACTTTGAAACCAGAGAAATCAGTTCATATTACTAATAATAAAAGCTGATGGGGAAGATTTACTCTGAAATTTAAAATCTTGAGCTTAGTTGGACTGCATGGTAATTTAGGCACCATTAATAAAAACATTTATTGTGTTAGTCTAGGTTTTACAAAAAGCAGAGCCATTATTTAAAATCAATAAAATTGAAAAACCATTCTTGCATGGGAGCCAATGAACAGACTTTATTTTCTTCCTGCAGCAATTCATCTACCATGAGAATACTTCTCTGTGCATACCCTTTCATCAGCTTCTAGAAGCTGAGTCTCAAAAACACATGTGTCTGCAGTCTACTGTATCTAGTCCCTTATTATGAGGCTAACCTTTCCCCTTAACGAGGAAGTGCTTGCATTAACAGGACAATGTTGGGAAATGAATTCGGAAAGCTAGTATTTAGATGGCACATCAGTACTTACATCTGACCCTTCAAAGCTCTAGCAGTTAACTAAGACCTATAGCCTGAAATCTAACCACAGATGAAACTGTACCAATTCCAAATGAATGCTATTTTCTCCAGATAGTAATGGAGCAAAGCTGTCAGAGAGAAATCCTCAGCGACTTAACGAGAATAAAAAATGCCATGGAGAAGTGCCAGTCTCATCAAGGACTTAAAAAGTAGAGTAAATATGGAATATCCAATCAACTCAGAAAAAAAAGGCAGATTGTCATCTCATTTTTCATGAAGCTGTAACGTGAAGAGAACCCAAATCAGTGTCTTTTAAGAGTATTCTTTAATCCAATTGTACTGCCAATCAGGGCTCAAGAGTCAAGTTCAATGGAAAAAATAGTGCAATAAGGGATCATACAAGAAAATTCAGAGAAGTACCCTCCAGCAGTGATGGCTTTTCCCTTTGAAGTGGAGACACATTTCAAAATTTTAAGTGCTTCTCGGCTGGTAGAAATAAGAATTCTATTATTTTTAAATGGTAATGAGCACATAATAACTAGCGTTCAGAAATGAAAATTCTATGAAATTGGTTGCATCAAGAGGGATTGACCAAGAGTTCTTTAAAAGAATACATTTTTAAAACCAGAAGAGGGACTTCGCTGGTGGCACAGTGGTTAAGAATCCGCTTGCCAATGCAGCGGACACGGGTTCGGGCCCTTCTCCGGGAAGATCCCACATGCCACGGAGCAACCAAGCCCGTGCGCCACAACTACTGAGCCTACACTCTAGAGACCAAGAGCCACAACGAATGAGCTCACGTGCCACAACTACTGAAGCCTGCACACCTAGAGCCTGTGCTCCGCAACAAGAGAAGCCACAGCAATGAGAAGCTCGCGCACCACAATGAAGAGCAGCCCCCGCTCTCAGCAACTAGAAGAAAGCCCATGCACAGCAATGAAGACCCAATGCAGCCAAAAATAAATAAAATAAAATAAAACATTTAAAAAAACCCAAGAATTTAACTGAAGCGGAGGTCTACCCTATAAGATTAAAAAAAAAAATACACAGATTTCTCTTTTAGAATGTTTGTGACCCCAAAGGAAGAGAGGCCATGACAGGGGAAGCTTTGACCTCTGTACCCACCTTCAATCAGACAAAACTTAATAGGCAAACTTTGCTGAGAGCCCTCATATACAAGATTACAAGTTCTAAGGTCTGTCTGTATTGCTGTCTTATTCAAATTTGGGGAGTAGACATTTGGAAGTTGGTTCAGGAAACTTCTGCATGTAATTAAATCACTCTTTAAGACATATTCAGTGCTCTTACAGAAAAAAAAAAAGATGCTGAGATACTGATTGTTACTCATAATTTGAAACAATTTTGTAAACTCTCTTTCTTATGCCTTCCCAGTTCAGATGCCTTCTCTCCCTTCTCTATTTTTCTAGAACTGAAAGTGATTTTCATCAAAATAAGTGGACAGGTTGGAAAGCTGCCCATATGTTTTCCCAGTGTAGCCCATCACACCAAAAATAGATCTCCTACTTCTTTCTGCGGCATCTATAATGATTTCACAATTAGAGGTCATTAAGACTCCCAAAGAGAAGAACTTCCTAGAAATACAAAATCCACATTACATCTTTCATGGTAGACATTTACCAAAACTGTGTCTGCACAGACCCATGGTTCCAATAAGGTCAGTGGTGCACAAGTAGAAATTAACGGCATGAACCGGATCAAGCAATAAAAGTTGTACCTTAGAAGGAGGCAATTAATACGTTATTTTGTGTTAGATCTTTTACTGATAGACTCCTCACAGCATTGCTTAACTGATTCTGTAAACTTCAATTGTAATTTAATATTATAATTCAATAAGTTGCCAATATTTACAGAATGTCTGAATAAAATCTTTACTGTCATTATTAGTTATTTAGATCGATTCAAATACTAGGTCTTTACTCTTGACAAGTTGTTATCAGGCACTAATTCTCCTGGAAAGGCAATTCTGGATTTTTCCTACAAACTCGCATTGCCATGAGCTACCTTGTCCATAATCCCCGTTTATGTAACTGAGAAACACCAGCATTGCTAAGCTTGAAGGTCATGCTTTACTTTCTAAGCTTTAACCACAGGAGAGTGTGGTTCGTTAAAACAAAAATCTTATGACTGTGTTCTTTGTATGTGTAAACATCACCCGTGGTTTCTGCCATCCAGGATCTATTCTTTTTTCTAGAAACAAGACGTGGATTTTCCTTTGGAAATTCTCTTCCTCCATCGTATGCTGGCTTGATGAGAGTCTGTCAAGTCATCTTCCCCTCTTCTGGCCTGAGAAGATCCTCTGGGGTCATCTCTCCCAGGAAGTGAACCTTGAGTAACTTGACACAAGTCAACTTGAGGTGAGTCACACTCATCTCAGAGGAAGGACTCTGAAGAGCCCAGCCATGATTCCCGACACTCCAATCCTGACTTTCAAATGTTCTGTGATTCTCTGAGCTCTCCACAAACAATTTTGTGCACAGAAATCAAACTGAGAGATGACCAAACATTAAATGAAGATGACCCATCCCTGAGATGCAGATTCTATGGGTCTGGGATGGTTCCAGGGACCTGCATTTTTTTGGACAAACATCCCCAAAAATTCTTATGCCAGTGACTCAAAGAACACACTGAAAAACATTAGTGTAAATTGCCAATGAATTCTATGTTTAAATTAAAAAGAGGTGATTTTTATTGTGTATCACCAAATGATCTTAATCACTCTTTATAAAGCTTTGAAAAGTGATGATTATTATAGAGGTGTGTTACCTTGGGAGAGAAGAGAGATTCCAGATCTTTTGAGTGGATTCTTTTTTTTAAACTCCCCCTTCCCTGCCATCCTGCCCTTGCCCCCGTCAACCAGAACCCTTGAAAAATTGTGAAGAAGCCTCTATTCCTGATGAGAGCGTGTCCTATCAATCTTTGCACAGAAAAAAGGTTGCGATCCACCACTTCTGAATGACTATCACTTTGTTTCATAGTCTGAAATCCACCCAAAAGAACAACCTGATTTTCCCGATAATGAAATTACCAAAGAGGACTCAATGACTCATTTGGGGAAAGCTTCAAAGAAGAACTGAGGACATTACCAAAAAAAAAAAAAAATAGTGAGAGACAGAAACTTCAACATACCCACAGGCTTAGAAATGGCTTTGCCTCTTAGTCCTTTATTCTATTCTACATTGCTGTTTGGAAATCAGAGTGGATTATATAAATTATTCCTTTGGTGATGGAGAGGAGAAAGGTGATTGGTTCATCACAAAAGTGCAAGGGGAGAAGATGGTGGAAGAGTGAGACATGGAGATCAACTTCCTCCCCACAAATACATCAGAAATACATCTACATGTGGAACAACTCCTACAGAACACCTACTGAACGCTGGAAGAAGACCTCAGACCTCCCAAAAGGCAAGAAACTCCCCACGTCCTTGGGTAGGGCAAAAGAAAACAGAAAAAACAGAGACAAAAGAATAGGGACAGGACCTGCACCTCTGGAGGGAGCTGTGAAGGAGGAAAGGTTTCCACACACTAGGAGCCCCTTCGCGGGCAGAGACTGCGAGTGGCAGAGGGGGAAGCTTCGGAGTCATGGAGGAGAGTGCAGCCACAGGGGTGCAGAGGGGAGAGCGGAGAGATTCCTGCACAGAGGATCGGCGCCGACCAGCACTCACCAGCCCGAGAGGCTTGTCTGCTCACCTGCCGGGGCGGGCAGGGGCTGGGAGCTGAGGCTCGGGCTTCAGTCGGATCGCAGGGAGAGGACTGGGGTTGGCGGCGTGAACACAGCCTGAAGGGGTCTAGTGCGCCACAGCTAGCCGGGAGGGAGTCCGGGGAAAAGTCTGCAGCTGCCGAAGAGGCAAGAGACCACTGTTTCCTGGGGCGCAAGGAGAGGGGATGAAGAGCGCCGCTTAAAGGAGCTCCAGAGATGGGCGTGAGCCGTGGCTATCAGCGCAGACCCCAGAGACGGGCATGAGACACTAAGGCTGCTGCTGCAGCCACCAGGAATCCTGTGTGCATGAACAGGTCACTCTCCACACCGCCCCTCCCGGGAGCTGCTGCAGCCCGCCACGGCCAGGGTCCCGTGATCCAAGGACAACTTCCCCGGGAGAACGCACGGCGCGCCTCAGGCTGCTGCAACGTCATGCTGGCCTCTGATGCCGCAGGCTCGCCCCGCATTCCGTACCCCTCCCTCCCCCCGGCCTGAGTGAGCCAGAGCCCCCGAATCAGCTGCTCCTTTAACCCCGTCCTGTTTGGGCGGGGAACAGACGCCATCAGGCGACCTACACACAGAGGCGGGTCCAAATCCAAAGCTGAACCCCAGGAGCTGTGCGAACAAAGAAAAGAAAGGGAAATCTCTCCCAGCAGCCTCAGGAGCAGCGGATTAAATCCCCACAGTCAACTTGATGTACCTGCATCTGTGGAATACCTGAATAGACAACGAATCATCCCAAATTGAGGTGGACTTTGAGAGCAACGATATATATATATTTTTTTCCTTTTTCTCTTTTTTGTGAATGTGTATGTGTATGCTTCTGTGTGTGATTTTGTCTGTATAGCGTTGCTTTTACCATTTGTCCTAGGGTTCTGTCTGTTTTTTTGTTTTTTGGGTTTTTTTAGTATAGTTTTTAGTACTTGTTATCATTGGTGGATTTGTTTTTTGGTTTGGTTGCTCTCTTCTTTCTTTTTTATTTTATTACTTAAAAAATTTTTTTTAATAATTATTTTTTATTTTAATAACTTTTTTAATTTTCTTTTTTCTTTCTCTTTTTCTCCCTTTTCTTCTGAGCCGTGTGGATGACAGGGTCTTGGTGCTCCAGCTGGGCATCAGGACTGTGCCTCTGAGGTGGGAGAGCCGAGTTCAGGATATTGGTCCACCAGAGACCTCCCAGCTCCACATGCTATCAAACGGCAAAAATCTCCCAGAGATCTCCATCTCAACTCCAAGACCCAGCTCCACTCAACGACCAGCAAGCTCCAGTGCTGGACACCCTATGCCAAAAAACTAGCAAGACAGGAACACAACCCCACCCATTACCAAAGAGGCTGCCTAAAATCATAATAAGGTCACAGACACCTCAAAACACACCACCAGAGGCGGACTTGCCCATGAGAAAGACAAGATCCAGCTTCATCCACCAGAACACAGGCACTAGTCCCCTCCACCAGGAAGCCTACACAACCCACTGAACCAACCTTATCCATTGGGAGCAGACACCAAAAACAACGGGAACTACGAACCTGAAGCCTGCAAAAAGGAGACCCCAAACACAGTAAGTTAAGCAAAATGAGAAGACAGAGAAACACATAGCAGATGAAGGAGCAAGGTAAAAACCCACCAGGTCAAACAAATGAAGAGGAAATAGGCAGTCTACCTGAAAAAGAATTCAGAATAATGATAGTAAAGATGAACCAAAATCTTGGAAATAGAATGAAGAAAATACAAGAAACGTTTAACAAGGACCTAGAAGAACTAAAGAGCAAACAAACAATGACGGACAACACAATAAATGAAATTTAAAATTCTCTAGAAGGAATCAATAGCAGAATAACTGAGGCAGAAGAATGGATAAGTGACCTGGAAGATAAAAGAGTGGAAATAACTACTGCAGAGCAGAATAAAGAAAGAAGAATGAAAAGAATTGAGGACAATCTCAGAGACCTCGGGGACAACATGAAACACACCAACATTTGAATTATAGGCGTCCCAGAAGAAGAAGAGAGAAAGAAAGGGACTAAGAAAATATTTGAAGAGATTATAGCTGAAAACTTCCCTAATATGGGAAAGGAAATAGTTAATCAAGTCCAGGAAGTGCAGAGAGTCCCATACAGGATAAGTCCAAGGAGAAACACGCCAAGACACATATTAATCAAACTATCAGAAACTAAATACAAAGAAAAAAATTTAAAAGCAGCAAGGGAAAAACAACAAATAACATACAAGGGAAACCCCATAAGGTTAACAACTGATCTTTCAGCAGAAACTCTGCAAGCCAGAAGGGAGTGGCAGGACATATTTAAAGTGATGAAAGGGAAAAACCTACAACCAGGATTACTCTACCCAGCAAGGATCTCATTCAGATTTGACAGAGAAATTAAAACCTTTACAGGCAAGCAAAAGCTAAGAGAATTCAGCACCACCAAACCAGCTTTACAACAAATGCTAAAGGAACTTCTCTAGGCAGGAAACACAAGAGAAGGAAAAGACCTACAGTAACAAACCCAAAACAGTTAAGAAAATGGTAATAGGAACATACATATTGATAATTACCTTAAATATAAATGGATTAAGTGCTCCAACCAAAAGACATAGACTGGTTGAATGGATACAAAAACAAGACCCCGTATACATGCTGTCTACAAGAGACCCACTTCAGACCTAGGGACACATACAGACTGAAAGTGAGGGGATGGAAAAAGATATTTCATGCAAATGGAAATCAAAAGAAGGCTGGAGTAGCAATTCTCACATCAGACAAAAAAGACTTTAAAACAAAGACTATCAAAAGAGACAAAGAAGGACATTACATAATGATCAAGGGATCAATCCAAGAAGAAGATAAAACAATTGTAAATATTTATGCACCCAAGATAGGAGCACTTCAATACATAAGGCAAATGCTAACAGCCATAAAAGGGGAAATTGACAGTAACACAATCATAGTAGGGGACTTTAACATCCCACTTTCACCAATGGACAGATCATCCAAACAGAAAATAAGGAAACACAAGCTTTAAATGATACATTAAACAAGATGGACTTAATTGATATTTATAGGACATTCCATCCAAAAACAACAGAATACACTTTCTTCTCAAGTGCTCATGGACATTCTCCAGGATAGATCATATCTTGGGTCACAAATCAAGCCTTGGTAAATTTAAGAAAATTGAAATCGTGTCAAATATCTTTTCCGACCACAATGCTCTGAGACTAGATATCAATTACAGGAAAAAATCTGAAAGAAATACAAACACATGGAGGCTAAACAATACACTACCTAATAACCAAGAGATCACTGAAGAAATCAAAGAGGAAATCAAAAAATACCTAGAAACAAATGACAATGAAAACACGACGACCCAGAACCTATGGGATGCAGCAAAAGCAGTTCTAAGAGGGAAGTTTATAGCAATACAAACCTACCTTACGAAACAAGAAACTTCTCAAATAAACAACCTAACCTTACACCTAAAGCAATTAGAGAAAGAAGAACAAAAATACCCACAAAGTTAGCAGAAGGAAAGAAATCATAAAGATCAGATCAGAAATAAATGAAAAAGAAATGAAGGAAACAATAGCAAAGATCAATAAAACTAAAAGCTGGTTCTTTGAGAAGATAAACAAAATTGATAAACCATTAGCCAGACTCATCAAGAGAAAAAGGGAGAAGACTCAAATCAATAGAATTAGAAATGAAAAAGGAGAAGTAACAACTGACACTGCAGAAATACAAAGGATCATGAGAGATTACTACAAGCAACTATATGCCAATAAAATGGACAATCTGGAAGAAATGGACAAATTCTTAGAAAAGCACAACCTTCTGAGACTGAGCCAGGAAGAAACAGAAAATATAAATAGACCAATCACAAGCACTGAAATTGAAACTGTGATTAAAAATATTCCAACAAACAAAAGCCCAGGACCAGATGGCTTCACAGGCGAATCATATCAAACATTTAGAGAAGAGCTAACACCTATCCTTCTCAAACTCTTCCAAAATATAGCAGAGGGAGGAACACTCCCAAAATCATTCTACGAGGCCACCATCACCCTGATACCAAAACCAGACAAAGATGTCACAAAGAAAGACAACTACAGGCCAATATCACTGATGAACATAGATGCAAAAATTCTCAACAAAATACTAGCAAACAGAATCCAACAGCACATTAAAAGGATCATACACCATGATCAAGTGGGGTTTATCCCAGGAATGCAAGGATTCTTCAATATATGCAAATAAACCAATGTGATACACCATATTAACAAATTGAAGAAAAAAAACCATATGATCATCTCAATAGATGCAGAAAAAGCTTTCGACAAAATTCAACACCGATTTATGATAAAAACCCTCCAGAAACTAGGCATAGAGGGAACTTACCTCAACATAATAGAGGCCATATATGACAAACCCACAGCCAACATCGTTCTCAATGGTGAAAAACTGAAACCATTTCCACTAAGATCAGGAACAAGACAAGGTCGCCCACTCTCACCAGTATTAGTCAACATTGTTTTGGAAGTTTTAGCCACAGCAATCAGAGAAGAAAAAGAAATAAAAGAATCCAAATCAGAAAAGAAGAAGTAAAGCTGTCACTGTTTGCAGATGACATGATACTATAAATAGAGAATCCTAAAGATGCTACCATAAAACTACTAGAGCTAATCAATAAATTTGGTAAAGTAGCAGGATACAAAATTAATGCACAGAAATCTCTTGCAATCCTATACACTAATGATGAAAAATCTGAAAGTGAAATTAAGGAAACACTCCCATTTAGCACTGCAACAAAAAGAATAAAATATCTAGGAATAAACCTACCTAAGAGACAAAAGACCTGTATGCAGAAAACTATAAGACAATGATGAAAGAAATTAAAGATGATACAAATAGATGGAGAGATATACCATGTTCTTGGATTGCAAGAATCAACATTGTGAAAATGACTATACTCTCCTCCAAAGCAATCTACAGATTCAGTGCAATCCCGATCAAACTACCAATGGTATTTTTCACAGAACTAGAACAAAAAGTTTCACAATATGTATGGAAACATAAAAGACCCCGAATAGCCAAAGCAATCTTGTGAAAGAAAAACGGAGCTGGAAGAATCAGGTTCCCTGACTTCAGACTATACTACAAAGCTATAGTAATCAACACAGTATGGTACTGGCACAAAAACAGAAATATAGATCAATGGAACAGGATAGAAAGCCCAGAGATAAACCCATGCACATACGATCGCCTTATTTTTGATAAAGGAGGCAAGAATAAACAAAGGGGAAAAGACAGCCTCTTCAATAAGTGGTGCTGGGAAAACTGGACAGCTACATGTAAAAGAATGAAATTACAACACTCCCTGACACCATACACAAAAATAAACTCAAAATGGATTAAAGACCTAAATGTAAGGCCAGACACTATAAAACTGTTAGAGGGAAACATAGGCAGAATACCCTATGACATAAATCACAGCAAGATCCTTTTGGACCCACCTCCTAGAGAAATGGAAATAAAAACAAAAATAAACAAATGGGACCTAATGAAACTGAAAAGCTTTTGCACACAAAAGGAAACCATAAACAAGACGAAAAGACAACCCTTAGAATAGGAGAAAATATTTGCAAATTAAGCAACTGACAAAGCATTAATCTCCAAAATTTACAAGCAGCTCATGCAGCTCAATATCAAAAAAACAAAAAACCCAATCCAAATATGGGCAGAAGACCTAAACAGATATTTCTCCAAAGAAGAGGTACTGATTGCCAACAAACACATGTAAGGATGCTCAACATTACTAATTAGAGAAATGCAAATCAAAACTCCATTGAGGTATCACGTCACACCAGTCAGAATGGTCATCATCAAAAAATCTACAAACAATAAATGCTGGAGAGGGTGTGGAACCCTCTTGCACTGTTAGTGGGAATATAAAGTGATATAGCCACTATGGGGAACAGTATGGAGGTTCCTTAGAAAAGTAAAAATAGAACTACCGTACGAAGCTGCAATTCCACTCCTGGGCATATACCTTGAGAAAACCATAATTCAAAAAGAATCATGTACCACAATGTTCATTGCAGCTCTATTTACAATAGCCAGGACATGGAAGCAACCTAAGTGTCCATCGACAGATGAATGGATAAAGAAGATGTGGCACATATATACAAAGGAATATTACTCAGCCATAAAAAGAAATGAAATTGAGTCATTTGTAGTGAGGTGGATGGACCTAGCATCTGTCATATAGAGTGGAGTAAGTCAGAAGGAGAAAAACAAATACCATATGCTAACACATATATATGGAATCTAAAGAAAAAAAAATCGTCATGAAGAACCTAAGGGCAGGGTGGGCATAAAGATGTGGACCTACTAGAGAATGGACTTGAGAACACGGGGAGGGGGAAGGGTAAGCTGGGACAAAATGAGAGAGTGGCATGTACATATATACACTACCAAATGTAAAATAGATAGCTAGTGGGAAGCAGCTGCACAGGGAGATCACCTCGGTGCTTTGTGACCACCTAGAGGGGTGGGATAGGGAGGGTGGGAGGGAGGGAGACGCAAGAGGGAAGAGATATGGGGATATACGTATATGTATAGCTGATTCACTCTGTTATAAAGCAGAAACTAACACACCATTGTAAAGCAATTATACTCCAATAAAGATGTTAAAAAAAAAAAAAAAGAGTGCAACGGGAAAAAAACCCAGTAAACAAAATTGAGGCTACTTCTGATGATTCAAACAGAAGAGAACTGGCTGTTATCTCAATGTAATACCAAGAAAGAGAACAAACAGAAGACTCTGGATCAATGGCAAGCAGATCTATTCAGCAGAAAGGTCGTCTGGCAATAGAAGGTCTCTAAACCAACAACACAAAAGGCTGCATCAGAGCACTGCTACCTGAGCTTCGACAGGGGATGTAGGAGGAATGAGGCATCTCCTAAAACAGGTGCCCCTAAGTTATATATGGGAAAGATGTTAGGGCAGCTTTCAATACATAGAGCTGTTAAAGCCTTTAATTCAAGGCTTCAAAAAATAATATGGCGGTACTTTCATTTTTCAATGGCTGTGCTTAAAGATACTTTTAAAATATTTTAAAAAACATATTTACCTATTTGGTAACCAGTGGTTTTTGTTTGTTTGTTTGTTTTGTTTTCGTCTGCAGAGCTTACAGCATCTTAGTTCCCAGACCAGGGATGGAACCCATGCCCCCTGCAGTGGAAGCACAGAGTCCTAACCACTGGACCACCAGGGAATTCCTGATAACCAGTGTTTTTAAATGAAGCTAGTTTGTAGGTTTGGGTTAATTTCATCATTGAAATCAAGCTCAGGTCTCTGCGGCACTGGAGCAGGTCCTTGCCATGGGTAAATGAACTGGTTCTTGCTTTAGATCCTTAAAAGAAATACCCAGAATCTAATCTAAACAATGAAGAGAGGTCTAAAGAGTAAATGATTACATAGTTTCAAACTCTTGCAACAAAATTTACCTTCTGCTTTGTAAACATGGAAGAGACCAAGGAACCTAACTTTATATCGCAAAACCCTGTTGTGTGTGCGCGCGTGCGCGTGTATATGTGTGTTTACACACGCATATACACATACATAATGAACTTTATGTAAATATAAAATTAAAATTGCATATTATAATGACTAGTGGGAAGAGAAGGGTGTTCATGGAAAAGTAAGAATTTGATAATATTTCTCCAGCACGATTTATTTATTTATTCAACAAATATGTCTTGAACATTGGCCGAAGGCCAGGCATTCTTCCTGGACAATAGGGACGCAACAAGGCAAAGGGAACTAAGGGAACGTAGAGTTCAAAGGAGGGGGGCAGACAAGTAAAGGAGTAATTATGAGAAGGTATAGGAAGTGCTACCGTCGGAAAAGAGCAAGGATTCCTGACCTGGACTTGGGAACAGACTCTATGAGGAGAGGCAAAAGGTGTTGGGAAGTGAATGACAGTCAATGCCACTGGGACTTCAGAGTGTGAAGGTGCTAAGGGTTAAGGCCCAGGAGGCAAACAAAGGCTTGATCAAGAAGGGCCTTGTACCATGTTGCTTGGATTGTCCTGATATTCTCAGAGAATGGGAATCCACTGAGGATTTTAGGCAAGGAAATAACATGATTGCCTTTGAGGAAAATCACAACGGCGGCTGCAATGTGGAGAAAGGATTGTTGCAGAACGAAGACTAGGACAGGGAGACCATTCAGGAGGTTGCTGCAGCAATTTGGGAGGAAAATAACTGGAGCCTTGACTAGGGTCAAGCTGGGTGGAGTAGAGAAGAGTATAGATTCCAGAGCTCTTGAAGGAGAAGTGATTGAAAGGGATGAGTGATTGGATCTGAGAGTCAAGAGAAACGACAATGATTCGTTTGTGGCTTGGGCAATTGGGAGGATAGTGGCACCTTTTAATCTGACCAATACGGTGGAAGTAGACACAGGTTTTGGTGGGAGAGTGGAAGGAAGAAGCAGAGATGAGGAGGATCAGGACAAAGACGACTGAATTCAGTCTTGCATTGGTTGTGTCTGCGGTGCCCGTGGTGTTTCCAGATGAAGATATCGAAAGGCTTTTGCATGGTTATATGGGTCTGCAACTTGGAGGAAGGATCTGAGCTGGACATACCGATTTAGGGGCCATCAGCACAGACATGGAACAGTTTTCCTTCAGTCATTTTGGCCATTTCTTCTAAGGCTACTTTTCTTTAGGTTTTCCTTCTTTTAACCATTCCTCAGATGCATGTTGGTATTCATCGGCTTCTCTAAGAATTGACTACCTGACGGAATACCAATATAAATCAGAAAATGAAGATATCGTATGCATAGGAGAAGGAATAAGAAGAGATATATGGAAACAGGCAAACGAGGCAACACAGAAGCGAAGAAAAAGATGGTTCAAGACAGTTGGATGGGGCCATGACCAATGGATCTGACTCTCTTGACCATTTTGTCTGGAGGGAGGTGACTCACCAGGCCAGCATAAATTAATGGGAATATCTCCTAAGATGATTTATGTTCCTCTGCTCAGACCTTATACATCCCTTCAGACCTTCATTTACTTAGGAAATATGCTAACAAGAAAGGCATGCCAGAGTGCAAATGAATTCAAAAGGATGTGACCATCTTTCATGAAACAGTTCTTAGCCTGCAAAGCAAAGCATTAGCACCCTCTCCCATATTTGAGCACATGTGCACATCACACCCCTGAAAGACAGGCCTAAAGAACCAGCCCAAATCTACCCTTCTTGTTTCAAAGTACTTGGAGTACATATGAAAACTTCCCAACTAACAGGTTCCTCCATTTCTGGATTATTTTCCCTCCATGCATTTCAAGTTGAGTGCTTTCTAACGAGCAAAGACGTGCATTACGTACATTAATTTATATTTTATAAGCCTTTCTGGAAGAAAGTGAGGGATAAATTAATTTAAAGGCATTTGCCACATTCAATATCTATTACAAAAATACAACATACTTATTGTAAAACGTCTAGTGATATAAACAGTAAAATCCCACCTGGTCCTTGATAAGCCCACTTCTGTAAGACGCCCATACATTGGAAGAGCCTTCTAGGCGTCTTCTTAAACACCCATATAGACATAAACACAAATACCCATAAAGAAATAAACACATGGACAGTGTAAGTGATTATACTATATACAATGCTCTGCAACTTAATTTGTAAGTAACAGATTCTCAGAACGTAGACCTCCTTCTGTGTTGGTCTGTAAAGATCCAGCTTTCTCTTTAATGCCAGTGTGGTATTATTCTCTGGTACAGGTGGTATGCCATTTGTTGTTTTCCTACTGTTGGATATTCTCGTTAGGTCAAACACTGCAATATTCCCATAAACTCAGGTATCTCCAGCATCAGGCTAGGCCTTCCTGAGGGTGGGGATTAGGGGTTCAATTCCTCTGTGTATTTTGAACTTTCAGGATAGCCCTGGGCAGAGAGCAGGCGCTGAGTGACTGCTGCACGAATGGATGGGAGGACGACGATCACAGCTCTTCGTAACTAAATAAACTTTACAGAAGCTTTCTTTAAAACAATGAACTCACCCTTCCAAAAGCGATGGCTCTTTCTCAGCCACTTTTTTACCCCAGAAGTAGTGCTCAGATGCAGAGGGCGATGGGAATAACAATAATTAAAATAGTTCACACTTAATTGAGTACGTACTACAAGCCAAGTGTTTTCATCGTTTGACCCATGGAATGTATATGGCCAACCTGTGAGTAAGGTTCTGTGGTTATTCCTCATTTAACAGAAAGGGAAATCGAGGCACAGAGTGACGGAGTGACTTGCCCAAAGGTCTACAATGTACAGAGCCTGTGCCCGTGCTCCAGTCTGTCATACACGTATTAAACCACATCTTCATGCTCCCATGTTTATCGCAGAATTATTCACAATAGGCAAGGTAGGAAACAGCCTAAGTGTCCCTCAATGGATGAATGGATAAAGATGTGGAATATCTATGTACACACACACCCCACTGGATAATTAAGATGTGGTACATATATATACACAATAGAGTATTATTCAGCCATGAGAAAGAAGGCAATCTTGCCATTTGTGACAACATAGCTGGATCTTGAGGGCATTATGCTAAGTGAAATAAGTCAGACAGAGAAAGACAGATACTATATGGTATCACTTACATGTGTAATCGAAAAAAAAAAAGTCAAACTCACAGAAACAGAGAATAGTAAAGTGGTTGCCAGGGGCTGGGGAGTGAGGGAAATAGGGAGAGGTTGGTAATAGGGTACAAGCTTTCAGCTCTAAGATGAATAAGCTCTGTGGATCTAATGAATAACATGGTGACGTGAGTTGATAACACTGTACTGTAGAATTGAAATTTGCCAAAAAGAGTGGAATTTGAATGTTCTCATCAAAAAAAAAAAAAAAAAGAAAAGAAAGAAGATAAATATGTGATGGATGATGTGTTTATTAACTAGATGGAAGGAATCTTTCACGATGTAGATATTTATCAAATCATCACGAGGTATACTTTAAATATCTCATAATTTTATTTCTCAATTATACCTCAAAAAAACTGAAAAAAACTTTAAATGCTATCTTCCTAAAAATAAGCACACAAACAAAACTGCCTCTCCAGTGGGAAGAAAAGCATTGAGTGATAAAGGGATGAGCTGAGAACACTCAAAAGCAACTAGAGGGTCCCACGTCTCTGAAAATTCATCAACAAGCTTATTTTCAGTACACGCCCAGAGGTTGCAAACTGCTAACTCAACTTCATCTTCCCCCTCTGTACTCCTTAACACTAACAGGTCTGCTCATCTTTCTCATTTTCTATTAATAAAATGTCCTCATGTGCTGAAGCTTATAATTAAAGCAAAATTTAAAGCTCTGAAAAAAATGAAGTCGTCAAGTAGCATTTTTATTGTGAAATATCTTAAATACTCATGGTCGTCATTTCTGAAGCTGTGGTCTACTGCTCTGATGTAAGCATTTACCGTCTAAGGATATTTTCACATCTTAGAAAGATGCACATGAGTTAAAATTCTTTTTAGAATTAACGGCACTTGACAAATTTGAAGGATCGAATTAAGGATTTTAATAGGGCCAAGATTAAAAACTATTAAAAACACATGCAGTCCCAAATGTTGAGAAAATACCTTTAAGAGTAGGCCAGGCAAAATATGTATAAATTTGACTTTTCAAGACACAGGTCTTAAAAGCCAAATAGTACCCTTCAAGGACATCTTAAGACATGTCTGGAAAAGCACCATGTTATTTAAGGTATATAATATATAAATATGGGTGTAATATATACGTATGTATATATATATATACCTATATTAAAACCACTAATGCATATGAACCTTATTCCTTTATCTGTTGGAGAACAAAATTGATGCCTCTCAAAACTCTTTAAAAAGTCTTGTGCCGGACTTCCCTGGTGGCACAGTGGTTAAGAATCTGCCTGCCAATGCACGGGACGCGGGTTCGATCCCCGGTCCGGGAAGATCCCACATGCCACGGAGCAACTAAGCCCGTGAGCCACAACTACAGAGCCTGCGCTCTAGAGCCCGCGAGCCACAACTACTGAGCCCACGTGCCACAACTACTGAAGCCCGCATGCCTGAAGCCCATGCTCCGCAACAAGAGAAGCCACCGCAATGAGAAGCCCACTCACCACAACAAAGAGTAGCCCCTGCTCACCACAACTAGAGAAAGCCCGTGTGCAGCAACAAAGACCCAACGCAGCCAAAAATAAATAAATTAATTTTAAAAAAAAAGTCTTGTACCATAAAAATATATTTTCCAGAACATGTATAATAAGTGTATAGCTTAAACTTATTTCCCCTAATAAGACAATTATGATAATTTGGAAAAAAGTATGAATTGTGAGAAAAAAACTATAATTCATAAAATATATTACCTACAATTCTGCTAAGCAGAAATCTCTTATTACTGGCACTTTAGTACAATACTTCTCAAGTTCAATGATAATTGAGTTTTATACTCAAAAGCACTACAAAAATTTAGCATTAATTAAATGTAATTATAATCCCATTATTTTAACTTAGAACTACATTCCAAACAAGATGCACAAAACATGGCATGTGGAATAAAAATAAATTTCAGTTTGAATCTCAGCTTGGCCCCATCAGATCCTGTGGCCTGTGGTGATACAGTTTACTTCTCTCGTCTGAAGTTTTCTCATCTATAAAATTGTGTTATCATCACTTGCCTTGTTTTTTTGTACTCTTAAACATTGTTGTAACGTCAAATGACACGATGGGCCTAGAAGTATTTTGTAATGGATAAAGAACATGTGGTGTGTGTGTGTATATGTGTGTGTGTGTTTGTATATGTGTGTGTGTGTGTATACACACACACATACATACATACAATGGAATATTACTCAGACATGAAATGTTGCCATTTGCAGCAACATGGATGACCCTGGAGGGTGCTATGCTCAGTGAAATAAGTCAGACAGAGAAAGACAAATACCATGTGTTATCACTTACATGCGGAATCTAAAAAAACGAAAGAAACGAGTGAATATAACAAAGCAGAAAGAGACTTACAGAGAACAAACCAGTGGTTACCAGCGGGGAGAGGGAAGGGGGGAGGGAAAATAAAAGAGTAGGGGATTAAGGAGCACAAACTACTACGTATAAAATAAATAAGCTACAAGGATATATTGTCTAGCACAGGGAATATAGACCATATTTTATAATAACTTCAAATGAAGTATAATCTAGAAAAATATTGAATCACTATGTTGTACGCCTGAAACTAATATAATATTGTAAATCAACTATACTTCCACGTTAAAAAGAGCAGTTATCTACCATTTTCCTCCCTACGATCCCCTCCTGCTCTCTTCCTATAGTTTCTCCATCTCATGATCTGGTAGGGGTTGACAAACAACATTTCAGTTTTTTAAAAAAATTTTTTACTGAACTACAATGATTTACAATGCTGTAGCACAACATTTCACTTTATTTACTTTTGGGTTTTTTTGTTGTTTTCTTTGGTTTGTTTTTGTTAACACTTCGTTTTAACTCTCAAAAAAACCCTTCAAGCTTGCCCTATTTTCCCGATTATACAGATGAGAAAGTGAGACTAAGAAAAAAAAAAAAAGCAACTCCCCACTATCATGCAGTAAATAAACACCAAGAATGAAACCTAGATTGGCCTGATTCCACATTCTAATTATGTCTGTATATACCATTTTGTCTCTAGTCACTTTATTATGCTAACCATCAATACCTTTTTTCCTTGTATGTTCTTTTTTGAACAAAAAAGCCTCAAAAGACAGAGAACCTAACAGAATAAGAATCAAGAGACTCAAACAGGGACTTCCCTGGTGGGCCAGTGGTTAAGAAACCACCTTCCAATGCAGGGGACGCGGGTTTGATCCCTGGTTGGGGAACTAAGATCCCACACGCCGTGGGGCAACTAAGCCCGTGCACCACAACTACTGAGCCTGCGCTCTAGAGCCCACGAGCCACAACTACTGAGCCTGCACTCTAGAGCCCGTGCGTTGCAACGAAAGATCCTGCATGCTGCAACGAAGCTTCTGCATGCCACAACTAAGACCCGACGTAGCCAAATAAATAAATAAATAAATATTAAAAAGAAAATTCTTCAAAATCTCTACTGTATGAAAATTCCAGAATATATTAAAAAAAAAAAAAAAAAAAGAGAGACTCAAACAGGTACTTCACCAAAGAGGCTATCCAACTGGCCAATAAATATATAAAGAAGGTACTTGATTTCAATAGTCATCAGAGAAACACCAAGTCAAACCATACATGGGGTACTTGTACACATTTACCAGACTGGCTAAGATGTAAAAGACAACATCAAGTTTTGGTGAGGCACTGCTGGTGAGAGTGTAAATCGATTGAACCACTTTGGAAAGCTCTTTCGCAGTATTGACTTAAGCTGATATATAAGCCCCGTGACTTGGCAATTTCATTCCTAGCTTTATATCTAACAGAAATGCATACGTAAGCATCAATAAAAGAACATGGTACAAACATTTATAACCGCGGTATTTACAATAGCTCCCGACTGGAGACTACCCAAATGCATCTCAACAGTATGGAAAATTAAGTTACGGTCTAGTCACATAATGGAATACTATACAGCCACGAGAGTTAGCAGACTACAGCTATAACTACGTGCAACCACATGGGTTAATCTCATAAATAAAATGATAACAGCATCAGCTGAACAAAAAAGAATATATATGGAGTGAGTCCATTTGTATAAAATTCAGAAACAGGAAAAAGCCAAATTGGGGGTACCGTGGAGGAGGGGGGAGCTGATTGGTGAGTGGAAGGTAGGATAAGAGTTCTGACATTGCTTGGTTTCTTGATTTTCGTGTTGGTTACACAAACTTGTTCACTCTGAGAACTTTCATCAAACTCAACACTTAAGATTTCTGCACTTTTCTGCATGTGTGCTATACTTCAATAGAGTTTACCCCAAAAGAGTTAGTATCAATCTCTGCTCCCCCAAAGCATGCAAATGTCAATATTTTAGAAGTGTTGCATAGAGATGCACACAGAACTTATCAGGCTTCTATATCCTTTTAAGTGTAAGAGTATTTATTCAGCTCACAGATTTTCATGTCATTTAATAAAATAAAAATAGCAGGACAGTTGAGATAAAAGTAGGAATTACGTCTAAGATGCGAAGCTGGGTTCTAAAAGGATGATTGTTTGGTATAAATAAAATAACGAAGACTAGCTCTTGAGTTCAAATACTCAATAATGCCAAAAAGAGAGGCTTAAGAATTGCATCTTACAGAGAACAAGAGGGGTCACAGCCTACAGGGCGCTCATGGGACAATTTCTGAATATGAAGGCAACGTGACATGAGTTAGGGGAGGGCGCCTAATAAAGGTGACAGCCGCGGAAGGTAAAAACCTAAAAACAAAAGGACTACGGAATATGTACACGACTTTATTCAGAACCCACAGAACTTTCATATTCTTTCTGAGAGACGATGTGAGACTAGGAAGAATCCTTGAGAAAACTGTCGTACTAAAAAAAGGTATAAGAACTAGTGGCTGATTACACATACACATACACCGTGCCAACTGAATTACATATTATACCTCGTACATATATATATTTCTTTATATATACCCCCTTTCAATTCCTAAGCTTTAGTTGGAATTTAGTACTAGCCTGATCTAAGTTATCACTGCATCAAATTGATAACAAATTGGAGAAAGGACACCGAGACAGTCCACTTAATGGACAAGGCCCCCATCACTTGTGATACACATGGGTTCGGGCGCCCTTTGCCCTGTTGTCCACCTGTTTATTCACCGAGCAGCTTCCAGACTCCACGTGTTGTCTGCTTTGCAGGCAAATGAGAGTTCTCATTGCCAGATATATACTTAGAGGTTCTTTTCCTCCAAGGAAATGCAATATGTTTCAGATTTAACATACTACAGCACTGGGTTGACTATCTATAAAAAAAACTGCAACCCACGTATTAAACTGCCAGAGAAAAGAGGCTAAAATAGCAGCAGGTGGGTTACAGGTTAGAGTTCCCAAGAGATAAATGTTCTAAAATAAAGGAAGATCTGTTTCTAGTGACCAAGATATATGAATTTCTTTTATCTTTAAGGTATATTTGTGCTATATGTTTTGTAGTTCCTTCACCAAAACACAGGGTAAAAAAGTTTGAGAATTAGCAGATGAATCAAATCTTCTAACCCTTCAGTCAAGACTCCAGAAAATACAGTTTATGCTGTCTCTTCTATTTGTTTACATGTTCAATGTCAGGAAAAGGACAAAAATAAGTTGGGTAAAAAAAGACTGCTTGCTTTGAGGCTTTCTTTCAGAATTCCTCTAGCCAGCAGGCGACATAACCACAGATTTCCTCTAATTTATTATATAAGAATAAACAGAAATATATGAAACTATGGAATTGTCAATCTTCATGAATCTATAAAAAATATGGATTTTAAACTTCAAATGATTTCTATTTTTAATTTAAGATTTTTCTTTATGTGGATAATTTTAGACTTTAGAAACTTTCTAATACTTATTCCCAAATCCTATTAAAAAGCAATTAATTTTTCTACTGAAAAAAAATCTATTTCTGCAGATGTTGTCTTTAAAAATCTTTGCTGGCTACCTCACTACTACATTTATTCCTCACATGTCAACTGTTGCATTCAAAAGACAAATGACCCTGAATAGATAACCGTTACAAAAATCTGTAAGTTAATGGGGCTTTTTATGCTTTTAATTATTTAAGAAAATTGAATATTCTCTTTAAGATTTGATAGGAATAAAATTATCCCTTTCCCATCTTCCCACGTTCCTGGTCTCCAACTTTATTAAGTAGATTGTATCAGATTTTGACCTTGTTTGTCCTGGAAGTGTCACATATATCTCTTGTAGTGGCCAGTTTTCCAAGGTCACAGATTTCCCTACACTATACCCTTAAGTATTGATTAACTCTCTTTGCAGATTTTCTAGTTGTTTTGCAGCCAGGAATCTCAGATCAGTGTTAAGCAATTCAGCACTGCAGTTTGTCCAGCCTGCATAAGCCTCTTGCTTCCTTTCACATCACTCCCTGAAAATCAAGTAGCCACACGCAAAAGGAGGGTGAAAATACAGCGAGCGTTTCCTCCGAGCTTGTCAACTAGCATACTGCGTGGCATCTTTCAATTAGCATCCAATCATTTTAAGTAGTGATACTTCAGTGTTTGTGTAAGCCTGCCTTGTAGAATTTAATACTCAGACAGCCATTTTGCAAAACACAGCAGGTCCATGAAATAAGGGCTATTTCAGTGAAAGAGTCATAGAACAATAAAGCTGCTGTAAATGCTGGCGTAACTGCAACAGCTGTGTCATCCATCTACTATTTTTCTGAAGCTGTTCAAAATAGCATTTAAAGGGAGCTTCTGTGGCTATCTTTAATTTGACAAACTCCGTGGTATTTCTCCCTAAAAAAGATTCTTTTCATGCCATAATTCAAAGATGAAAACAGGACTCTACGTAAAAGAGAATCTCAACTGGTTTGAACTGATACAGACGTCTGAGACAATGCACTTCCCAAGCGATCCCAGGGCAAGTTATTTTCGACCTTATCAAAGTAACACCGCACGAAAGATACATTAAAAAAACATCTCCGGAAAAACTCAGAATCTCAGATACCTCAGGTGGCTTGAAAACTCGTTGTACACATGGTTGATTCTCTGGCTGATCCCCAGCACAGGGATTAAAAACATCTGAAAGAGGCACCACGCACCAGACAGACACGAATAGTATTTTCAGCCCCTAGCTGCAACGTACGGCAACAGAAACTTACATAGGACACCCGGGCTCGCCTCCGGTGCACCAGCCCACAGCACTGCATGAAGAGCCGTGCAGAACGCAGTCAGCGTGTGGCTTCACCAAGCTGCACTGTACCTCCTCTTTTGAGCAGACCCGCTGTCCATTTCTTCCCACCTTCCACTCCCAGGTAGGAGGCACGGGCAAATCAACACTTAGCTTCTGCCTCCCAGGTAGTTTCTAAAGATACCGCCGTTCCTGCGGGCATGCCCAAACTTTGTTCTTCCCCTGTTTTTCTTTGCTCGGGCGGGAATCCGATCTCTTCTGCTTCGGGGAAGAAACTGACCAGAAATCTACCCAAAGTATCATTTATTTTCCTTAAGTGACTATGGCTAACATACAGTTGTGACGGTCTGGAACGTTAGAGTTTCTTGGCAACGTTTTGACGGTAGCCATTCTCACCTGGGGAGATTTTCAAAGAGCAGAGCATCTTTGCCTTTCACAAGCCGGCAGTCTCCTGCTTTATGACAAGAGGAGGCCTTCTCCTGCTGCTGTTCCTAACCCTCTGAGAATGCAGCTGCTCTGCCATCACTGCCTTGAAGCCTCCCCAGACCGGCAACAGGATCCTCGCTTCAGTGTTGCCTCCGTTATCACTTTGGCCATATCTGATCTGTGATTTCTCCCTCCTCCCCCTTTCCTCTGAAAAATAACAGAGTCTAGACTTTAATTCACTCCGGATTCCTAGGACTACAGAACCAGCCTCCAAATTGTCAGACGCTTCATCTTGCAGTACGTGTTTCACATGAATTGTAGGAAGGACTGGCCTCAGGACCCAACTCACCCAGCCACTAGAGCTACACGGGTTTTTGTGTGCTTTTTAGTTTTGCTCGCTGCCAAATACTCATTTTCTACGGGAAAGCACATTAAATAAACATAACTCCGGCAAGCAGATCTGATCTGAGTCAGACTTCATTAATTAATTAGCTAATATATCACCTCTGGTTTAATACAAGAAACTCAATAAGCCTGCTTTCCAAGCCCCAGATCTCACAAATGAATACTCCTTGTAAGCTGTAAGCCGTACTTTACATCTTTTTTCTAAAAGACACAGTTTGCAGAGAGGGAGCTGATTGCAACATTCTTTCTAAAAGGCCCTGTACATGTCACACCTGAAAAGATGAATGATTAAGGCATTTGGGGATAAAACTATTAATTTATATGGTATCAACCGTTCTAATAAGCAATGGTTTATATAGCCACAGCTATTGATCCACGTTTGTCCCCATGCCCACGTCATTCCATATACTGTTGTCACCTGAGAAGATATTTTAACTATTTCATGTCACAGATTGAGATCACACACCATTAAGTTCTTTAGGCCCATGGAAAGTGCAAGCCCATTAATTCTCAGCACTTTACCATTCTTTCCTGAAAACCTATGATTTAAAGTAACAACTCTTATTATTATTCATAGTCTAACAGGCTGAGCTGAAAAAACCTGCCTTAGTTCAATGTTCTTATTTGACTAATAAAAGAACTGAGGCCCAAATGGTCAAGTGCTTTGTCTGTAAGTAACATAAGCAATCATATTACTAATATCTAGTAATTCATATAATTGGAATAGTCTGTGAAAATTCTATGGTTTTTATCCTATACTGATTAATGTCCCACATAGTTGAAGATCCAAAACGGAATCATGGATAGGCTATGGACAAACAGTAAGGTTCCTTTTGGGATTACATCAGGAACCCAAAGTAAAATAAAATTTTTGGATCAGGTTGTAAATTGCCTTTTGAAGTAAGTCCTGGAAAAAAATTCAACATTTCCTGGACCACACAAGATTGATTTCTAGTAAGCAGGATATCACTTTGGTTTTTGAAATCAACTTTAGTGAGACATAACAGCAACTAATATAAGAGAACATATCATTCAAATTCAAGCTTTTTCTTAAGGCCCCTTCATCACCCTCAGCCAGAACACATTTACTAGGATAACTGAATAAAAATAAAAACAAACTCAAAGTTAGAATAAGATGAAAGCATTGGAAACACGATCTCTTCTATGAATTTGATTTGGAATTCACTTAACTTCTTATCAACTGTGATATTATTATACACAATATGAGAGCGTTCCCCAGTTCATTAAAGAGTCCATTCATTTTGCCTTTCCAGAATCCACAACAGGAGGCCAAGCGCTAATTTGATTTGGCAAACATTTATCCAGCATCTTCTATTTGCTTTGGCACTGTCCTAGGTGCTGGGGATAGGACATGAATAAAACACAGTGCATACCTGCCTCCAAGCACTGATAGCAAAACAGAGGAAAGAGAACACAGCATCTGAGCACTGTGGGAACACTAATGACACAACTCCTACCTGTTCCTGGAAGGAATGCTGAAGGCTTAGCAAAGGTGGGAACTCTTGGGCTACTCTTTGCAGAGTGGGTAGAATTGCATCCAGTGGAAAAGGGGGGCAGAAAGAATCCAGGGAAGGGGGGCAGAAAATGCAAAAGCAAAGAAGATTATATACAGATTATATACAGAATAAATTGTTTATATAGAATGTAAAGAAGAATGTATATAGATTCAGTTATCTATGATACATTGAGACAACAGGGATTTACCCCAAATCTCTCCAACTGTACTGGTTTCTCCCCCAAATCCAGTCCTTATTCATCTCTCTATCCTTAGCACTTAGCACAGTAACATAGACATGGTAGGTATGACAAAGATTCGGACCCCCCCCATCACACATTCTCTAGTTCATCTGGAGTGACAGAAATGGACCTGGGGCTGCTGGGCTGAGTTACAGAAATATCTCAGCCTCCCTTGCAACTTGGTACAGCCATGTGACCGACATGCGTTCAACAGGATAGGAGCGGAAATGACACCTTAGGACACCAACACCTTAGTCATGTGCTTTCCCCTTTCTCATCTTCCCTTTCTTGCTAGCTTGAGTGGAGGTAGACTGCTGGCAGCTGGAAGAGCCGACTATATTGAAGGATGCTGCATATTCAGGAGAAAAGAGCAACAAGACAGAAAGAGCCTGTGTCTTGTAGGACACAGTGTCACTACCAAGGTACAGGTAGGACAGTGCTGCTACCAAGCCAGCTCTACATCGCTTACATTTGGACTCTATTTTCTTTTTCTTTCTTTTTTTTTGGTTAGTTTTCATTTGTTTTATTTTATTATTTTTTATCAAAATTTTAAATTGAAGTATAGTTGATTTACAATGTTGTGTTAATTTCTAACGTACAGCAAAGTGACTCAGTTATACATATACATGTATCTATTCTTTCTCAGATTCTTTTCCCATATAGGTTATTAAAGAGCACTGAGTACAGTTCCCTGTGCTCTACAGTACATAAGACAGAAACAAACTCCTATGCAGGCAGACCTCAGAGATATTGGGGGTTCGCTTCCAGATCACCGCAATAAAACGAATATGGCAGCAAAGTCAGTCCCAGGAGTTTGTTGGTTTCCCAGTGCATATAAAAGTTATGTTAACACTACACTGTAGTCTGTTAAGTGTGCAATAGCATTATGTCTAAAAAGCAATGTACGTACCTTAACGAAAAATACTTTATTGCTAAAAAATGCTAACCAACATCTAAGCCTTCAGTGAGCCATAGTCGCAACATCAAAGATCGTTGATCATACATCACCATAACAGACAGAATAATAATGAAAAAGTCTGAAATAAAGTGAGAATTATCAAAATGTGACACTGAGACACAAAGCAAATGCTGTTGGAAAAATGGCACCAATAGACTTGCAGGATTGCCCCAAACCTTCAATTTGTAAAAACGCCATATCTGTGAAGTGCAATAAAACGAGGTCTGCCTGTATTGTTTAAGTCACTTTGAGTTTGACCCCAGTTATAGAAGCTAAACCTGTATTTAAAAGTACCTCATGGGACTTCCCTGGTGGCGCAGTGGTTAAGAATCCGCCTGCCAATGCAGGGGACACAGTCTCGAGTTCTAGCCCGGGAAGATCCCACATGCTGTGGAGCAACTAAGCCCGTGTGCCACAACTACTGAGCCTGAGGTCTAGAGCCCGCGAACCACAACTACTGAGCCCACATGCCACAACTACTGAGCCCACACACCTAGAGGCCGTGCTCAGTGATGAGAAGCCACCGCAATAAGAAGCCCACGCACCGCAACTAAGAGTAGCCCCCGCTCGCCACAACTAGAGAAAGCCCATGCGCAGCAATGAAGACCTAACACAGCCAAAAATAAATAAATAAATAAATAAATTTATTAAAAAAGAAAAAATAGTACCTCAAAGCGTTTCTGGAATGAATGCTTAATTCACAGACTCTAAGATTGTGGAGGAGGCTGGGGAAGTAGGAGCAGGAGAAAGTGACAAGAAGCCAGGGGAGGGACAGGAGAACAGGCTGGGACTAGACCGTGAAGTTCCTTGAATGTCACAGCACAGAGTTCAGACTTTATCTTGAAGGACACACAGAACCACTGAAGCCTTTAAATGTGAAAATTTCCGTGGCTGTATTAAGAAATAGGAAAAAAAACCACAACTCCCTACTGTTTGTTTGTAAAAACTAGTCAATCGTTCTCTATTAGTGAGAAATTTGAAGTTATTGAACTTCTATAGTTGTCTGAAATAAATGTCTGTCTACTCAATAATGAAATCAAATCAAGTCAATAAAACTAGCTGTTTGGTTCATGTAGCCAAATCGGAAACCTAATGAACTGTTAAATTTGCTAGGTTGTTAACACGCGAGATATATTAAAAGTAAAATATTACAAAGTGACAACAAGAGGTAGAATAACACAAGCAACACGTTCAATATAATTACAGAGAAATGCCTATGATCTCAACGTCAGGAATTTTAAAAGTCCCAAGAGATTTATTTCTGGGCCGTCTTTATAAAGGATGAGAATTCAAGTTTATTTACTACTCACTTTCTACATTACTAGTAGTTATGAGGGATAAAGTACACAGAGGGTGTTGAACAGGATAAAGCGCTTCCTTGGAGCACTCTTTGATGACAAAGAATGAAACTGTATCTAGAGAAGCCTTTGGTAGAGCAGCTGAAGGTCTCTTGTCAGGGCTGATGCTGCCTGAGGGCTTTCAGTTCTTTGGGGGGCTTGTGGTTTCAGGAAACGAGAGCCCCTCCTCTCACAGACACTGCAGCCCATATACCTACTCATTGAACTCTTTCTTCAGAGTATGTTGTTATAACTGCACCCATGCAGAGCCTAGTGTTCTTAAGTGCACCAAAAACAACTTCTCCACTCATTTTTTTCTCTTTTTTTAATTTTTAATTTTTAAAAAAGTTTTAAAAAGTTATTTATTTTTATTGAAGTGTAGTTGATTTACAATGTTGTGTTAGTTTCAGGTACACAGCAAAGTGATTCAGATATATATGTATATATACATATATTGATATATACATGTGTATATATATTTATATACATATGTGTATATATATGTATGTATACATATATGTTCTTTTTTTAATACATCTTTATTGGAGTATAATTGCTTTACAATACTGTGTTAGTTTCTGTTGTACAACAAAGTGCATCAGCCAAATGTATACATATATCCCCATATCCCCTCTCTCTTGAGCCTCCCTCCCACGCTCCCTATCCCACCCTGCTAGGTCATCACAAAGCACCGAGCTGATCTCCCTGTGCTATGCGGCTGCTTCCCACTAGCTATCTATTTTACATTCAGTAGTGTATATATGTTGATGCTACTCTCACTTCGCCCAGCTTACCCCTCCCACTCTGTGTCCTCAAGTCCATTATCTACATCTACATCTTTATGATTGCCCTGCAAGTAGGTTCATCAGAACCTTTTTTTTTTTTTTTTAAGATTCCATATATATGTGTTAGCATACAGTATTTGTCTTTCTCTTTCTGACTTGCTTCACTCTGTATGACAGACTCTAGGTCGATCCACCTCACTACAAATAACTCAGTTTCGTTTCTTTTTATGGCTGAGTAATATTCCATTGTATATATGTGCCACATCTTCTTTATCCATTCATCTGTCGATGGACATTTAGCGTGGTTCCATGCCCTGGCTATTGTAAACAGTCCTGCAATGAACATTGGGGTACATGTCTCTTTTTGAACTATGGTTTTCTCAGGGTATATGTCCAGTAGTGGGATTGCTGCATCATATGGTAGTTCTATTTTTAGTTTTTTAAGGAACCTCCATACTGTTTTCCATAGTGGTTGTATCAATTTACATTCCCACCAACAGTGCAAGAGGGTTCCCTTTTCACCACACCCTCTCCAGCATTTACTGTTTCCAGATTTTTTGATAATGGCCATTCTGACTGGTGTGAGGTGATACCTCATTGCAGTTTTGATTTGCATTTCTCTAATAATTAGTGATGTTGAGCATCCTTTCATGTGTTTGTTGGCAATCTGCATATCTTCTTTGGAGAAATGTCTATTTAGGTCTTCTGCCCATTTTTGGATTGGGTTGTTTGTTTTTTTGATATTCAGCTGCATGAGCTGCTTGTAAATTTTGGAGATTAATCCTTTGTCAGTTGCTTCATTTGCAAATATTTTCTCCCATTCTGAGGGATGTATTTTTGTCTTGCTTATGGTTTCCTTTGCTGTGCAAAAGCTTTTAAGTTTAATTAAGTCCCATTTGTTTATTTATGTTTTTATTTCTGTTACTCTAGGAGGTGGGTCAAAAAAGATCTTGCTGTGGTTTATGTCAAAGAGTGTTTTTCCTATGTTTTCCTCTAAGAGTTTTATAGTGTCTGGCCTTACATTTTGGTATTTAATCCATTTTGAGTTTATTTTTGTGCATGGTGTTAGGGAGTGTTCTAACTTCATTCTTTTACATGTAGCTGTCCAGTTTTCCTAGCACCACTTATTGAAGAGGCTGTCTCTTCTCCATTGTATGTTCTTACCTCCTTTGACATAAACTAGATGACCATATGTGCGTGGGTTTATCTCTGGGCATTCTATCATGTACCATTGATCTATATTTCTGTTTTTGTGCCAGTACCATACTGTCTTGATTACTGTAGCTTTGTGGTATAGTTTGAAGTTGGGGAGCCTGATTCCTCCAGCTCCATTTTTCTTCCTCAATATTGCTTTGGCTATTTGTGGTCTTTTGTGTTTCCATACGAATTGTAAAATTTTTTGTGCTAATGCTGTGAAGAATGCCATTGGTAGTTTGATAGGGATTATACTGAATCTGTAGGTTGCTTCGGGTAGTACAGTCATTTTCACAATATTGATTCTTCCAATCCAAGAACATGGTATATTTCTCCATCTGTTTATGTCATCTTTGATTTCTTTCATCAGTGTTTTATAGTTTTCTGAGTACAAGTCTTTCGCCTCCTTAGGCAGGTTTATTCCTAGGTATTTTATTCTTTTTGTTGCTATGGTAAATGGGAGACTTTCCTTAATTTCTCTTTCTGATTTTTCATTGTTGGTGTACAGGAATGCCAGAGATTTCTGTGCACTAATTTTGTATCCTGCAACCTTACCAAATTCATTGATTAGTTCTAGTAGTTTTCTGGTGGCATCTTTAGCATTTTCTATGTATAGTATCATGTCATCTGCAAACAGTGACAGTTTTACTTCTTCTTTTCCAATTTGTATTCCTTTTATTTCTTTTTCTTCTCTGATTGATGTGGCTAGGACTTCCAAAACAATGTTGAATAAAAGTGGCAAGAGTGGACATCCTTGTCTTGTTACTGATCTTAGTGGAAATGCTTTCAGTTTTTCTTCATTGAGTATGATGCTTTCTGTGGGTTTGTCATATATAGCCTTTATTATGTTGAGGTAGGTTCCCTCTATGCCCATTTTCTGGAGAGCTTTTATCACAGATTGGTGTTGAATTTTGTCAAAAGCTTTCTCTGCATCTACTGAGATGATCATATGGTTTTCATTCCTTATTTGTTAATGTGGTGTACCACATTGATTGATTTGCATATATTGAAGAATCCTTGCATTCCTGGGATAAATCCCACTTGATCATGGTGTATGATCCTTTTAATGTGCTGCTGGATTCTGTTTGCTAGTATTTTGTTCAGGATTTTTGCATCTATGTTCATCAGAGATACTGGTCTAAAATTTTCTTTTTTTGTGGTATCTTTTTCTGGTTTTGGTATCAGGGTGATGGTGGCTTCGGAGAATGAATTTGGGAGTGTTTCTCTCTCTGCAGTTTTTTGGAAGAGTTTGAGAAGGATTGGTGTTAGCTCTTCTCTAAATGTTTGATAGAATTCGCCTGTGAAGCCATCGGGTCGTGGACTTTTGTTTGTTGGAAGATTATTAGTTACGGTTTCAATTTCATTACTTGTGATAGGTCTGTTTATATTTTCTAATTCTTCCTGGTTCAGTCTTGGAAAATTGTACCTTTCCAAGAATTTGTCCATTTCTTCGTGGATGTCCATTTTATTGGCATACAGTTGTTTGTAGTAGTCTCTTATAGTCCTTTGTATTTCTGCAGTCTCAGTTGTGATTTCTCCTTTTTTGTTTCTAAGTTTATTGATTTGCATCCTCTCCCTTTTTTTCTTGATGAGTCTTGCTAAGGGTTTATCAATTTTGTTTATCTTCTCAGAACCAGCTTTTAGCTTTATTGATCTTTGCTATTGTTTTCTTTGTTTCTATTTCATTTATTTCTGCTCTGATCTTTATGATTTCTTTCCTTCTACTGACTTTGGGTTTTCTTTGTTCTTCTTTCTCTAGTTGTTTTAAGTATAGGGTTAGATTATTTATTTAAGATTTGTCTTGTTGCTTGAGGTGAGACTGAATTGCTATAAACTTCCCTCTTAGAACTGCTTTTGCTCTATCCCATAGGTTTTGGGTCGTTGTGTTTTCATTGTCATTTGTTTCTATGTATTTTTTAATTTCTTCAGTGATCTCTTGGTTATTTAGTAGCACACAGTTTAGCCTCCATGTATTTATGTTTTTTACAGTTTTTTTCCTGCAATTGATTTCCAATCTCATAGTGCTGTGGTCAGAAAAGATGCTTGATATGATTTCAATTTTCTTAAATTTTCTGAGGCTGATTTGTGCCCCAAGATGTGATCAGTCCTTGAGAATGTTCCATGTGCACTTGAGAAGAAAGTGTATTCTGCCACTTTTGAGTGGAATATTCTATAAACATCAATTAAATCTATCTGGTCTATTGTGTCATTTAAAGCTTGTGTTTCCTTATTTATTTTCTGTTTGGATGATCTGTCCATTGGTGTAAGTGGGGTGTTAAAGTCCCCTACTAGTATTGTGTTACTGTCGATTTCTCCTTTCCTGGTTGCTAACATTTGCGTTACGTATTGAGGTGCTCCTGTGTTGGGTGCATAAATATTTACAATTGTTATATCTTCTTCTTGGATTGATCCTTTGACCATTATGTAGTGTCCCTCCTTATCTCTTGTAACAATCTTTATTTTAGTCTATTTTATCTGATACGAGTATTGCTACTCCAGCTTTCTTTTTATTTCCATTTGCATGGAATATCTTTTTCCATCCCTTCACTTTCAGTCTGTATGTGTCCCTAGGTCTGAAGTGGGTCTCTTGTAGACAGCATATATATGGGTCTTGTTTTTGTATCCATTCAGCCTGTCTGTGTCTTTTGGTTGGGGCATTTAATCCATTTACATTCAAGGTTATTATCAATATGTATGTTCCTATTACCATTTTCTCAATTGTTTTGGGTTTGTTTTTGTGGATCTTTTTCTTGTGTTTCCCGCCTAGAGAAGTTCCTTTAGCATTTGTTGTAAAGCTGGTTTGGTGGTGCTGAATTCTCGTAGCTTTTGTTTGTCTGAAAAGCTTTTGATTTCTTCATCAAATCTGAATGAGATCGTTGCTGGGTAGAGTAATCTTGGTTTTAAGTTTTTCTCTTTCATCACTTTAAGTATATTCTGCCACCCTCTTCTGGCCTGCAGAGTTTCTGCTGAAAAATCAGCTGATAACCTTATGGGGATTCCTTTGTATGTTATTTTTTGGTTTTCCCTTGCTGTTTTTAATACTTTTTCTTTGAATTTAATTTTTGTTAGTTTGATTAATATGTGTCTTGGTGTGTTTTTCCTAGGGTTTATACTGTATGGGACTCTCTGTGCTTCCTGGACTTGGGTGACTGTTTCCTTTCCCATGTTAGGGAAGTTTTTGACTATAATCCCTTCAAATATTTTCTCAGACCCTTTCTACTTCTCTTCTTCTTCTGGGACCCCTATAATTTGAATGTTGGTGCATTTTGTGTTGTCCCAGAGGTCTCTGAGATTGTCTTCAATTCTTCTTATTCCCTTTTCTTCATTCTGCTCCTCAGCAGTTTCCACCATTTTGTCTTCCAGCTCACTTATTCGTTCTTCTGCCTCAGTTATTCTGTTATTGATTCCTTCTAGTGTATTTTTGATTTCAGTTATTGTGTTGTTCATCTCTGTTTCTTTGTTCTGTAGTTCTTCTAGATCTTCGTTAAACGTTTCTTTTATTTTCTCAATTCGTGCCTCCATTCTATTTCCAAGATTCTGGATCATCTTTACTATCATTACTCTGAATTCTTTTTCAGGTAGATTGCCTATTTCCTCTTCATTTATTTGGTCTTGTAGGTTTTTATCTTGTTCCTTCATCTGTGACATATTTTTTTGCCATCTCATTTTTTTTTTTTCTTATGAGTGGGATTGTGTTCCTGTCTTACTGGTTGTTTGGCCTGAGGCTTCCAACACTGGAGTCTGTAGGCTGTTGGGTAGATCTGGGTCTTGGTGCTGAGATGAGGACCTCCGTTGAGACCTCATTCTGATGAATATTCCCTAGGTTCTGAGGTTCTCTGTTAGTCCAGTGGTTCAGACTTGGAGCCCCCAGTGCAGGAGATTTGGCCTGAGCCTAGGGTCGTGAACCAAGATCCTGCAAGCTGCGTGGGGTGGCAAAAAAAAAGAAAGAAAAAGAGGACAATAACAAAGTAAAAAATAAAATTAGACTAGGAAACTAACAGATACGTTAGAAAAAATATAAAAATGAAAATATAGATAAATCAACAACCGGAGGTACATCAGTACCACAATAGTAAAAAAGAGGAGGAGGGAAAAGAAAAAAAAAAAAGAAGGAAAGAAAAAAAAAGGGGGAAAAGGCCTTGGCTGGGGAGGGCAGGGCCTAAGCAAGGGTGAGGTTTGCGTGGTGGGTGGGATCTATGCTCAGGACCCACAGGGCGGGAAAAGGCCCGGGGGCTGTGGGGGGCGGGGCTTAGGCTCAAGGAACAGAAGGGGCCCAGGTGTGCCCCCCACCCCTGGTCTCAGAGGGCAGGGGACCTCAGCTGGGAGCCCAGCAGGCTTCCTAGGCTCCAGTGGGCGGGGCAAACGCCCTCCTCTCCTCTTCTGCTCCTCCGGTCCTGGAGGGCCCCTCCTGCCTGCCTCTCCTGATCTCCTGGGCCTCCTTCCTTTGCCCCCAGGACCAATGGAGCCAGGGGGATGGGGGGCCTTGGAGGACAGGGCACCCGCCTGGGAGCTCAGCAGGTGCCCCGGGCCCAAGTGGGCGGGGCAAACGCCCTCCGCTCCTCCTAGATGGTTCCTCCCGCCTGCCTGTCCTGATACCCCCGGCCTCCCTCCTATGCCCCCAAGGACCCACATGGCCTGGAGAAGGCTTTGGAGGGCAGGTGATCGGCCTGGGAGCTCAGCAGCCTCCCTGGGCCCCAGTGGGCGGGGCAATCGCCCTCCACTCCTCACCCACTCCTCCCAGATGGCCCCTCCTGCCTGCCACTCCTGATCTCCCCGGCCTCCCTCCTGTGCCCCCAAGCACACACGCAACCTGGAGGGGGCTTTGGAGTGGGGTTACCGGCCTGGGAGCTCAGCAGGCTCCCCAGCCTGAGTGGGCCACGCGATTGCCCTCCAGTCCTCTCCCGCTCTTCCCGGAGGGTCCCTCCCACCTGCCTCTCCTGATCTCCCCAGCCTCAGGGGCGCCGATCCTGTCTGGCCTCCACTTCTCCTCCCCCCTCTGTCCCCCCAGTCCTACCGGTTCACTTGGGGGTTCCTCCCATCTCCTTGGCCTCAGGGTCCCCCACCAGTGGCCGGCAGGTGCCCTATTTGTGGGGAGACGCTAACTCGGTGTCTTCCCACACCACCATCTTGACTCCACTCCCCATATATATTCTTTTTCAGATCCTTTTCCCATATAGTTTATCCACTAATTTCAGTAAAAACAAAAACAACAAAAAGGACCAAGCGTCTATATTCACCCATTAGGCCAACAATATCAATTGAGTGCTATTCGCCACATGCAAGTGTCTGCCAGGTCTTAGTGATAAAAGGACCAGTGAAGTAACCATGCTTCTTGATGACAGGGAGGGGAAAAACAAGTTGAATCAATAATCGAATAAACATATAATTACACACTGGTAAGTTCTTTGAAAGTACAGAATACTATGAAAATGTAGAGCAAATGGACATCTTCCAGAATCAGAGGAGGCAGAAAAAGCTTCCCTGAAGAGCAGCTGAGTTAAGGTCTGAAGGCTGGGAAGGAGTTAACCAAGTGGAGGGGGGCTGAGGCAGCGACAGGGAACAGAGCAGCCCTGCCCATGGAAGGATCATCACTTACAAAGGTCTTTTTGTCAGAAGGGAGAATGCTGCATTTAAACAGCTGGAGGACAAAGGAAGAGGGAGAGTGGGACAAAATGCAGATAGAAAGGCAGATGACTGCCAGATCAGGAGAACTGAGCTGAGGATTCTTATCTTTACATTACGAGTGGTGGGATTCCATTCATAGAGTCAAGAGGCATGATCAAGTTTGCATCATTTAAAACACACCCTGGTAATGGAGCTGAAACTAGATGGGAAGATGGCCAGAGAAGAAACAGGGAGACCAGCTAGGAAGCTGTTATGACTATGCAAGTGAAAGCTGACGGCACCTTGTACAAGGGGTGGAGGTGGAAGGTAAGGCGAGTGGAGAACCTACGAGATATTTAGGCAATAAAAACAGGTAAGTACAGAAAACAGAGAAAGAAACCCGATGGAAAAGACACATGTTCCCCAATTCTTTCCATTCTGGATGCTGCCATCCATTGTGACGTTCAGTTTCCTGTAGCACAATCCGTGATACATCTTTATTTTCATGTCACTTCCAATTTGCTTCTCTTCTTGGCCAGTCCTTATTTCTCTCCTTAGCATCCTGAGCAGAATCTCTATCTGGTCCTTTGCACTTCCACTGAACTCGACTCCTTTACCACCAAAATGCACCACTGTATTTTATCTCAGTTTCCATAGATTAAAAGTCTTCTCTCTTTATTTCTCACCAAGGTGTCTGGGTTCTCTTCTTATGCACTCTTCTTTTTGTTTGTTTGTTTTTGTTGTTCTTGTCTTTCAGACCAACAATGACACATTTCTTCCCAGTAAGGACACTATCATCATTTATTTATTCTACCCATTATACAGAGAGGAGCGGAAGTAAATAAAATAACTACATGCAATGTAATTGGGGCGATCAAGCCATACTTTAAAAATGAATAATAATCATGAAATGTGTACTGAACTTAAATGACAAGTTTAAACCATATTTTGTGTTACAGAGTTAGAGTATACATGGTGCAAGACTGTCAGAAAACTATGTAGCCCTAATAAATCCCAGGTTGCTCATAGCTCAGTCATATTGAATGAAGTGCAGTCCAACAATGAAAAGTAAATGAACATCAAAAGCCAATCTTTCATTGCATAGCTCAAAGAACATAAGAGAGAATCTTATAACCCCCAGCAACATTTCTCAAAAATCCCTTTCCCTCCCTCCCTCCCCAATTCCCTTCTACCCTAAGCCACTGGCAAGCCTGCCTTCAATTTCTTTTTTTTTTTAACATCTTTATTGGAGTATAATTGCTTTACAATGGTGTGTCAGTTTCTGCTTTATAACAAAGTGAATCAGTTATACATATACATATGTCCCCATATCTCTTCCCTCTTGCATTTCCCTCCCTCCCACCCTCCCTATCCCACCCCTCTAGGTGGTCGCAAAGCACTGAGCTGATCTCCCTGTGCTATGCGGCTGCTTCCCACTAGCTATCTATTTTACGTTTGGTAGTGTATATGTGTCCATGCCACTCTCTCACTTCATCCCAGCTTCCCCTTCCCCCTCCCCGTGCCCTCAAGTCCATTCTCTAGTAGGTCTGCATCTTTATTCCCATCTTGCCCCTAGGTTCTTCATGACCTTTTTTTCTTTTTTTTTTTTAGATTCCATATATATGTGTTAGGGTATGGTATTGGTTTTTCTCTTTCTGACTTACTTCACTCTGTATGACAGTCTCTAGGTCCATCCACCTCACTACAAATAACTCAGTTTCGTTCCTTTTTATGGCTGAGTAATATTCCATTGTATATATGTGCCACATCTTCTTTATCCATTCATCTGTCGATGGACACTTAGGTTGCTTCCATGTCCTGGCTATTGTAAATAGCGCTGCAATGAACATTTTGGTACATGACTCTTTTTGAATTATGGTTTTCTCAGGTTATATGCCCAGGAGTGGGATTGCTGGGTCGTATGGTAGTTCTATTTTTAGTTTTTTAAGGAACAGAATGTCCATACTGTTCTCCATAGTGGCTGTATCAATTTACTATCCCACCAACAGTGCAAGAGGGTTCCTTTTTCTCCACACCCTCTCCAGCACTTGTTGTTTGTAGATTTTTTGATGATGGCCATTCTGACTGGTGTGAGATGATATCTCATTGTAGTTTTGATTTGCATTTCTCTAATGAGTAATGATGTTGAGCATTCTTTCATGTGTCTGTTGGCAATTTGTATATCTTCTTTGGAGAAATGTCTATTTAGGTCTTCTGCCCATTTTTGGATTGGGTTGTTTATTTTTTTAATGTTGAGCTGCATGAGCTGCTTGTAAATTTTGGAGATTAATCCTTTGTCAGTTGCTTCATTTGCAAATATTTTCTCCCATTCTGAGGGTTGTCTTTTGATCTTGTTTATGGTTTCCTTTGCTGTGCAAAAGCTTTTAAGTTTCATTAGGTCCCATTTGTTTATTTGTGTTTTTATTTCCATTTCTCTAGGAGTTGGGTCAAAAAGGATCTTGCTGTGATTTATGTCAAAGAGTGTTCTGCCTATGTTTTCCTCTAAGAGTTTGAGGGTGTCTGGCCTTACATTTAGGTCTTTAATCCATTTTGAGTTTATTTTTGTGTATGGTGTTAGGGAGTGTTCTAATCTCATTCTTTTACATTTAGCTGTCCAGTTTTCCCGGCTCCACTTATTGAAGAGGCTGTCTTTTCTCCACTGTATATTCTTGCCTCCTTTATCAAAGATAAGGTGACCATATGTGCATGGGTTTATCTCTGGGCTTTCTATCCTGTTCCATTGATCTATATTTCTGTTTCTGTGCCAGTACCATACTGTCTTGATTACTGTAGCTTTGTAGTATAGTCTGAAGTCAGGGAGCCTGATTCCTCCAGCTCTGTTTTACTTTCTCAAGATTGCTTTCTTTCTTCAATTTCTGACACAAACAGAAACATCAGAAAATTCCCTTCCCAGGCCCTCAGTTTCCTTATTTTCTCTCCCTCAACCTGCATCCCCCAGCCTTATATTTGGCAGATCTGCTTTATTTCTGTAGCTTTTTACTCTCTTTCAACACTGAATAGGCCAAACACATTCTCTTTATATTGGGAGGCAGAGGAATTGAGGAAGGAGAATGGGCAAGAGCATTTACACGTTAAATTTTTCCATACAACACTATTTTTTCAGAAAATACATTTGATCAATCAATTCCTTTCACTCATTATAGATCTAAGGAAATAGAACATGTATATAAGAAAGAAAACACTGACCGTTGGGTGGAAAAAGGCAAGACACACTATTCATGGTGTCATGTTTCCTGAACAAATCTATGATGTTAACACGATAGAATATTTCACAGAGGCTATTTTGCTTTCCTGTTTGTTTGGAAAGACCAAGAAAGAAAAACACACATTTTCTCTGAAGTTGCCATGAACCACTCATGATAGATTTGGGACTTCTGTACCACATATATATTTTATTGCCATCACCACTCTCTGACCAGCCCTACTATGCGATACATTAACAAAACTGACAAGTGGCATCTTTTTGAACATCCTTGGGCTCCAATGGAAAAGATAAAGAAGAATAATAGTTAATATGCATTGACTCCTACCAAATGCCAGTCACTATTCTAAACTCTTGGTACGTGTATATTATCCTTTGATTTCCCTGAGAACCCTATGAGGTAAGTACTAGTTTGATCTCCATTTTATAAACAAAGAAATTGAGGAACAATGAAGTTAAGTAAATTGCCCAAGGAAATGGCAGAGCCAGGATTTCTATCCAGGAGTTTGACTCCTGAGCCCACAGTCGTCCTATGCTCTCTATGAAAGGTTAAAAATTCTTTTTATAAACTGACCCTGGGGTTGTACACAATGATTAAGTTAATTAACTAATCCAATCATACAAGACACTTCTCCACCAAGAGCTCAGTGGCTCCCCTACTGGTTTCCCAAATCAAACTTATATTCCAGCAAAACATTCCCATCCTTGAACCAATTCCTTTCTCTTTCATGCAAAATCTGAAATTTTACCCATTGGAAAATTCTTTTTCTATAACAAGTATCTTCTTACAAAAGTTAAACATCTTTTAAATATACAAGCTACAAGCCATTTACACAGGTTAAATTATTGAAAGCCTTAGTTTATACATCTGTATCTATTTTTCTACCTATGCATTACTCATCTTGCTTCAGAAATAATTTTAGGCAATTTACAAGAATAAATTTTAAAGTAACATTTAATTTGCATGAAAGAGAAGAAGGACTAAAAGAAAAAACAGAATAATAAAGACAGGGACACAAAATGCATCCCGTAATAATTGATGCACTGCCAACAAATGAGCCATACATTTGGCTCTAAGCTTTCTAGCAGCCAACTCAAAAAGGGAAACTCAGTCAGTTATATAATTTACTGTCCATGAGCTTAAAATAAACCAAATGCTCAAGATAACGTCTCTGCTTGGCACTGACACTGGACCCTGAATTTTCCTGGAGGTCCCCATAAAAAGGAACATTGTTGGAAAGTGAGAAAGAGTGCTCCTGGCGGCATCCTTATAGGAAATGCTACTGTGGGTGGTAAAGAGATGCTTCTTAGACTGACCTCCCCTGGAAACTAAGTCTCGCACCACAGCGACATTCAATAAAATAATCCAGGGGAATCAGGGGAGACTGGGCTCCACCAGATACCTAAACCCATACAGATCCATGAGTATTAACAACAGCAATAACCAAAAGAGTTAACATTTACTGATGCAGACGTGAGGAAGCACTATTCCTTTAATCCTCATATCAGCTCTGAAGAAGGTATGGTTATTATTTATCCCTGGGTTACAAAGGAGGAAACAGACAAGAGTTTAGGTCCTATAACTCATAAGCAGTAGAAATGTGAATTCAGATCTGTTGAACTCCAAAGCACTTGCTCCTAAACACTAGGCCTCCAGAGTTTTAGACAGTGATGGACTCTGTGTCCTTCAAACAATTCCACTGAATATTGTTTCTCATTGAAGAGCTTGTGATAAAAATGAAATGACAATGACCTTAAGACTGATTTTCAGTGGCTTGTTCAACACAGATCCAATAATCAAGCTGGAAGTACAATGAAGGACGAGAACACTTAAGACAAGGCCACCCCCCCCCCCTCGGTTTGCAGTTGTAGTTGAAGCCAATGGCTTTTCTTCCAAACACCTAATTATCATGGAAACATTTCAGAGAACGGAAGAGGAGGAGCAGGTGGCTTCAGGGAATGGACACTTGGAGAATAAGAACAGACCTGGGAGGAGCTGGAGCATGATGTTGGGTCTTTGGATGAGGGCTTCAGAGAGTAGAGATGGGGAGATGGAAACAGAGGAAGTCCAAGATCAAGGTGTCTAGTTCAAAAGCAATTTGCCTGGTTTTTTGTTCTACACTCAACTATGGTGTGTAGTTGTACGATGCTCACAACCATCTGGGTATCTTTAATCTTTAGTTTGTCCAAAAGTAGAAGACCTTCTTCTGCAGCCATTGCTTGCTGAAGGCTCTCCACATTTAGAATGGACAACTTCAAAAATGATGAGCTAAAACCGAGGGCAGACTCGTCCGAAGGACTAGTTCAGAAAAGATGTGTTAAGATGGTCAAACAGTAACTGCCTTGCACATGTCATTAAATTGGCCAGTTTTTCGCAGTTCTTTAAGACTGTTTATGGAGGATTAGACAGGAGCAGAAGCTAAAAAAAAGGCACAGCAAAGTGTCTGTCTGTCTGCGTTTTAGGAGAAATGAAATTACGTCAAAAATTACTAACGAGTCTATATTAGAATAAATGTTCAAAATCACTCAGCAAGTTCTCTAAAAAAACAGACTACTGTATTAGGCGTTAATATCACCTTGGGTTCATTTTCTATTTAATAGTTTTAATGTGCTCTTTTAGTTCATCTTCCCCTCAAAGGAAAGCATGTAGTATTATTCTTTTCTATCCTAATATGAAACTGAGTGCTTCCAGGTTAATTTAATTACTTTAGAAGATGAAAGGATTGCTCTGGTAGGCCCCATCCAGTTCAAGAAGATTACTGGGTACCTCCTATGTATGTGAGCCAAGAAGAGGTGATAATTGGCCAAATGGGGTAGCCAAGAGTCTGTATAGATTCACTTAAGCGAGACTTCAGATAGTTCCACAAAATCCAAATTTTTCCATTTAGAAACAAAGTAAGAAAATAACATTTAGAGCCAAATTTTGCATAGACTCTGCTAAGAGTTTGTTGAGGATTTCATGGAAATATTCTCCCAGATTGCCAAACTTTCTGTTTTCTACTAAGCTCAAGTCTGAAAATAAATGGATATTTTTACTATTATTGTGTCCTTTTCAAATTATGCTGTGAGTACATAATAGGGTTTCAATAATTGTTTTTTTTGGTTACATAAACGAATGAATAAATACCCTGAAATATTCCTTGACATTGAAAACACCAGGCCAATGTCCAGACATCAAGAATAATATACAAAACAAAGTTAGTGAGAAAAAAATCCCTTTAGAGAAAATAAATGTAAAAGAAAGAAGAAAGGAAAAAGATAAAGAATAGTGTTTATATTAAAATATAGAGAATAGGCAGAAATGAACTGATAATGGGAAATTTTAAAAAATAGAAAATTTGACACGTCCATAAAAAATACAGGAAAAATTAAATCCATTAAGACAACTGGTTAGACATTGGTCTAATGCTGAGTTTCCTAACTTATTCCTAAAAATATTCAAAACCTGGGGCAAGATTAGGGAAGAAAGGCAAAGCTGAAGTTGAAGAATAAGGCTTTGGGGAAAGACAAAATTAACTGGGGTTACCAACCTAAGCTAAGACTTAATTGCTGTCTCCAATTATTTGCTGAGCAAATAATAAGAATTTATTAGCTTTTTCCATTCACTCAACTACTATCTCTTGAGTACCTTCTGTGCATCAAGCCCCATTCCAGACAGTGGAGTTACACTGGTGAACAACTCAAAATCTCTACTTTCATGGAACTAGGCAGGCAATGGAAATGGAAAGAAATGTTAAAAAGTGTCAACATGCATTTTTTTCTGCATTGCGTGAAGTGGGATAAAGAAGGGGGGAGGGGTAAAAGTTTCTACTTTATATAAGTTGGTCAGGGAAAGCCTTTTAGAAAGATGAGCCTTGAGCAGAATAAAGGGTTGGAGTGAGACATGTCACCACCTGGGGGAAAAAATCCAGGCAAATGCCATGAGAGGGAATGTCCTGGGCCCACAGGAGGAAGAGCAAGAAGTCGCCTGCAGCTGGAGCCCAGTGAGTGGCCAGGGGCTTGATCACTTAGGATCATCAGGTCAATGCAGGACTGGATTTTATTCGAATTGTGAAGAGAAGCCACTGGAGGGCTTTGAAAAGAACACGTGATTTGATTTACATCTTACAAGTGGCCTTCTGTCTGCTGTATGAAGACACCAGGGAGCTAAGGCAGACAGAGATCATTTCTGAGATTACTGCAATAGTCCAGGTGAGAGGGGCTTGGTCTAAAGCATTAGTGCGGGAAAATATTGAGAAGTGGTAGGATTCTGGATATACTTTAAAGGTAAGGTTTTCTCTGGATATATGTCCAGAAGTGGGATTGCTGGATCATATGGTAGCTCTATTTTTAGTTTCTTAAGGAACCTCCATACTGTTCTCCATAGTGGCTGTACCATTTACATTCCCACCAACAGTATAGGTTTGAAAGGATACATGCAACCCAATGTTCACTGCAGCACTGTTTACAATAGTCAAGACATGGAAGCAACCTAAATGTCCATCAACAGACGAATGGATAAAGAAGATGTGGTACATATATACAATGGAATATTACACAGCCATAAAAAGGAATGAAGCTGGGTCATTTGTAGAGACGTGGATGGAACTAGAGAGTGTCATACCGAGTGAAGTAAGTCAGAAAGAGAAAAACAAATATCGTAAAATAACACATATATGTGGAATCTAGAAAAATAGTATAGATGATCTTATTTGCAAAGCAGAAATAGAGACAGAGACGTAGAGAACAAATGTATGGATACCAAGGGGGAAAGGGGGGGGGGAATTGGGAGACTGGGATTGACACATATACATTATTGATACTCTGTATAAAACAGACAACTGATGGGAACATACTGTATAGCATAGGGAACTCTACCTAATGCACTATGGTAACCTAAATGGGAGGGAAGTCCAAAAGGGAGGGGATATCTGTATGTCTGGCTGATTCATTCTGTTTTGCAGTGGAGGCTGACACAACACTGTAAAGCAACCATACTCTAATTAAAAAAAAAAAAGACGTGGTACATATATATACTATGGAATACTACTCAGCCATTAAAAAGAATGAAATAATGCCATTTGCAGCAACATGGATAGACCTGGAGATTATCATACTAAGTGAAGTAAGTCAGACAGAGAAAGACAAATACCATATGATATCGCTTATATGCAGAATCTTTAAAAAAAATGATACAAATGAACTTATAAAACAGAAACAGACACACAGACTTAGAAAACAAACTTATGGTTACCAAAAGGGAAAGATGTTGGGGGAAGAGATAGATTGGGAGTTTGGAATTGACATGTACCCACTGCTATATTTAGTGATAACCAACAGGGACCTACTGTATAGCACAGGGAACTCTGCTTAATATTCTGTAATAACCTAAATGCGAAAAGAACTTGAGAAAGAATAGATACTTGGATATGTATAACTGAATCACTTTGCTGTACACCTGAAACTAACACGACATTGTAAACCAGCTATACCCCAATATAAAAGAAAAATTAAAAAAATAAAATAAAGGTAAAGTGACAGAATGGACCTAGAATGTTGTGTTGGAGGGGGGAAAAAAAGGAGCCTGGAATGAGCCCAATTTGGGAGGGGGGGCAGATGAGGGCTGGACAACCGTGTGAGTGGTAGTTGCATTTACTGAGAAGAGGAACACTTAGGGAGGAGCAGGCTTGGAGGAGAAAACAAAAAATAGTTTTGGGGGATATGAATTTTGAGGGATCTATAGGACATCGACATGGGGATGTCAAGTAGGCAATCTAGTATTAATGAAAGAGTTTTGGGTTGAGCTACAAACTCGGAAGTCAGCTTATAGATGGTCTTTAAAACCATGACCTTTAGTGAAATTCCCTAGAGAATATGGACAGAGAAGGGGTCTGGAAACTGATTCCTGGGGCATTGCACCATTGAGGGGTCAGAAGGAAAGGAGAAGCCAGTAAAGGAGTGAGCAGTGAGGGAGGGAGAAAACTGGAGAGAGTGGTGTTCTGTAAAGAGGGGAGTGATTGGCTTTGTCCAACACCAACCAAGGTCAAGTTAGACGTAGACTAGTCTGAGAACCGACCATCAGATCTACTCAGGTGGAGGCTCCTGATGATGAGAAGAGATTGGATCTGATGGAGGGGCTCCGTCAGAAGTCTGATCAAAATAAATTCAATCAAGAGAGGGACGGAAAACTTGATACAGTGAGTAGAGAGAACTTTTTCAAGGAGATTTTCTTTAGCAAAGAAAAAGGAAAACACAGCTGCAATAAAATGTGGGAATAAGGATTTTTTTCCCCTTGAATGGGAGGTATTACAGGAAAGAGAAGCGGGGGGAAGGATGCTTCAAGAGAGACCACAGTTAATAGTAGGAGCAAAGTCCTTGGTTGGGCTAGAGGGGATGGGTCCCCGTGCACAAGCAAGGCGTTTGGCTGAGATGGACTCTTGGTCAGTTCACCCGCTGTAACAGGAAGGAGGACAGAGGGTTTGGGTTCCACTAGATTTAATGGAAGGAGAAGTAGGAAGGACTTTTGGGAGAGTTTTTATTTTCTCAATGAAATTAGAATAAAGGTCATTAACAGAATGAGAAGATGGGAGAAAGTGTTGGAGATTGAGGACAAGGTAGAATATGTGAAAGAGGCATCTCAGGAGTGGTCAAGTGGGAGGACCAGGGAAACAGGATTGATGGGTAGTTCTGAGCAGGTTGACATTTGTGTCAGGAACTTAAGGAAAACTGTCCCTATAGTGTGGTTCTTCCCTCCACCATATTCATCTGCTAAAGTTCAACGGCAGAGTCCATGAGAATCAGATTTAGCTTGGCTTGGGAGTTCCCAGGAGTACTAGACAGAGGGAGCGAGAGAGAGAGTTGAGAATGTTTGCATGAATGATGGCACCTACACAGACAGGAGGAAAGTGAGGACAATGCGGGGGGGGCGGTGAGGGACTATGAAAAGATATTGGTTATAAAGATATAAAATTATAGAACAGAATGACAGGAAGAATTTCAGACACGTCAAATGAGATCACAGACATTCTTTTCTAAGATTCCTTCAAATGAAGTTCATCTTTCCATAATACTGTGCTAACAATGGAACAACATGGAGCAAAGAACTGGATGAGACAATCTCATTTTTTCCCCTTTCCCTGTCTGATTTAATAAGCTGTGAACCCTACAAGAAAGCTAGATGGAACAGAAAAACGGTCTTTCAATTTTAAGATCAGAAAGAGTGAAATCTGGGGAGAGTCATCTGGTTAGGGATAAAGTACTTCCAAAATAATCATGTATTTGCCCAACTATTTTTTTTTACTATCAGACCACAGAAGTATTTTATTCTTCTCATTCATGAACCAGACGGTTCCAAAGGCAAAATAATTGAACTATGAATTTTCCTTTTTTGAAAGAACCAACTCATTATGTTTGATATAAACATTTTTCCTCTTTCATAAGGAATAGTTCATTTGGGTCCTAACATGAACTTAATTGGCTCTGGAGAAATGAGGCTTTCTATTGACTTTCTTTTTTTTTTTTTTAATTTTATATTGGAGCATAGTTGTATGACAATGTTGTGTTAGTTTCAGGTGTACAGCAAAGTGATTCGGTTATACAGACACATGTATCCTTTTTCAAAATCTTTTCCCATTTAGGTTATTACAGAATGTTGGGCAGCGTTCCCTGTCTACTGACTTTCAAAGCTTAAGTTTATAGATTTGGATTTCATTTTTCTCATTCGGTAGATTTATTTTGGAAAGTACCAACAGATATGCCTACAATCTTAGTGTATGATGTTTTTAAAAGGTGGGCTGGAAAGAATGGAATCGTTTGAGCTATTTGACATCCCTGACAATCTTCCGATATCCAACACTTCGTATCCCAAATTGGGCAACTCTAAAGCAGATAAGACATTGACTTCTCTGCCCTTTGGTTCTATTTGGCTTATTATGAGGGGGAGGAGCAAAAATACGCTTGAATGTTCTTTGAGTGGGAGTTGGTATTAGTTGGAAAAGAGGATGCAGGGGGTCTGAGGGATTTGGGGGCTGATCAAAGAAAAAGATATGACCCCAAGGTCACACAAGCTTTATGAGGTGACTCTGACAGATCTGCATTTGAGGGATGTCCCTCCCAGCAGGTGTTGGTCCAGAGTCTGTGGCACACAGGGGTTGCTGCTCAGAAGGAGAGGATGACAGGGGAACTCCCAAGGGAGCGGGGGATGGAAGAGGGCTTACAGTGTCTGGCTGATGTCTCTCAGAGGCATGGCAAGGAGTCTCTGGGTCAGAGACCTCGAAGGGCTGTAGCCTCCTGGAGCCGTGTAACTGCAAGGCTCTATCTTATCTATGGCCAGCAGATGTGGGGTGAGATCTCATCAGTTATGCAAACCAGGCAGGCCCGAAAGGGCTAAAAATCTGCTCGTGTGGGCTATGTTTAAAACAATTGGATATATAAAAATCTGAATTTGGCACCAGCCTGCGTTTGAGCTAACAGATTTCAGCCCTCAGTGAGGAAATAAACAACGTTGGGGTCAATAAACGAGGGGCATCTTTGGCTCATTTATGTGACAGAGGAAGCAGGGAAAATATCGTAAAAAAATTTTTTTTAAAGAAATAGAAGACTAGGAGTTTATTGGTTCTCCTTTTCAAAACACTTTTTGTGTGTGTGTGATCAAGAAGACTTTATTCAAAAATCCCAATTTTCATGCCTGGCAAGTCTCACCCATCTTGAGATCAGAGATACATTTATCTATCTTTTCTTCTAAGGGTAGATACTAATCTTTCTGTCAAAATTCTGATGTTTCCTAAGGATGTCGTAATTATAGTAATCGTTTAACATTTATGGAGTGCTTACTATGTATTAAGCACTTTCCCTTTTTTTTTTCCTGTAATTTTCACACCGATCTTTTAAGCTGGTATTTTTGTACCCATTTACCCCATGGGAACACTGAGCACAGAGAAGTTACCTAACTGGCTTAAGCTCACACAGCGAGGGGAAGTGGAGTGGGGCTTCAATGCCAGGAAGTCTGAATGGAGAGCTGGTGTGTTTAACCACTAGAGATCTAGCCATTCATCTAAGACTTTTTCCCTTCGGGACCCAGGCGACACTGCAGTTTTTGACTTAGAGCCATTCTCTGAACCCTTGGAGTGGAAGAGCCAACAGAGAATCCCTTCTGAACATTTGTTCCTAGGGTCACAGTGAATGCTCCCACTCCACATCCTCTCCACCAGCACCTCCCCAGGGATGCTGATAGATTGCTTCCCAACTCCTGATTAATATAAGAACGATGCATATTTGAAAGCAAAGTCAAAACAAAAATAAATGCAAGTTCATGTTGTATTAAGGAACGTAGGAACACTTCCTACCCCACACCTTTACCTCCTTAGGATTCTGAACCTCTCTTAAATTAAAATTCTAGGCTCTGCCCCAGAAGATACCTCGCTGGAGAAGATAATGGCTGGTAGCAGGTGACCTTCTCACTTCTTGGTGGAGGAGAGGTAACCACCTGGCTAACTCCAAAGGCCAAACACATTCTGTATAGTTTTGGCAAAAATAAAAAGGAACACGGGCAACAACATTGCAGGTTTACTTCAGGCAGTTCCAGTCTGGTTCACCTAGTAACACACAACAGACACACAGTGGGCAGTTTTACATACTGTGTGCTTGTATTAGTTTCCTGTTGCTGCTGTAACAAATGACCACAAATATATCGGCTTAAAACCACGCAGATTTATTATCTAACTGTTCTGGAGGTCAGAAGTCTGAAATGAATCTCACTGGGAAAACATCAAGGTGTCGGCAGGGCTGTGTCCCTTCTGGAGACTCGAGGGGAGAATCTGTTTCCTTGCCTTTTCCAGCTTTTAGAGGCTGCTGCATTCTTTGTCTCCTGGTTCCTTTCTAACTTCAAAGCCAGCCATCACATCCCTCTGACCTCTGCTTCTATTGTCACCATCCCCTTCTCTGATTCTGAGTCTCCTGTCACCCTTGTGATTACATTAGACCCACTGGGATAATCCAGGATAATCTTCCCAGTTCAAGGTCCTTAACGAGATCACAACTGCAAAGTCCCTTTGGCCACGTAAGGTAACATACTCACGGGTTGAGGGCTTTGGATGTGGACCTCTTTGTCTGCCACTGGGCTTGTGTGTGCTGGGTAGGGAGTCCTTCTTTCTCCAAGGATGCTTCTCTGTCAAACCCTAACAACACTCAAGTCCTCCTAGATAAGGCTGACAAAAGGATGGGGAAGGTTGTTCAGAAATGTGACCTTAACTAATGAAATCAAAACGCCCAGATAAAACTGCTGAGGCGCACTTAATGGAGGTCTCTGCCCTGGGCATGAATGAGTATCACGTTTTGCCTGCAGAAGCATAGAGATTTTTTAAAAAGAGACATTACATTGCACATTAGGAAAAGTCACATCCTTCAGGGACCCCCATTGCCACCAACATACAGAAGTTAGGAAATGGTTTCACGATTTTAATTTGAGTTTTTAAAAGATTTTTGTTCAAAAGTAAAATTTTGATGTTTGAAATTCATTGCTGAATTCCACGGTCTTACTTCATATGGAACTCAGCAAAGAAACCAGACATCTGTGGTTCTAAAGGAACTCTTTTGTGATGGGGTCTTAAAAGTCGTAAAATCCCTTCTGATGATGTAAAAGCCTTGTAGCCAAGGTCATTGCAGCAGACAGCAAGGACATCGTACTATGGAGAAGCCAGTTGGCTCTTCCTAATTAGCACATTAAAACAGTCAGTGACAAAAGGCAGGAACTTCCACTGTGCATCATTTCTCTCCCCAACAACGCAGCCCTGCTGGTAGTACTAACTCAGTTTCACAACTGAGGAAATAGGATTCCGAGGGCAAAGTGATAGGTCTAACGACACACTGCTGGTGAGTGCCAGAGCTAGGATTCCAGCTCAAAGCCCTCGGACACCAAAACCCTTGCTCTTTAAACTCTGCCAGGTTGTCTTAGGTTGTGACCTCTTTCATCTTCCTGTTTCCACAATCTCCAGTGTGGTCCCAGTAAGGAACCAGGGTGGCCTTACCGCTAAACACAAAATTTCCTCACTCGCTATCTAGGAGTCTTATGAATCACCATTTTTTTTTTAAACTTAAATATTTTAACAGCAACTTTGTGTTTAGTCTTTGTCATAATTAATACAACAGTGAGTCCAGATTGCCCTTGAAGTTGAAGGAATTTATCTTAGTAGTCCTCCAAGTTCTATAACAATTTCTTTTCATAGCTACCAGGATGTTTGATAAATTTGCTTCAATTTCATTGAAAGTATAACAATGTTGATAATTTATAAAGTCAAAAAATATTTGTCTGAATCTCAATATATGGAGTTGGAGATATTTTTTTCATATTTAAAAAGAAATTTAGCTATTTTTCCTTAATTGCATTAATAGCACAGATACTTCTGAATTCAATTCCCCTGTTGCTGCAGCCTTACCAATTTAATAGAAACTACTGATGCGATGTTTTGATTCCCTTTCCTGGACTATCTTTCCATTTTATGTTTTCTTGGTATGCAGCTTAATATTTTAAAATAACCATGTGATAGGCTTTGTGAATTTTTCCTATCACATCAAAACTGAGACAGGAGGGCGGAGTCAAGATGGCGTACTAGGAGGACGTGGAATTTGTGTCTCCTCACAACGAGGGCACCTACCAGGCGCCGGTGGGGGACCACAGACACCTAAGGGGACGGGAGGACCCCCAGCGACCGGGTAGGACGTGGGGCGTGGGAGGAGTGAAGGGGGAGGAGAAGTGGAGGCGGGAAGGGACTGGCATCCCCGAGGGGCGGCTGGGGGAGGGGAAGGGATCCCACACCCCAAGGGGGAAATTGGGTGACCATTGGGAGGGCAGAGGATCAAAAGGGGGCGTGGCCAGGTTTCCCCTGCCCACTTGGGCCCCCAGGAACCTGCTGAGATCCCGGGCCTGATCCTCTGCCCACCGAGGCCCCCTCCAGCTGCACGGGTCCTGAGGGAGTGGGAAGGAGGGAAGGGGGAGCAAAAGTAAAGGCCGGACCTCCGGGACCTGCACCCCTGAGGGGTGGCTGGGGGAGGGGAGGAGTTCCTACACCCAGCGGGACCCACCCACGGTTAGGGGTCCAGGGGCGACAGGGGAGACCCTGGGGGACGCAGTGCAGGGTGGGGGGGGCACGAAAGAACATAAGGGAACGGAGCCAGCACTTTCCCTGTCCACTCAGGCACTGGGGAGCCCGCTGGGCTCCTGGGCCTAATCCTCTGCCCGCGGAGCCTCCCTCCTGCCGCGCAGAGCCCAAGCCCCGCCTCCACACCCCCACCCAGGGCCCCACCTCTGCACTCGGAGACCCCCTCTGAAACCCCCTCCATTGCACTGGGCCTAAACCCCACCCACACACCCACATTCAGGGCCTTGCCTCCAAACCCCGGAACTCCATACGCCAGAGACCTTCCTTTCCACGGGCTGCCTCTCCCCTTCTGGCAGGTCCTAAGAAGAGGCCCCGCCCCACGCTCAAACGTCACCCCCCATCCGCCTAGGTCCCGCCCCACCCTAAACCCCACCCCTGCCTAAGTTCCACCCCATCTAAGCTCTGCCCCCAGAGCAGCACAGAGAGCACCATTCAGGATAAATCAAAAGAGAAACATAATGAGACATATTAATCAAACTATCAAAAATTAAATACAAAGAAAAAATATTAAAGACAGCAAGGGAAAAGCAACAAATAACATATAAGAGAATCCCCATAAGGTTAACAGCTGATTTTTCAGCAGAAACGCTGCAGGCCAGAAGGGAGCGGCAGGACATATTTAATGTGATGAAAGGGAAAAACCTACAACTAAGATTACTCTACCCGGCAAGGATCTCATTCAGATTTGACAGACAAATTAAAACCTTTACAGACAAGCAAAAGCTAAGAGAATTCAGCACCACCAAACCAACTTTACAACAAATGCTAAAGGAACTTCTCTCGGTAGGAAACACAAGAGAAGGAAAAGACCTACAATAACAAACCCAAAACAATTAAGAAAATGGTAAGAGGAACACACATATCGATAATTACCTTAAATGTAAATGGATTAAATGCTCCAACCAAAAGACATAGTCTGGCTGAATGGATACAAAAACAAGACTGCGTATATATGCTGTCTACAAGAGACCCACTTCAGACCTAGGGACACATACAGACTGAAAGTGAGGGGATGGAAAAAGATATTCCATGCAAATGGAAATCAAAAGAAAGCTGGAGTAGCAATTCTCCTATCACACAAAATAGACTTTAAAATAAAGACTATTACAGGAGACAAAGAAGGACACTACATAATGATCAAGGGATCAATCCAAGAAGACGATATAACAATTGTAAATATTTAAGCACCCAACATAGGAGCGCCACAATACACAAGGCTAATGCTAACAGCCATAAAAGGGGAAATCGACAGTAACACGATAATAGTAGGGGACTTCAACACCCCAATTTCACCAATGGACAGATCATCCAAACAGAAAATAAATAAGGAAACACAAGCTTTAAATGATACATTAAATAAGATGGACTTAATTGATATTTATAGGACATTCCATCCAAAAACAACAGAATACACTTTCTTCTCAAGGGCTCATGGAACATTCTCCAGGATAGACCATATCTTGGGTCACAAATCAAGCCTTGGTAAATTTAAGAAAATTGAAATCGTATCAAGTATCTTTTCAGACCACAACACTATGAGACTAGATATTGATTACAGGAAAAAAACTGTAAAAAATACAAACACATGGAGGCTAAACAATACGCTACTAAAAAACCAAGAGATCACTGAAGAAACCAAAAAGGAAATCAAAAAATACCTAGAAACAAATGACAATGAAAACATGATGACCCAAAACCTATGGGATGCAGCAAAAGCAGTTCTAAGAGGGAAGTTTATAGCAATACAATCCTAAAGAAAAATCTCCAATAAACAACCTAATCTTACACGTAAAGCAGTTAGAGAAAGAAGAACAAAAAAACCCCCAAAGTTAGCAGAAGGAAAGAAATCATAAAGATCAGATCAGAAATAAATGAAAAAGAAATGAAGGAAACAATAGCAAAGATCAATAAAACTAAAAGCTGGTTCTTTGAGAAGATAAACAAAATTGATAAACCATTAGCCAGACTCATCAAGAAAAAAAGAGAAAAGACTCAAATCAACAGAATTAGAAATGAAAAAGGAGAAGTAATAACTGACGCTGCAGAAATACAAAGGATCATGAGAGATTACTACAAGCAACTATATGCCATTAAAATGGACAACCTGGAAGAAATGGACAAACTCTTAGAAAAGCACAACCTTCCAAGACTGAGCCAGGAAGAAATAGAAAATATAAACAGACCAATCACAAGCACTGAAATTGAAACTGTGATTAAAAATCTTCCAACAAACAAAAGCCCAGGACCAGATGGCTTCACAGGCGAATCATATCAAACATTTAGAGAAGAACTAACACCTATCCTTCTCAAACTCTTCCAAAATATAGCAGAGGGAGGAACACTCCCAAAATCATTCTACGAGGCCACCATCACCCTGATACCAAAACCAGACAAAGATGTCACAGAAAAAGAAAACTACAAGCCAATATCTCTGATGAACATAGATGCAAAAATCCTCAACAAAATACTAGCAAACAGAATCCAACAGCACATTAAAAGGATCATACACCATGATCAAGTGGGGTTTATCCCAGGAATGCAAGGATTCTTCAATATACGCAAATCAATCAATGTGATACACTATATTAACAAATTGAAGGATAAAAACCATATGATAATCTCAATAGATGCAAAAAAAGCTTTTGACAAAATTCAATAGACGTTTATGATAAAAACTCTCCAGAAAGTAGGCAGAGAGGGAACTTACCTCAACATAATAAAGGCCAGATATGACAAACCCACAGCCAACATCGTTCTCAATGGTGAAAAACTGAAACCATTTCCACTAAAATCAGGACAAGACAAGGTTGCCCACTCTCACTACTATTTTTCAACATAGTTTTGGAAGTAGTAGCCACAGCAATCAGAGAAGAAAAAGAAATAAAAGGAATCCAAATCAGAAAAGAAGTAGTAAAACTGTCACTGTTTGCAGATGACCTGATACTATACATACAAAATCCTAAAGATGTTACCAGAAAACTACTAGAGCTAATCAATGAATTTGGTAGAGTAGCAGGATACAAAATTAATGCACAGAAATCTCTTGAATTCCTATACACTAATGATGAAAAATCGGAAAGAGAAATTAAGGAAACACTCCCATTTACCACTGCAACAAAAAGAATAAAATACCTAGGAATAAACCTACCTAAGGAGACAAGACCTCTATGCAGAAAACTATAAGACACTGATGAAAGAAATTAAAGATGATACAAACAGATGTGGAGAGATACTATGTTCTTGGATTGGAAGAATCAACCTTGTGAAAATGACTATACTACCCAAAGCAATCTACAGATTCAATGCAATCCCTATCAAACTACCAATGGCATGTTTCACAGAACTAGAACAAAAAATTGCACAATTTGTAAGGAAACACAAAAGACCCCGAATAGCCACACAATTTTGAGAGAGAAAAACGGAGCTGGAGAAATCAGGCTCCCAGACTTGGGACTATACTACAAAGATACAGTAATCAAGACAGTATGATACTGGCACAAAAACAGAAATACAGATCAATGGAACAGGATAGAAAGCCCAGAGATAAACCCATGCAGCAATGGTCACCTTATCTTTGATAAAGGAGGCAAGAATATATACAATGGAGAAAAGACAGCCTCTTCTATAAGTAGTGCCGGGAAAACTGGACAGCTATATGTAAAAGAACGAAATTAGAACACTCGCTAACACCATACACAAAAATAAACTCAAAATGGATTAATGACCTAAATGTAAGGCCAGACACTATCAAACTCTTAGAGGAAAACATAGCAGAACACTCCATGACATAAATCACAGCAAGATCCCTTTTGACCCACCTCCTAGAGAAATGGAAATAACAAAAATAAACAAATGGGGTCTAATGAAACTTAAAAGCTTTTGCACAGCAAAGGAAACCATAAACAAGACCAAAAGGCAACCCTCAGAATGGGAGAAAATATTTGCAAATGAAGCAATGTGACAAAGGATTAATCTCCAAAATTTACAAGCAGCTCATGCAGCTCAATATCAAAAACACAAACAACCCAATCCAAAAATGGGCAGAAGACCTAAATAAACATTTCTCCAAAGAAGACATACAGACGGCCACAAAGCACATGAAAAGATGCTCAACATCACTAATTATTAGAGAAATGCAAATCAAAACTACAGTGAGGTATCACCTCACACCAGTTAGAATGGGCATCATCAGAAAATCTACAAACAACAAATGCTGGAGAGAGTGTGGAGAAAAGGGAACCCTCTTGCACTGTTGGTGGGAATGTAAATTGGTGCAGCCACTATGGAGAACAGTATGGAGGTTCCTTAAAAAACTAAAAATAGAACTACCATACAACCCAGCAATCCCACTACTGGGCATATACCCTGAGAAAACCATAATTCTAAAAAAGTCATGTACCACAATGTTCACTGCAGCTCTATTTACAATAGCCAGGACATGGAAGCAACCTAAGTGTCCATCGATAGATGAATGGATAAAGAAGATGTGGCGCATATATACAATGGAATATTACTCAGCCATAAAAAGAAGTGTAACTGTTATTTGTAGTGAGATGGATGGACTTAGAGTCTGTCATACAGGGTGAAGTAAGTCAGAAAAAGAAAAACAAATACCATATGCTAACACATATATATGGAATCTAAAAAAAAAAAAAATGGTTCTGAAGAACCTAGGGGCAGGACAGGAATAAAGATGCAGATGTAGAGAATGGACTTCAGGACATGGGGAGGGGGAAAGTAAGCTGGGACGAAGTGAGAGAGTAGCATGGACATATATACACTACCAAATGTAAAATAGATAGCTAGTGGGAAGCAGCTGCATGGCACAGGGAGAGATCAGCTCGGTGCTTTGCGACCACCTAGAGGGGTGGGATAAGGAGGGTGGGAGGGAGACACAAGAGGGAGGGGATATGGGGATATATATATGCATATAGCTGATTCACTTTGTTATATAGCAGAAACTAACACAACACTGTAAAGCAGTTATACTCCAGTAAAGATGTTTTAAAAAAACCCATAATTCTCAAAAAAAAACCCACCAAAAAACGAGAGACTTTTTAATCTTTCCATTGTCCTGATAAATCAACACTTTTATTCTAATCCTGATTTATTTTATATTAAACTCGTTCCCCAAGGACTGTTCTATTCAACTCTTAAATTGGTTTTGACATAAGGTGTGAATCTAATTTTTTTAAGTAGCTAACTTCTTATTCCAACACAGTTTTTACATTAATTGTTAAATACTCTTACTCTCTTGTTTTACTGTATACTTTTTAATATATTACATAAATTGAAGGCTAGTTGGGTGTTTTCTTGAATGTCCTATTGGTATATTATTTGTTCAAGGCAGCCCTCTCTTTTGCGTTTTGTTGCTTGAATATATTATAGTAACCAAAAAGACAAATCTGCTCGCTACACTCTTCTCTTTCAAAATATTACATGATGTGGAAGCTCATTTTAGCTGATAATTACTATTTGTATAAGCATTTCAAAAGTCATTTCTCTGGGTTTTCAGTAAAATAGATGTATAAAATTAAAAATTCAGTAAAAGTAGATATAAATAAAAGTATTTAAAATGTCATGCAAATTGCTCAGTTTGACTGCAAAATCTAGTTAGCGAACCACAGAAATGTACCAGGTAGTAAGTAGGACACATTTCCCTTTGTGTTTTAGCTAGAGAAAAAGATCTGTGTTGCTAAATACTTGTAACATTCCTGCAATTTCTGAGCTGGGTTGTTATAAAACCCGTGCTGCCTGACCCACCATAAGAAGCTGCACTGCATAGATCATACTGGTTATTCACCTAGAGCGTAGAGCAAGAAAAACTCCGCCCGCTGATTAAACAAATTAAATAGCATAAATGAGTAACTTCCTGTTCCACTACCTTTATATTCCCATATTGTTAAAATATTTCAATTTTTAGAGATTTTTCTTTTTATTTTATGAAGAATACCTTTGAGATTTTGATAGAGGTGAACTAAATCTACAAAACTACTTGGATGCAGTATGATCTCTCTATTTAGTATTCTCATCTAGGTTCTTGTAATACTTCTCTATCCAAGTCTACCTGTATTTCAATATTTTATCTTTATAATTTAAAAAGTAAAAAGAATAGAATAATAATTATATATAATTCTACCACCCAGTTACCCATCTGACAACATCTTGTCATATTTACTTTCAGTCTTTTTTAAAAAGTAGATTTCTCCCTCTAGTTTTTGTAAAAATGATATTGACACATTAAAAAACAATTTTAAAACGTAGAAAAGTACAAAGATGGCAGATTTTAAAAAATCAATCTAAATACCAGTACCCATAAAGAAATAGTGTAATCATTTCAGGCAATGATTTTTGCAATTAGATGGATAGAAACAAATGTTTCTAAAATAGAATCAACTTAAATGCTATTTTTAATAGAAACTTTTAAATTAAATTTCACTCATTTCAGTAAGTTAAGAAAAGAAATAAATAAAAATAAATGAATTGTTGAACTTCAAATAATGATTGCTTCACACAATAGATAGTATTTCCTAAATCCCTCTATAGTTAAGAAGGAAAGTAGGGGGAAAATAAGACATTCTTCTTTTGTAACTACAGGCTTTGATTCTGGAGAGAAGAAATCATCATCTTTTCATATAACCTGAGGCTATTAGCAATCTTATACTTCCTTTTATTTTCCCATTCCTCACTTTTTATTTCTTTATACTATTATTTTTATATCCTAATGCTTAATAACATAACTTTCTGTTGTTATGTAACGTACTTCTCTTTGGTATCAGTTCTACATTTAAATTAATTCAGTGCTTATTATAGACCTTTTCCCATAGTGTCTTTTTGTTTTTTTTTCTTGAGTTCTCTCTTTTGATGCAAGTATGAAATGGCTGGATTTTATTGACAAAATGGTTTCTCAAAAAAGGCTCATGGATAATATATTCTTCGAGGCTTCTCACGTTTGGCATTATACTGGATGGACATGTCAAATGGGAACAATATACTTTGATCACATGCTTTTACCCTCAGAACTTTGTAGAGAATGTTCCCTTGTTCCCTGGCATTAAGAGGCATATATTTTTTTAATCCTTGAAGTTCAATAGGTATTCTGTATAATATTTTTATGGAATACAGCGGACTCTTGCAATCTCCATATTTTTCTTCATTTCAAATGATACACCCTGTGTCCTATTCATTGGGTCCCTTCCCCCAATATCAATTATCCTTGTGTTGGCTCATCTTTGTTTGCCTTCTGTATCTACTAGTTTCTCTCTAATTGCTTTTAATATTAGTCTTTTTCATCTGAAGTCACTATGATTAGCCCAAGCCTTTCCTCTGTGTCAGTAATTCAGTTTTCAAGGGTATATCATCTTTTCTTTGCTGATCTGATGGATACACTAGTTTGGAAATACAGTGTTTCAATCCATTATTTCCTTAGATCTGCCATTTCCCTTTTTAAAATTCTATTGTTTTTTCATGTTCTCCGTGAGTGGCTATCTTATTAAATCCATGTTCTTCTCAGTCACACCACGTATGAGGTAATTGTGAAAAATTTCTTTCTGCACCTTGATATTTCTTTGGCTGTGGGTTCTTTTTCTTTTGCATTGTATGTCTGTGTGTTTTTGTGTGTGTGTGTGTGTGTTTTTACATGGTTTTGGATGTAGTCTTTTGCTTGATTCTTTTTCTTTTTCTTTTTTTTTTTTTTTGGTTCATGCTTAGGTAGCAGCTCTGCCCAATCATTTTATATTTGTTATAGGGTGAGCAAATTGACTCTTTTTCTATGATACTTCAGATCAGTTTGTTTTTACCTCTGAGTTACGCCTCAAGGGGTAGGCATATCATATTCTATCTACTATTTATGAAATTATAGCATGTGAGTGTTTGTGTGTGGTTGGGATAGAGGTCAACTAAGTAGCAGGAAGTCTCTGTTATAAATGCCTGGGCTCTGTTCTCCCTTCTGAGATTTTGCTACTTATCACACGATGGAGTGAGCCTTTTCCCTTGCTTTGGAAAACTTCAATTCATTATGTAAGTTTGAAGGTTTCATTTCTGCAGAAAGTGTTGATCTTACTGTTTACTTTCTGTTTCACCCATTTCTCAGTATTTTCCATGACTCCTTACTTTTAAGGAAAATATAAGGGTATGTGTGGGAATTCTCAGGGTTGTTGACTCATTAGAATTGAGATGTATGACATGCCTCTGCTCTACAATCTTCTGTTTCCTTAGATGCCAGTTTTTGAAGATAACTGCTTTAGATTATGCCCCTTTCCTTATTTGGTTGATGTTGCTAAAATTTTTTTTTTTCCTTTTTAATGAACTTTTGCTTATTTCTCTAGGCATTGGGAAAGGGATCTTCTGTGATGCGGTTTTAATCCACCATTTTCGTCTCCAGTGGAATCTAACTCATTTTCTTTGCACACACCGTAGCTGAAAAGATAGCTTTGTGCATTCTAGGGCAAGCCACCTGTGACAGCTGACCCTTCATTGTCCAGTGAGGTCCATTCAGCCAATGTTCCCATCCCCCTCCAAGTCTTATATTCATCTACCCTAGAGAAGGAAGGGGCCCTGATGGAAGATGCTTATCTTCTAGTGTAACTACATCATACACACCCCTCTTTAAGTTTATCTTTGGGAATTTCAAATACATCTTAGTTTTTAAATCTGTTTTCCCTTGCCTCATCTTAATACCTATTGTTCATTAATTTTTAATTTCTGTTTTCCAAGTATCTTTTTATAGGTCACCTGTATATTTAATGGAGCATAGTAGAGCACACATAAAAAAGTAAACATTTTCTGTTGTTACTCCAGATGTAGTGTTTTCAGTGAATTTTAAAAACTCCATTGCAGTAGTATCTCATGTATTTTTTCTTACATCTATCTCTGTTGAAACATTTTTTATTCTAAAATGCCTTTCACTTGATGGATTTTATTTTTTAGTTTTACATATGGTAGGATCATCCACGTCTTTCCGATATCCATTTTTATTTGTAATTCATGTCTTGTTGCATTGTCTGAAATTTCAAAAACAGTATTAAAAATAATGACGATTTTGGGTAGCTTTAACTTTTTCCTAGATTTAAAGAGAGTGCCTCTTGTGTGAGAGTACAGAGACTGGGTTCGCATCCTAGGTCGACCACTTATAAGCTCTGTGACCTTGGACAAGTCTCTTTACCACTCTGTTCCTCAGCAGTTTCATCTCCAAAACTGGGGGCTAAAATAACACCTACCTTACATGCTTGTTAGGCTGGGTTTTTTTGCTGTTTTTTCTTTTTGCTTTTTGATAACAAACACATAAATGCTTTCAAGAGAAACCAAGGTTATCAAGAATGACTCTCAGGTTCCTGATTTGTGTAACTATGTAATGGGTTAGCGAGAACTTCCATTTTCTAAGGGAGAAAAGACTGTAAATGAGCCAGGTCTAGGGGAAACAAGACCACAGGTTCAGTTTTGAACATGACTAAGTCTGAGGTGTCTTTGAGAAAAATCAAGAGGAGATGTCCAGAAAGCAGTTGGATTTGTTCCCAGGAACAAAAGATGAACAATCAGTTACCTGGTTATGCCCTCCACTTTCTCATCATCTCACTGCAGGCAAGTTATCAAAATGCAGAGCAGGGCAGTGATCCTTTTGAGTAGGAAAAAACTCTCTGCAAAGGCTTTAATCATCTTTTTGGTTAAATTTTACAAATGCAAGAGAAGATGTTTAGCTGTTTGAGTCACTGCAAATCTTTTGCAACATGTTTTTTTGGACTGTTGACTAATGTTGTCCAAGAGAGGGTCCAAGTGGAACCAAGAAAAATGTCGAATAGAATATGGTTTTAGGCATCTGTCTAATGTCAGTAGAATACTCATACTATGAGTATTCAGAGCATGATCTATTCTTATGATTCCAGTCATTCAATATTTTTATGAAGATAATACTTGACCCTTCATGCTTAAAGTTTTCAAATACTTTTTAGAGTCTGAAGCTACTCAAGGGTCATATAAGGTTGCTGCAGAGATGACGCAGCTGTCAGACTCTAAAGGGATCCACAAAGCAAAGATAATGTACACATGCCCTGACATGTGACTCAGGCCCTAGAGTCACTAGGACCTTCTATTCCTTCTCTGAGACAAATAAAAGGATTCAGTGCTTAATAAGATTTGGGGCCAGGGTGGGGGGGTGGAGTGGAGGGTGGAGAGGCGGTTGTCTAGAAACTAAAAATAGAATTTGGAAAAAGGAAAGATCCAGATTCACTGGTATTTCGAACAGTTTCCTACTTTTAAAATAGACTCAAGGTTTTAAAACTGAGTATAATAATTGTACTCGATGGTCAATTAAACTTAGTAAGGGGTTCAACTATATAAAGACTTTCAGTCTTTGTGGCCACTAGGTGGCAGACTTTGCCAAAGAATATGGCCACCATTGAAAAGATTTTTTACAAGGTTCAAACCTTACTAAAAGCATTTGGGTTATAGCTGTCATCAAATGTTAAAATATTTCCTCAGAGTTCACACTGCTTCTGTAATTAACAAAGAAACTCAGGATTGCACAACTGTAGACTTCAGAAACACCCTAATCAGACCCTCTTTCGCTTTCTGTAAAACTGAGGCCAAAAGAACAGTTTGCTCTTGTGTTAGCTGATGGCAGAAATGGGGTTCAGACTCTGGCCTCTGCTGTCTCCCTTTAGTACTTTTTTCCACACTGTTTTAAAAATTATAGCACTGTAACAGTTACTATTATCTGAATGAAGCTATTCTGGGCAAATATGACATCATTCCTAGAGGAGATCAGGAAGGAATTTCCACTCTACTGCCCTACCCCTTGGCAGTCAACTCATTCATGCCTCACTATTTAGAACAACTTAGAAATGGTCCTTTCAGAAATTTTAGCAAATAGTTCCTTAGATTACGTTTAGATTTTTTTTCAGGTTGAGGTTAGGTGGAAAACGTATTATAAAAGATTTGGAAATATCATTAATCAAATAATGAGAAAAATGAAAAGACAGAGTGGGTTTTTGATAAGAAAATAAGAATTGAAAAACTGAACCAAGGTTCGGACCTCAAAACCCTGGCTTTCCACAGTGCAGAATAAGCGCACATGTAGGAAGGCAATCTTGGAAGACTAGCTATCAGATGTTTTGGTTTTGTTAAGCGAGGCCCGGACTAGAATTGGAAGTGTTTCATGAAACAGTGCCAAGAATCTGAGAAACAAAACAGATTTTTAATCACGGTTTGGATCTCAGCACACTCTATGCCAATCATAAGGTTGTGTCTGGGGTGGACAGGAGTTGCTATATCAAACCAGATGCCGAATGCAAGGAACCGGGATGTTTCAGAAAACAGTCTCCATATTTCCAGGCTGAAAGTCAGCCTACATCTGGCCCAGCCTTCCGTCTGGAAGACCTCGAGGGCAAGGCAACATCAGGTCCAAACTAGGATATGCGCTGAGCTACAGAACGAGCGGCACATCGAGTGTGAGAGGCTGCGAATGTCTTCACAATCCCTCAGCATGAAACCCTCAGTGAATCAAGTCCAGACTGCTACGCATGGCATACACACCCTCTGCGGGCTGATTCCTGCCTATCCTTACACCACCATTCCCAGTCACAGCTCTGCTCTGCCCTTGGTACCAGAGAGTACACCAGTGGACCCCAGTATGCCAGTGCCCCAGTGGGGCACCCCTTTCTGAGCAGCTCTTATTTTTCCTCTGCCCCACATCTTCCTGTCTTTGCTCATCCACCTGCAGAACTACTCTCTCCAAGGGGCGAAGGGGAGAATCTATTCCATGCCTTTCTCTTAGCTTCTGGAGTTGCCCGTGGTCCTTGACTTTCCTTGGCTTGTAGATTTCTGCCACCATCTTCACGTGGCCATCTCCTTTGTTTGCATCTGCGCCTCAGTTTTCTCTTCTTGTAAAGATGTCGATCACGTTGGATGAGGGCCCACTCGCATGGAGTATGACCTCATCTTAATTTGATTACAGCTGCAGAGACTCCTTCCAAATAAGGTCACATTCCCAGGTCCCGGGAATTGGGACTTCGACCCATCTTTTTGGGGGACACAATTCACATAGTGTCTTTCCCTATCTCTCTCCTCAATAGTTAGTTGCTACTTTTTCGCTCTGGGCCTTTCTTCATATCCCTGCAGCATCTGTAACCATATTACAGGTGCCCACACCCCTTAGCCTGTGACATCCCCAGGTCAGCAGGGCCTCTTTCTTTCCCATTTTCCATTTTTGTGTCTGCCTTGCTTGGCACTGTGCCTGGTGCACAGTATTCTGGGCCCATGAATGAGCATAATTCTCAGCAGTTGGGCTCTGGAATATATCCAGTTCCTTGGCACGTTCTCTATTTGATAAGCTGCAACGTCAGAATGAAACATTCCCCTCGAGGAGATCTTAGCTGAAGGATGGGCTCAGGCTGCAAGGTTCTGGGTAAGAAAGAGTGAGGGTGGGGAGACAGGTGTCTGGGTCACTGAAGACAACATCTGCAAGGATGCTGATGGCCTCAGGTGGTAGCAGGGAACGCTGGAGGGTGAGTAGGCAGCAAACCAGAGCCTACCATTTTGGGGGTACTGGTTTTTTTTTTAATTTTGTTTTATAATTGGAGTATCGTTGATTTGGCACTAGTTGTGTGTGTGTGTGTGTGTGTGTGTGTGTGTGTGTGGCATGAATACACGTCTCCTAAGAGAATATGTCTTTTCTGCAACAGCTTGATCCCAAACGACTAGACTTCATTCTCTTTATACACTTTTAACTAATACTGACACTTGGCTTTCTGTAGAAGGTGGCCCCCTGCTCTTGGGGGTACCTCCTGAGATGGCTCTGGACATAAGGGGAAGATGAAGGATTGTCCGGGGAGGGAGCTGGGAGGCGCTAAAACACCGGCAGAGTGCCTGTACCGCCTCTGTTCCGCATGGATTCATCACGTCTCACCTGTGCAGAAACGTCTATCCCTTGCGCTCGTCCTCATCCCTTCCATTTTAGGGATCTAGGCGGTGCTGTAGCAACCAGGCTTGCACGTGGACTGAATGATGTGATGGTACAGACCAGGATTAGCGTCGGGATCAGAAGCCCTGACCAGTGTACCACTCCCCAGCCAGCATCTCATCGCCCCTCTTGTTGACTCGGTCACAGCAAGACAACCTGAGGTCTGGGGCAGCTCAGGGCAGGACCGAGCAGGGCCAGCGTGGTCCAGCTGACGTGCCTTTGGCTGTTGACAGGTACAGAACAGCAGTGTCCCCCCAGCCTGAACCAACCTCCAATCTCCACCAGTTTGTATTATGTCCTCTCAGTTGAATCAAAGAGACCCCCCCTCTCTCCTGGAAAAGGAGGCTGCACTCTTTTCTGAATCCACCCTCCTGTCTTCTTCCTCCGTGAATCTGACTGCTCTAGGTACCTCCTAAGAACGGAATCATACAGAATTTGTCCTTTTGCCACTGGTTTATTGCACTGAACATAATGTCTTCAAGATTCATCCGTGTTGTAGCCTGTGCCAGAGTTTCCTTCCTTTTTTAAGGCTGAATAATATTCCATTGTATGGGTGGACCACATTTTGTTTATCCGCTCATCCATCGATGGATACCTGGGATGCTTTCAGGTTTTGACTATCGAGAATCATGCTGCTGTGAACATGGGTATTCCAAGATCTCTTTGAGTCCCTACTTTCATTCTTTTGTGTGTACACCCAGAGGTGGCATTGTTGGATCATACGGTAATTCTATAGTTAATTTTTTTGAGGAACCACCATACTGTATTCCACAGTGGCTGCACCATTTATATCCCCACCAAGGCTGCATTCTTTATTCTCATTTAAGATATACTGAAGATAAAAAGTGATCCACACACCCTCACTGGGTACAAAGCACATCAGAAAACGAGACCCTGACCGTATCCTCTGACAACCTCAGGCCAATGTAGGAGAACATGTGTCTCTCTTAGATAACTTGGATAAGTTATAGATATTAGATAACCTCTAAGGCACAGATCTAATTTCACAGCCTGAGATCCACGGCCAAGCCCTGCCTGCCTCAGGTCTCTGATGTGTCTTTAATGTCAGCAAAAAGGGATGCCTATCCTCCCCTTTAGGTGTGCCCCGCCCCGTGCTCACGGTAGCAGGGGCCTCTGAAGCTCTGAGCAGGAGCACACTGGAGGTTTGGGGGGTTTCGGCTGGTCTGATGGACACCCAGTGACAGAAGCCCTCTCTGCCCAGGACACGGACACTGGCTGATCTTCCTGAGCTCGGCCCCCAGCAGGGCACCTGCTGGCCACGTTTATTACAGGTGTGGAGACAGAAGAAGGGACATGAAAATAATTTTTAAACCCAAGTTACTACTGAAATGATTTTTCAAATAAGATTTGTTGTAATATAGGCGGCCGACGCGTTGGTGGATAATCTCTGGGAGAAGGGATCTTCTCTTATACTCTTTTGTACCCCACAGAATCTAGGGTAGTATTTTTTCACACATAGTTGGAGCTCAAAAGATGCCTGCTGATAAAAGGCATATACCTGGAGAAACCCATAATTCCAAAAGATACACGCACCCCTATGTTCACAGCAGCACTATTCACAATAGCCAGGACATGGAAACAACCTAAAGGTCCATCAGCAGAGGAATGGATAAAGAAGATGTGGTACATAAATACAGTGGAATATTCCTCAGCCATAAAAAAGAATGAAATAATGCCATTTGCAGCAACATGGATGGACCTAGAGATTGTGATACTGAGTGAAGTAAGTCAGACACAGAAAGACAAATATCATATGATATCACTTATATATGGAATCTTAAAAAAAAAGGGTACAAATGAACATATTTACAAAACAGAAATAGAGTCACAGATGTAGCAAACAATCTTATGGTTACCGGGGGGGAAAAAGAGGGGGGATAAATTGGGAGACTGGGATTGACGTATACACACTGCTATATATAAAATAGATAACTAATAAGGACCTACTGTATAGCACAGGGAACTCCACTCAGTACTCTGTAATGGCCTGTATAGGAAAAGAATCTAAAACAAAAAAGAGTGGATACATGTAGATGTATAACCGATTCACTTTGCTGTACAGCAGAAACTAACACAACACTGTAAATCACCTATACGCCAATGAAAAAAAAGAACGTCTCAATAGCACAATGCCTACCAGTTAACGCTCAGGAACCGCCTGGCTCTTTTAACAGTGACCCTCGAAGAGCTGACCTGACTCTCTTCCTTAGAGCCACAGTGTTGGCAGAGCCTGAGATCAAACCCTAATCCTCATCTCCCAGGGCAGGGTCCCCCCCCCACCCCCGCTTTTTTCCTTTTTTAGGACATTATCCCTTTCTTAACCTAACAGAAAGAAACGTAGATAGACACAGTAATAGAAACAAACAGATGTTTCCACTAGAGACTAGCTCCGAAGTCTCAAGTGCTTACAAGTTTTTAAAGCAACACACAAAAATTACAACTGAAGGTCACTAAACACATAGAAGTGGCAGCAGCACTAATAAATTCGAGAGAGGCTCCATCCTCCAGTGTAAACTGCGGTGCGGGAAGCTGCCTGTGCGACTTCAGTGTCCTCTGGAACGATGGTCATCCCCAGAGCAGGGCAGTCGATGCTACCGTGATGCGTGGGCGTGGCTGCCATGCCAGACTCTGGCCAATTTCAGGTCAAAAACACGTGTGGGGAGCGTATCTTTGGGTTTTTCCCAAGCCCTACAAACTATGTAAAAGACACTGGGAAACTCGGCCTTAGGTTTTTAACGAATACACTAAAGAATTATTATTTTTTTAAGCTTTCCAAAAATTGCAGTAGGCGAAGATGGCATTACATAAGTCAGCTCTGCCACCGGGTGACACAAACCCACTCTGAGGACAACAGCCGACAATTCAAGTATGAGATTAGTATAATGTTAACCTCCCCCCCCCCCCAACAACAGCATATTTTTATAGATGCACAGGTAACTCAATAAATTTTTTATCCTCACTAAAGCAAACATTGCAAACCATGGATTTGAGATTGAAATGATTCTTTTCCTATACTTTTTGTCCATTCAAGGGCTGTATGTACACTGGTTAAGCCCATTGCCTGTGGAGACAGGGTTGAACTCCAGATCATGGCTGAGGAACTGTGAATGAGTTACTTGACTCCTTCTGTTTCTAAATTCCCCCCTCCTGTAAAATGAGAATGATAATAATAACCTTCTGCATAGGGAGGTTGTGCGAATTAGGTGAGTGATTACATATAAAGTGCCATGGGCAGTATTACTGATATCCGTCCCTCTTCTCCCCTCCAGGTTAATTCTTCTTACTAAGCTTTTAAAAATTTCCTTCAATTACTAACCCCCAAAGGAAAACAAAATCATAAAACATGTATCATCGTTATCTTCAAAAGAGAGCTTGAAGTGTTTTGTAGAAATACCTTTGTGGTCGTTTTTATGTGCTTGGGGAAGGAAAATAAAATAAAACCACTAGAGGAAAACTTCCAAAATAAGGCATTAGTATATTTTATATGGGGGTTTGGTCCATTCCAAGTATGTATTTTTGCAGATAGTATCACTATCATGGCTGAGACTTTTACAAAAGAAAAGAAATGTGTCTTGTTGCTTACAAAGAGCTTTATGCTAGGGAAGTATTGAGGGCTGTAACTCCTAGTTTAAGTCTTTTTTTTTTATCCCACTGCCCCCTCCCACTTGGTATCCACATGTTTGTTCTCTACGTCTGTCTCTATTTCTGCTTTGTAAATAAGATCGTCTATTAAGTCTTGAATAAAAGACACAGAAAGGAATCAGAACTCCCAGAGAGAGTCAGTGAGAGAATCTGATTTAGAAAGGTATGTCTTCATCACGCTTTACCTTTGAATCACATAGCTAAGGAACATAAAGTTTCTATTCTAAAGGTGCAGTTATCAATCAACAACTAATAAATCATCAAGTTTTTAAGAAGTTACATTACTATATTTAAAATAGATAACCAACAAGGACCTACTGCATAGCACAGGGAGCTCTCCTCAATATTTTGTAAGAAACTAAATGGGAATCGAATTTGAAAAAGAATAGATACTTGTATATGTATAACTGAATCACTTTGCTGTACACCTGAAACTAACACAGTATTGTTAATCAACGATACTCCAATATAAAATAAAAAAATAAAAAATAAAGGTGTGCCACTTAAGGTGCCAGGTAAGGTGCAATGGATAGGAAACAGACTGTAATATACAGCAGAGGCCCTAAAAGAGACGGCAGTCTAGTTTAGATAGGATTCAAATACATACAAGATAAAACAGGTGACTACAACACCATGAGCCATGCATTACCAAATCCCTAGAATTTGGGACAGTATTTTTCACTTTGCATTTAGACTATTGCTAACCAGACCTATTTCCATACCTGTTGTTAGAATATTAAAAACAAAAACAAACAAAAACTGAGGTTCTCAGAAGTATCCTTTCACTCCAGCCAAACTAATCTTCTTCCTGATTTTTCCCTCACTGAAGTTCCTTGAGGAACTTCCAGCTCACTTTAATCTCTTCATGTACAGAACTGTTGACTAGAAGTTTCAAAAACATAACGCAACTTGCCCCAACACTGGACCTCTTTCCCCTCGTTTAGTTCCACTTCACATGGGACTTGAAATGATAATTTATCACTTTAATTAAGGAAATAAAGAATATCTCCTCACCTAGTAAGATGAGGAGGTTTGACTAAATGATGTCCAAGATTCCTTCTAGATCTAAATGTCTATGATTCTTTAAGAATCACGCGTTTTGCTTGTCATCATTTATAGATTTTTTTTCAACAGAAAGCTAGCTTTTTCTCCTGATTTCTCTGTCCCTTATTACTATTTAGTACCATATATCTTGAAAATGTTCTTAAATTTCAAGAAACCAACACATACACTAATGTTATTGAATGTCTTTATTTACTGGAAATTGTTCCAATCAGACCACAGTTGATAAACTTTCCCCCATATTATATTCATTTGTTTAAGAATCATATAAAAAATATCGGGGTAACAGATGCGTGTGATAGAGGATGGTCTCTCCACAAGACGGAGCTCATTCTTTTTGCTTTTATTTTCTAACTTCAAGGAGATTGTACATTATCGCAGAAATGGATGCTGTTGATTTCAGATGTTTTTGAGAGTTCTACCACTTTTCCCCTACCTATTCCATATTGAACGGCATTGCCTGTGTTGGGGAATGAGGGAGTTCGGGACGCTGTGAACTTCTCCCACCTTCCCTCCAATAATAAGTTAGTCCCTTTGAACTTACTACATAAAATGTGATGCCAGCAATTTCCTCTGTTAGGTACTGAGAGTGGCTAGTCTTGGAACATGACGAATGAATGAAGAATTGGTCTTTGAGGGATTCAGGTTAAAATAACTGCTGTCAACTGAAGTCACACACTCTAGGAAGATAGGAGGCTGACTTGCAGAGACTAAATCACAAGATTCTTCTTTGCTTTTTGAAAAAAATTTTTTTTTGCTCTGAGAGTAGGTGCCTAGTTTCAATTCTGAAGGAGCTACATTCCATAATCCAGTTTTCCCAAATGGTAGGACTAAAGCTACACCTCATCTTATTTTATTAAACCTTAACTCAAGTTTATTTAACTACAGGAAACGAAATAACTAGATCATAGACATCCTTTCAAAAAGTGTTCTAACATCACAGCTTTTCTTTAAAAAAAAATCTTACTGAAGTATAATTGATTTACAATGTATTAATTTCTGCTGTACAGCAAAGTGATTCAGTTATACATACATATATTCTTTTTCATATTCTTTTCCATTATGGTTTATCACAGGATATTGAATACAGTTTCCTGTGCTATACGGTAGGACCTTGTTGTTTATCCATCCTATATATAATAGTTTGGACCTGCTAATCCCCAACTCCCAATCCTTCCCTCCCCTCCCCCCCGCCCCTTGGCAACCACAAGTCTGTTCTCTACGTCTGTGAGTTTGTTTCTGTTCCATAGATACAACATCACAACTTTAACACTAGTCATTGCCACACATAACTACCAACTAAATTGTAAGTGTAGAAATCCAAAGCTAAGAATTAGGAACGTCTACCACAAAGAGGAGTGTTTTCTTTTGATGTTGCCAATATGATACTCACTAAAGAAATTCCTTTAAAGAAAAACCTCTCATTTTGTTAATGTTTTCACATTTAATACATTTTTCACGATGCCAAATATTTTAAGTATCATTATCATAAAAATGTAAATACGTTCTTCAAATGATTTTGATACCTTACCAAATAAAACAAACCAAAAAACCTGTTTAAAAGTGCACTTTCTATTTGCTTTGTACAGTGCTGCCTTAAACTATTTAACTCCATGAACTTTAAAATCCCACATTAAATTTGGCTGGGTACATATCTGTGGTCTTATAAGACTAATTTTAGATCTCTGCTATTTTCCCAAGCAGAAATACAACTAAAGTTTTGAACTTCTGCCTCAACCCCTGAATATGGGAATGATCATTCCTGTTTTCTAAGAATAAATAAATAAAATCATGTAACTGAAATTGGATTTAGTCTTCAGATTAACAACATTCTGGTCTTTTTTCTTCATTCATATACCAATATTACCCATACTAATGAATAAAACTAACGTCTCATACTAATTATACCAACATTATTCACATGACAACATAAGAAACACAATTGGGGTATTTTATCTTACATATACATATTTTTTCCCACTGTAAAAATGCTTTTTAAAAGTACAAAGAAATCCTTTAAATGAAGAAAGAAAAAGGGAAAGGGGTGAAAATTAGGCACTTCATTTAAGGCACAATGGGCAGAGGATTGAACTGTAAATCACAGATTAATCCTTGTCCCCAAGCACACTTCCAAGTGTTGTGACCACACCGTGTAATATACCCAAGGTCACATTGCGAGCACACAGCAGAGCTGGGATTCCAGTGGAGGAATTTTGTCTCTTGAGGTCCTATCCTTCCTGCTACCCTACACTGCCTTGAAGGGTGAACAGGACGCTTTCCAACTGAGCCTAAAAAAGTCATCAAATAATCCAACCTTTGATTGTAAGGTTTGCATGTGTCTCCAGAATAATACTCAGTGGGAAGGCTGTCTTCTCTTTTGAAAGAACGTGAAAATGTTGAGGGCTGACATTTCCTCTTTGTGGAAGGTACCTTGAAGCTACCACTCACCACCTCTCACTCTTGCTAAACAGGTTTATTATGACGGAATTAAGTACAGAATTGAGAGAACGTTAGTATCCCATTTCTGGGCTTTCCTCTGTCAGTCGACCCTCCCAACTGGGTCATGATTCTCATCCATCCCTTTGGTCATGTAACCTCTGGCATGGAAGCTTCCGGGGGCTTCAGCCACTCCCCCACCGACACTTCCTTCCTGCCCTGCACTCCTGAACCCTCCCTTCTCTAGCACCCCCCTGAGTGTGTCTCCTATTCCTCTCCCAGGAAGAGACAGTCTTGCCTCTTATCCCCCCTCTTGCTTCAGATAAATCCTGACTCCCTAACTGAGCCCCAGTTCCAACGGCGTCACCTCTGTGAAGCCTTACTGACCCCGTTATATCATGAAATATAAAACTCTTACTAAACCTTCAAGAAATGTGTTATCCTCATAGTCTTTTCAAAAGGAAGGTTTCCTCTTCTACCTCTAACGTGGCTATTTTTTTAAATTTATTTTTTATTGAAGTATAGTTGAATTACAGTGTTGTGTTTAACGTGGCTATTAATGCCATCCTTAGAGCTCTGGGCGAAGAAATGGTTTCACTGAAGTGGCCATTCTCTTGGTTTCAAAATCACAGCTACTAAGTAACCCCCCCTCCCTTCCCTCTTTTTTCTTATTCCCAGGCTGGACAGTAGCATCATCTGAAAGAAACCCAGGAACACAGGAGCTTTACAGTATCATAAACCTTGGAGTCAGAAGACAGGAGTGTCCTGACCCTACTGGGCAGTCTGTTCTGCATGTGAAGGAGGGTTGGTTGTGACATCCCTGTGTTCCTGGGTCAGATTTAAATGAGATTATAGCTGTGAAGGCTCTTTGTAAACCATAAAACAATACGCAAATTCAAGACACAGAATAGCCACTCAATCAATGTTTATGGAGTTAATTGACTAGTGATCATTTGACCGACCACACACATTCATGAATCTTAAGAAATGCTGGCAGATGATACAAACAAAGAACACGGGAAGATCACGTTTTAAACCCCACCTCTGCCACTCACCAGCTAGGAAGGGTCAGAGCAAATTAAGGAGTGGGAAGCAGAGGACTGGTCTATAAGGAGTGTTAAAGCAGGGCTAAAATAATTTGGGAAAAGATCTCAGATCTCTCGGTAACTCTTAGAAAGCTGACAAAATGAGTGCAACTCCTGCTGAAATGGCCAGTGCCAGTGAATGGAGATCGAAAAGCATCCCTCATCATTGCCAGCCTGCTCCCTGCTACGAAAATGTGTTAAATGTTTGAATATTACTTGAAGGAGGATCTGTGTCACAAATCCTGAGTCTGTCCCTACTCAGGTCACATTTCCCAGAACCCTCGTTTCCTGTTCTGTAAAATGGGGGATAGAATATTTATTGTGAAAGACTACTGCAATATGTTGAGATGACATATAAAACACTTGTACTGAGTATGGATTTAATGGAGGTGTTTTTTAAGCTACTTACCATATTTCTACTCTCTTTACCCTCCACCTGCATCTCACCCTGCTAGGGATTGTGTACTATCCAATATTAAAAAGATCCCATTGAAATGCAAATCAAAACCACAATGAGCTATCACCTCACACCTGTCAGCATGGCCATCAACAAGAAATCTACAAACAATAAATGCTGGAGAGGGTGTGGAGGAAAGGGAACCCTCGTGCACTGTTGGTGGGAATGTAAATTGGTGCAGCCGCTATGGAGAACAGTATGGAGGTTTCTCAAAAAACTTAATAAATTACCATATGATCAGCAATTCCACCCCCAGGTAGATCCAAAAAAGAAAAAAACAAAAACACTAATTCAAAAAGATACGTGCACCCCAAAGTTCACGGCACCATTATTTACAACTGCCAAGATATGGAAACAACCTAAGTGTCCATCGACAGATGAATGGATAAAAAAAGATGTGGTACAGATATACAGTGGAATATTACTTATCCATAAAAAAGAATGAAATTTTGCCATCTGCAGCAACATGGATGGTCTTGGAAGGTATTATGCTGAGTGAAATAAATCAGACAGAGAAAGACAAATACTGTATGATATCACTAATATGTGGAATCTAAAAATACAACAAACTAGTGAATATAACAGTAAAGAAGCAGACTGAGAGATAGAGAGAACAAATGAGTGATTACCAGTGTGGAGGGAGTGGGAGGGACAAACTATTGGGTGTAGTACAGGCTCAAGGATGTGTTATACAACACGGGGAAGACAGCCAATATTTTGTAATAACTGTAAATGGAAAGTAACCTTTAAAATTGTATAGAAAATAATAAAACTTAAAAAAATGTCCCACTGACTCTTCCCAACATGGAGGAATATAATGGATCACATTTAAGAAAAAAGTCTATCCTGCAAAGCCAGTGCCTGAGCAATAGTGGGACACGTAAAATGAAGGAAACAGAACGTCCATGCTAAGTGACCGTCTACCCTTGGCCTTGAGCAGAGAAGCTTGGCTGACATCAGAAAAGAACAAAGATTTTAAAGGACATGAGTGAAACACGCAGATGTTTTTGGTGCCCACACTCAGCTCATCGGGACAAAGGTAGTGCAAGGTGATGGGCTGGGGTGTAGGTGAGTGTGTGGGTCAGGATGCAGATGAGTCAAGGCAGAGTGGGAGGGTCAGGCCATTTAACCTATTTCTGCCCCTGTGGCCCCAAGACGTGGCTTGACTTCAGTTCAGCTCTGTAGACCATGGGAGCCTTCATAAAGTTATTACCTTGGAAGACTGAACTCCAAGAAACACTGGGTTGGTCACGGTTGTGGGACATGGGCCTCCTGTCCCAAGCATAACCTCCGAGTGTGTGACACAGGAGGGTGGGGGTCACGGGGTCCCATTCTCATCTAGGCTCCGTCAAGGTCAAGCTCTTCAACCTGAACCAAACTGCATCACCGCCTAAGTCTCATTAAATGAGAAGATTAACGTCTGTTCCAATCTCTTATGGGTTAGACAAAGAAATCCCTTGGAAAGTGTAAAGCGGCCACAAAATGAGGGACCATAGGAGTCAAGCAATCCTATCACATGGAATGGAATGCCTTTAATTTTGTACAAAACTCACTGCTCAAAATTCACTTCTCTAGTAGTGTAAGCCTTTTTCCTATTTGCCTGTTGAGCTCTGAGACTAGAAAGCAATTAGAAATTTCCTTTGAAAGGAGAAATTGGGAGAGAGAAGAAGAGAGAGAGGGAAGGCACAAAGAAGGTGGGTCTTCACAGTGGTGAAGCCCAACAGGACTGAGCTCAAAAGTTTTGCTGTGTTTCAAGTAAAAGACATTATAATGGCTTGCTCCAGATTTTGGTAGCTACTCAATGCAAAGAGGACAAAATTCAATAGTGGCATTAATCGAGCATGGTTTAGGGAAGGAAAGCATTGCAAAGGAGTAGTATTTTATTTCTTTATTTTATATCTTGGTAAAATTTGTTCCTATTACTAATCTTTAGGTCCATCTAAAAGGATGACTTAACAAGCTAAACCTATTACTAGAAATTACAATAGGCCTACTGTTCTCAGGGCAAAAAATGAACATAAATAAATTTAAAAAATCTTAAAATAGCCCTCTTCCTTCAAGGTGTTGTCATATGCTGCCAGAAAGTGGTGACTGTGCTTGCAGTCTGTTTTTGTATACATTTCACCAGGTAGACCAGTTCCCATTTTCTAGAAAGCTTCAAAGTTACTGTTTTAATAAAGAAAAAACAATACCAAGAGGAAATTTCAAAGAAAAACATTCATGTGATGGGATTCTATCTCTAAAATTGAAGACAGGAATGTTTCTTAATGTGAGTGTAACTTTGTTTTTACAAAGACTAAAAAGAAATAAAAATGGTAATAGCAGTTGTGTCTGGTAATAGAATAAAGACTTCTTTGGTACTTTTGATTTTTTCCACTAGTGATTATGTAACATTTTTATTAAAGAAAAAATGTTTATTAAAAAGTTTCTTAATGTAAAAAAAGGAATATGGAACATTCTAATTGCTTGTTCTGTAGAAGTATTAAAAAGTACTCTTAAATTATAATGATTACTCTTAAAAATCTTGTAAAATATGTTAATCAGTAATTACTGAACAAGAGGAATGTATTAAAAGTATAATATTCTTTGGCTTTCACAACGAGTTTAAAATAGTACTAAAGAAAATTTCATTTCTTCATTTAACAAATACTGGCTGCATGCTTATTGCTGGCTGGCCTCTTTAAGGGTATGATATCTACAGAGGTGTGTGGACTTGTAATTATTTATATCAATTATCAATATTCAGTGTTACATAAATAGAAGTGTTGAGTAAATGATCAAACTATCATCCATAGTTGAAGACCAGATACATGAAAATTAAGGAGAAAAAGTATCAAAATAATAGAATTTTGAAGCAAAACTAGTAATTCTTAGAATCCTATTTAAATGGTTTCAATTGTCTGTGTGTGATGCCTGTAACAGATGCATGTGATTGACAGCAAAACATCAAGCATTCTCCAGACTTGCGGTTGCCAAGGGCGATGGGGGGCGGTGGGTGAGGCAAGGACTGGGAGTTTGGGATTAGCAGATGCAAACTAGTATCTATAGCATGGATAAACAACAAGGTCCTACTGTAGAGCATGGAGAACTATATTCAATATCCTGTGATAAACCATAATGGAAAAGAATATGAAAAAGAATATATATATATATGTATAACTGAGTCATTTTGCTATACAGCAGAAATTAAACACAACACTGTAAATCAACTATACTTCAATAACATTTTTTAAAAAATCAACCATCTCAAGTTGGGTGAGATGGGATTTATGAAACATATAACATGCAGAACACCCAAAGGCAATAAGTTAACAATGGAAAGCATAATTTTGAGACAAATTTCCCATAAGTTGTATTCCATGTCCTTTTTGACTTCAATACGACTTGTTTTCAATTCATTCATGAATCTTTCAGCATGGATCTCTAAAAGATTGGAGCTACTTAAAAAGAACCTAATAACAACCATTGTCGCACACTAAAAAGTTAACAGTGATTCTTTAACATTAGCAAATGTCCCGTCTGTGTTCACTTTTCCCCTATTGTCTCATAACATTTGTTTTTTAACCTTTTGTTTAAATCAGGATCTAAATGAGGTCGAGACAGTGCAATGGGTGCTGGCTCTGACATTTCTTTCACCTACAGATTCTCTACCATCCCTTTTCATCATCTCCCTTGCAATTTGGTTATAAAGATAACTGGCCATTTGTCCTGGGGAATTTTACACATTCTGGATTTGGCACCCCTGTATTTTCTTCTTACATGCTCCAGCGTAGATGGCTAGTGAGATCTAGAGGCTTGATCCGATTCCTATCTGACTTTGGCAAGGACTCTTCCTATTTGTACTGTGTACTCCCACCAGGAGGAATGTCATGCCAGGTCCTCCCTGTCTTTGTAAAGGTAGCAACTAGTGGTATCCGGCCTGCAGCCCATCAGTCATCAGGACTGAAAAACGATGAAACTCAAATTCTTTGATCCCATCTTCATTTATTAGCTGGAATGCTTCTACTGATACAAAGAGCGACTCTGTCTCAATGGTGATTTGGTCCGTGCTACTTTTAGAAAGTAAACATTGCACTTTGGGATAAAGATAAGATACAAAATGCAGTCCAAGATTCTGTATTGGCTTCAATGAAGAAAAGGAAAACTGTATTAGGGGAGAAAGGGAGAACTTTTTCAAACTTTTTACTTCTTTTTAATGGATTTATAAAGGTCTTTTAAAGTGCTTTTAAGTGCTCACAAGCAAAAAGTGTCCTTAATGGAAACTTGTGAAATATCTAATGAATTCTAAGAGAAGAAAACAATAGTTCTAGGAATTAGCAGATGGCAGTAGGGCATGAGTACCAGTAAATTCTTCATTTCCATATTGCTTCATGACACAGTCAATATTATTGTTACTTGTCCGTGGAATGAGTTTTATTCTTGCACTGGAATAGAAACAGGTATCAAGTTCTGAAAATTCTAAAGACTAAAGGAAAAAGGATGAAGACCTTTGGGAGCCTCTGCAAGGGGCCAGCAAGTTGCCTGGGATTCAGTCTTTCCTTTCTAACTAGAGCAAAGCAGCCAGCCAGGCAGAGCTGCCCTGTGCCCCATCCAGGTTAATTTCTCTGTATCACAAGCGAGACTGTATTTTCCTATAAAAGGGAAAAATTCAAACTTCATCCTTTAGGATCCTCTAGACTAGAGAAATAAACGTAGATAATGAGATCCAATAAGGAGATGGTTAAGAAGAGAAGCTAAGATGGAAAGTAAAATTGCTCAGAGATAAGGTGAATAATAGAAGCTATGGAACTTTAGGGAAATGCAAATGTGAAAAATGATTAGGATATAATACCTGAATTTCCCCCAAAGTTTTATATTCCAAAGGATGCCCCAACTGGCTATTTAATCTAGACGTGATACACAGAGCCACACACAATTTCTTTTATGCCTTCTGTGCTGGTTCACTTCTGTCTTTGACAATTTGTTTCAGGGCGAGATACATCAAGAGGAACATGGCAGAAGAATCAGGAAGTGCATTTTCTAGTAACTATATTTAAAAGTTGACAATATCCAGTCCTTAGAGCCTGACCTTTCTGAGAAGGTCAAAAGTCTTTGCCAACTGTACCAGGAAACTGAATGATCAGGTCATCTGATTCTGTTTTTCACCACCAGCTCAAATCAATTATTACCGCCCCCCCCCGCCTCCCCCTCCCCCACAAAGAGCAGTGACTGCTGAGTCATTTTATATTTGAGGCAAAGAAGGAACAAGTTATAAACAACAAATCTCTGAAACTCACTTGTCTTCTTGTAAGAACACGAGTGGAAAAATAGCATTCTGAATTCTGGAGGTAGAATTTACAGTAAGAGATAAATTTCACACACACACACACAGCTGATCGAATGGTTGTGCTGTACACCAGAAAAAACTCTCTGAGCTATGGAATAAAAAAGTTACAACAGAGAATAGCTCATGTCCCTTGGAATCTATACTTTTACGAGTTCAAATTAATCAAACTGCATGAGATTCAATGAGGATCAATATAGCAGGAAAACCAATCTCTTTGTCTATTTGACTTAATCAACAGGTCATTTAGTTGAACTGATTAGCCAAAATGATAGATTGCCATCCCATTAATGGCAAAAACAGCTTCAGGGTTTAGTAAAGGAAGCTCTAACAAAGAATTTACATTTGTTACAGGTTAGTCAAACAAGACGTATTTCTATTAGATTGCTAATGCCAGGCTTTTGCCATCCCAGCCCCAGAGGGAACAGTCCCTTACAATTCAGCCCTCCCCCAAACCTTTAGAAGGTCCCAGAAAATGTAACCCAGGGGATAAAAGGCACATCAATCATGACACAGAATGATACTAAAGATACAAGGGGCTCTTCATAATAATGTGAAATTCCTACTGAAAACTAGAATATGCTCAACCACCTCAAGCAAGGAAAGTCCATTAAAGGTGATTTAGGTAGGGGCAGGCATTTCCTGGGGTGGAGAGAGGGTAACAAGAAATGTTTTAGCATATGTGCTGGCCTGGCTCCTTACTCACCTCATCTCCTACCCGCTGTCTCCCTCACTCTCTCTGCCCCAGCCACGTGGTCTTCTAGGTGTTTCTGGACCCACCAGGCAAACTTTCTCCTTAGGCCTTTGCAGCGGCTGTTCCCTCTGCCTGGATATGTACATGACTTCTTTCTCAAGTCTACCTTTGCTCAAACTATACTCTCTCAACCAGGACTATCCCAGCCTCCATCAGCTCATCCATCTCCCTTATCCTGATTGCCATGTGTTTTCTATGACATTGCCAAGCTTCCACCATATTAAACAATGGACTCATTAGGTTTATGGTTTATTGCTGTATCTCCCATTAAAATGTAAACCCATGTGGGCAAGGAACTTCCTGGGATGGATATAGGGTAACAAGACATATTTGTCCACTGATGCATCCCACGTGGCTGGCTCATAGCACATGCTAAGTAAATATTTGTTCAATGAATATATGAAGAAGCGAATGAAGATCAAGGATCTATTTACAGCCCAGGAAGGATCTCTTGGTTATCTCTAGGAATTGGTGTACTTGGTCCAAATCAGTGAGCTGGTTAAAGAAATGTACCTCCATCCTGACTGGGTTATGTTGTCACTGGCCCCATAACCCAGGCAGAAATCTAAAAACCAATATATGGATTTTTTGCTAGCTTTTAGGAAGCTTTTCATGAGAAATTTGTGTTGGAATTTGGAGAGGAATGGCTGAATTTCAAATAATGGATTTTTTTTTTTTTAAACTACAAGAAGGGTTTTGTGAAAAAAGGGAAGGAACCAGCAGATGGCGTTTCAGCCTGCTTCCTCCAACCCGAACTAACACAAGATGCGCGTTTATGCTGTTCTGTACAAGTTTCCAAAAAAAAAAAAATATATATATATATGTGTGTGTGTGTGTGTGTGTGTGTGTGTGTGTGTGTGTGTGTGTGTCTACAACAACTGAATGTAGATGAGACAGAGGCATCCTAGCACTCAGTATCTGACATCACTAACCAAGTCAGCTGCCAATAATGGCTCAACGAGTTGTCATCCTAAGACATGCCCACTAGTGATGAAATAACTACGTATTTTTCACTTTTGCTTAAAACTGAAGGGACTGAAGAGACCTATGAAAAAGCTCTTCTGACAGACTCTGCAAGAGAGAGGGCCACCCCCAAGACTTATTTTAAATGAAAATAAAAAGAGAATTCTAGAATGAGAGCAACTGGGAATTTCAAAGGTCCACATTAGCACAAGCTCAACTGTGCACAGCCCAGCAGGAGTTGCTCTAAATAAGACACAATAAAAACATCTCCTTGCCACCAACATTAGACTAAAACCAGAAACAGAAACAGTGCCATTCTTAAATATCTATAAGGCCTCAGAAGTGGGTGATGGTGCGGGGAGTGTCCAGGAGTGTGGGGTGGGCAGGATTTGTAGCAAACCTTTTTAAAAAGATTCTTCTCTTTCAATAAACCCTGAGGAAACCATAATTCAAAAAGAGTCCTGTACCACAATGTTCATTGCAGCTCTATTTACAATAGCCAGGACATGGAAGCAACCTAAGTGTCCATCGACAGATGAATGGATAAAGAAGATGTGGCACATATATACAGTGGAATATTACTCAGCCATAAAAAGAAACGAAATTGAGTTATTTGTAGTGAGGTGGATGGACCTAGAGTCTGTCATACAGAGTGAAGTAAGTCAGAAAGAGAAAAACAAATACCGTATGCTAACACATATATATGGAATCTTAAAGAAAAAAAATGGTTCTCAAGAACCTAGGGGCAGGACAGGAATAAAAGACGCAGACGTAGAGAATGGACTTGAGGACACGGGGAGGGGGAAGGGTAAGCTGGGACGACGTGAGAGAGTGGCATGGACATATATACACTACCAAATGTAAAATAGATAGCGAGTGGGAAGCAGCCGCATAGCACAGGGAGATCAGCTCGGTGCTTTGTGACCACCTAGAGGGGTGGGATAGGGAGGGTGGGAGGGAGACACAAGAGGGAGGAAATATGGTGATATATGTATACGTATAGCTGATTCACTTTGTTATACAGCAGAAACTAACACACCACTGTAAAGCAGTTACACTCCAAGAAAGATGTTAAAAAAAAAAAGATTCTTCTCTCTCAAACTCACTCAATTTCTCTGTACTGTGCTCAGCAGAAAGTACAAATAAAATACATATTCATGAAGTCCTAGGCATAAAAAAAAATCTGATAATGAGCAGCAAACTTCAGAACACATATAAACATAAAATTTTGGTGTGTTTTCATTTTTATTCCTTAAGAGCTTTGCACTCCCATCTAATTCAAAACGACCGTTTTTGTCAAAATGCATTAGGAGAAAAGGCCGGTCTTAAGCCTCTACCCCCTTTTTATTAAAAGTGGTTTTGGGCTCACTTGAAATGCTTTGCAAATCCTCAGATTGGTCCCAGAAGTGCCTTATTCCCAGGGAGCCTCTGAGCTAAGTACTGTGTGGCAGGGGGCCAGGATACAAGACGATGTCTGGCCTCCCAGGCCAACCTGCCCCAGTGGTCATGAAAATCTGGAACAGACGAGGCCCCTGACTTAGATTAATGGGATGGGTTTCAAAAATGGTGAAAGTCAGGCCCCAGATGAAGTCAAGCCTGTAAGCTACTTCTTCTTTTTTTTTTTTTTCAGGGGCAACTTTTTTTTTAAGACTATTATAAACAAACCACTTTAAACAGCTGACATACATTGTCTGATTTAATCTTTGTAACTTACCTGGTGAGTTATGCAATAATATCTCTCTTTTATAATAAGGAAATTAAAAATAAGAGAAGTTCTAATCTCAGTGTTAGAAACATGATTCAATCCAGGTCTATCTGATTTCTTTTTTTTTTTCAGAGTTATAAACTTTTTATTCATATAGCTGTCTCATAAAGTATCTCCTAGGTTCTTTTCTTTTTTATTGAAGTATAGTTGATTTACATTGTTGCGTTAATTTCTGTACAGCAAAGTGACTCAGACATATATATACATTCTTTTATTTATTTATTTATTTAAAGAGAGAGGTTGCTTGAGGATAAACAGCTAGTTTTTTTTTTTTTAATTAATTAATTAATTTATTTATGGCTGTGCTGGGTCTTCGTTTCTGTGCAAGGGCTTTCTCTAGTTGTGGCAAGCGGGGGCCCCTCTTCATCGCGGTGCGCGGGCCTCTCACTACCGCGGCCTCTCTTGTTGCGGAGCACAGGCTCCAGACGCGCAGGCTCAGTAATTGTGGCTCACGGGCCCAGCTGTTCCGCGGCATGTGGGATCTTCCAAGACCAGGGCTTGAACCCATGTCCCCTGCATTGGCAGGCAGATTCTCAACCACTGTGCCACCAGGGAAGCCCCACATTCTTTTTTATATACTTTTCCATTATGCTTTATCCCAGGAGATTGGATGTAGTGCCCTGTGCTACACAATAGGACCTTGTTGTTTATCCATCCTATATATACTAGCTTACATCTACTAACCCCAAACTCCCACTCCATCCCTCCCCCAGCCCCCTCCCCCTTGGCAACCACCAGTCTGTTCTCTATATCTGTGATTCTGTTTGTTTCACAGATAGGCTCATTTGTGTCATATTTCAGATTCCACATATAAGTGATATCATATGGTGTTTCTCTTTCTGATTTACTTCACTTGGTATGATCATCTCTAGTTGCACCTAGGCTACTTCTGAAATAAACACACTTAGTTCAGAGTCACTGCTGTCTTGCGGGGGGGCGGGGGGGGGGCGACACTAGATGTCACTGCTCTCGTGAAACAGTGAAACGCCAGGAACCTGAAAGGAACATGAGAGGTTCCAACAGACCTTTAATCTCCCACTGTCATGATTTTGGCGCTGCGGGGTTACTGCACAGCCAAGAAGGCCTAGGGATTTTTCACCAATTTTTTCTTTCTTAAAAACTCAAGCCATGTAAGTAATAAGGATGACTTTTACTGTGATCATCAGTGTTCGATACCACTTTCCTCCCATCACCGTCTGGACAAACTAGCCTGGAGAGGATATGACACACAGCCACGGAGCCAGTATCCACGGGCCCAGCCCTACTAGCTGCTGCAATATTGAGGCAATTCCTTAATCGGTTCATAGAGTTACCACTCCAAGCCTCCCCCACAGTTCTGGTCACATCAGCTGCCCCCAAATTCCCTCCAGACCCAACAACTGAGTTACAGGCTGTCTCAGCAAGGCTGTGGTGGGCGACCTCCCTGATCAGCTGTCAAATATTTTTCAGCGCATCTCTGTGTACGGTAAAAATGGCTGCGCAAGTTCAGGTTCTCTGTTTTTAATCCAATCTAGGAAGAAACACTCGTTTCCAAGTGAATTCCAGGATCCTCCGCAATTTTATTTAAAAAAAATGAATTTGAGATAAGTCATGGAGGGTGAAATGTAGGTACCTTTCTGGAGAAGGTTGAGTGCTTCCTCGGAAATATTCAAGCAAAAGATATAGGGATGAAATGAAAGGTTAAGTGTATAAATAACAGTAGAAGTGAGAGCAATGGTATTCTTACCAGGGACAAGCGATGCAAGCAAAAATCTTGGAAATGCATTTACGTGATCTCCTGTGTGTCTGTGTGTAGAAGAAGAAGCGGCAGAGATATATAACCTCTCAATCTTGGTTATAGGCCTACAAGTAATTCATTTCTCTGGTTCACCAATTTTAAAGTTCTTTAAGAAACCTAGGCAGCTAAGTATTTTTAAGGACATTTATAGATACATGCAATTTTACTTTGTTCATCGGAACACAAAATGAACCATTTATTTAAATTTACCCCTACCTTCTTGGGGGAAAAAAGGACAAATTTTAATATAAGTACAAATATGTAACAGGAAAAATACAACGTACTAAGACTATTTCATGAACGACATATATTTTGAAGTTTGACGTGGCGTTTGGAAAATAACCCACTTTATCATTAACTAAATTCTTCTGTGTTCCCAGGTTGCTAACCCCTAATCAGAGAATGACAGGACATGAATAATGGATGAGCATAGGTTTATACTGCATCTGTAGGAATTAGATTTTTATTAACAGAAATTTAAAAGAATATTTCTTGTTCAGAGAGGAACAGTGAGGATAATCTGAGGAAATTATCAGGAATTCATCTTTTACTTACACGTATTTCATAGGTGGGCTTTTATGTACTTCAATCCATACTACTAGGAAAGAAATCCTTATAAAAATGTAATATTAAAGAAGAACTTAGGACAAGGATGATTGCATGGAAAATATGCAAATTTAATGGCAAGGAATCTATATTCACTTGCTAGATAAATCTAATACACAGTTTACTGTGTTGAAATTTAAAAAAAACCAAAATGTACTATGTTGAATAAAATATGTAATTTTTTTTATGGTTCTTTATAGTGTTTAACAGAGAGTCAACTTAATGTTCCCAAACATCTGCCTCTATAACAAAGATGACCCTAAATTCAGTAAGTTTTGTTTACTAACACATAGAACTGTGTACTATACATCTTGGAAATTTTGCTATTTTAAAAAGGAAGTTAAAAATTCTAAGAATCTGAACTATCCATAAAATTATTGACTCATCCCACGTAACTGAGATCTTGTAGAAAGATGACAAATTTTAATGACTCTTAAGCAAGAAAAATACAACTTGATACGTAAGAAGGATTGTAGAATCCTTGGAGCTTTCTCCTTGTTTAGTATTTATTGCACATGTGGAACAAATATCTTTAACATTTTAGTCCAGTGTGTGTTTCCTCACACCTGGGTCATTAGATGACAGTTCGTATTTGTATTTTATTTATATGCTTACTATAAAAGAGACATACTACTTTGTATCTTATTGGATAAATGGACTTTGTTTTCATACCCAACTTCACTTCTAAACCATGACATTCATAGGTAAGCAAGCCATCAGGTTCATCCCTAGCACCAAAGAGAAGGTAAAGGATGCTCAGATGTTGAAGGTAAGCTAGGGAGCCACCTGTCAATCCCAGGTTCCCTCTTTGGACAATTTCTTCCCATCTGATAAACATGCCTTCCTACAAGAAGCTACATATGCTCCTTAACTTGATGTATTCCCTCTGCTTTTTTTTTAAAAAAATCTGCTTCTCGCATTTCCATCTTCATTGTTAGTTTCTTCTTTCTTTTTTTTTAACATCTTTATTGGAGTATAATTGCTTTACAATGGTGTGTTAGTTTCTGCTGTATAACAAAGTGAATCAGCTATACGTATACATATATCACCATATTTCCTCCCTCTTGTGTCTCCCTCCCACCCTCCCTATCCCACCCCTCTAGGTGGTCACAAAGCACCGAGCTGATCTCCCTGTGCCATGTGGCTGCTTCCCACTAGCTATTATTTTACATTTGGTAGTGTATATATGTCCATGCCACTCTCTCACTTCGTCCCAGCTTCCCCTTCCCCTTCCCCGTGTCCTCAAGTCCTTTCTCCACGTCTACGTCTTTATTCCTATCCTGCCCCTAGGTTCTTCAGAACCATTTTCTTCTTTTTTTTAGATTCCATATATATGTGTTAGCATACGGTATTTGTTTTTCTCTTTCTGACTTACTTCACTCTGTATGACAGTCACTAGGTCCATCCACCACATTACAAATAACTCAATTTCGTTTCGTTTTACGGCTGAGTAATATTCCATTGTATATATGTGCCACATCTTCTTTATCCATTCGTCTGTCGAAGGACACTTAGGTTGCTTCCATGTCCTGGCTATTGTAAATAGAGCTGCAATGAACATTGTGGTACATGACTCTTTTTGAATTATGGTTTCCTCAGGTATATGCCCAGGAGTGGGATTGCAGGGTTGTATGGTAGTTCTATTTTTAGTTTTTTAAGGAACCTCCATACTGTTCTCCATAGTGGCTGTATCAATTTCCATTCCCACCAACAGAGCAGGAGGGTTCCCTTTTCTCCACACCCTCCCCAGCATTTATTGTTTGTAGATTTTTTGATGATGGCCATTCTGACCAGTGTGAGATGATACCTCATTGTAGTTTTGATTTGCATTTCTCTAATGATTAATGATGTTGAGCATTCTTTCATGTCTGTTGGCAATCTGTATATCTTCTTTGGAGAAATGTCTACTTAGGTCTTCTGCCCATTTTTGGATTAGGTTGTTTTTTTGATATTGAGCTGCATGAGCTGCCTGTATATTTTGGAGATTACTCCTTTGTCAGCTGCTTTGTTTGCAAATATCTTCTCCCATTTTGAGGGTTGTCTTTCGTCCTGTTTATGGTTTCCTTTACTGTGCAAAAGCTTTTAAGTTTCAATAGGTCCCATTTGTTTATTTTTGTTTTTATTTCCATTTCTCTAGAAGGTGGGTCAACAAGGATCTTGCTGTGATTTATGTCATAGAGTGTTCTGTCTATGTTTTCCTCTAAGAGTTTTATAGTGTCTGGCCTTACACTTAGGTCTTTCATCCATTTGGAGTTTATTTTTGTGTATGGTGTTAGGGAGTGTTCTAATTTCATTCTTTTACATGTAGCTGTCCAGTTTTCCCAGCACCACTTATTGAAGAGGCTGTCTTTTCTCCATTGTATATATTCCTGCCTCCTTTATCAAAGATAAGGTGACCATATGTGTGTGGGTTTATCTCTGGGCTTTCTATCCTGTTCCATTGATCTATATTTCTGTTTTTGTGCCAGCACCATACTGTCTTGATTACTGTAGCTTTTTAGTATAGTCTGAAGTCAGGGAGCCTGATTTCTCCAGCTCCGTTTTTCCTTCTCAAGATTGCTTTGGCTATTCGGGGTCTTTTGTGTTTCCATACAAATTGTGAAATTTTTTGTTCTGGCTCTGTGAAAAATGCCATTGGTAGTTTGATAGGGATTGCAATGAATCAGTAGATTGCTTAGGGTAGTATAGTCATTTTCACAATGTTGATTCTTCTAATCCAAGAACATGGTATATCTCTGCATCTGTTTGTATCATCTTTAATTTCTTTTATCAGTGTCCTATAGTTTTCTGCATACAGGTTTTCATCTCCTTAGGTAGATTTATTCCTAGGTATTTTATTCTTTTTGTTGCAATGGTAAATGGGAGTGTTTCCTTTATTTCTCTTTCAGATTTTTCATCATTAGTGTATAGGAATGCAAGAGACTTCTGTGCATTAATTTTGTATCCTGCTACTTTACCAAATTCATTGATTAGCTCTAGTAGTTTCCTGGTAGCATCTTTGGGATTCTCCATGTATAGTATCATGTCATCTGCAAACAGTGACAGCTTTACTTCTTCTTTTCCGATTTGAATTCCTTTTATTTCTTTTTCTTCTATGATTGCTGTGGCTAAAACTTCCAAAACTGTGTTGAATAATAGTGGTGAGAGTGGGAAACCTTGTCTTGTTCCTGATC